>NC_137190.1:32574509-32663427 GCF_960531495.2 Zeus faber | reverse complement strand
CCTCTGGATGAAGCCATACGTCCAGCCGAGGCCTTCTTGTTCCGACAGAACGGGTGAGTCGGGGAAATCCAAAGGTGGAGGCGTCTGCCTAATTGTAAACAACCGCTGGTGTAACCCTGACAACACCAATTTTCTCTCCCACTCCTGCTCGCCGAACCTGGAACAGCTGACTATCCTATGCCATCCATTTTATCTCCCCCGGGAATTTAGCACGGTGACCATCACAGCCGTTTATATCCCACCACAAGCAGACACAGACGCAGCTCTGTCGGTCCTGTATGATGTGTTGTGTGAATTTCAAAACAAACATCCCGACACGGCTGTGGTGGTGACTGGGGACTTTAACAGGGCCAACCTTAAAAAAAGTTCTGCCTAATTTCCACCAACACATCACGTGTGCCACCAGGGGAGATAGAACTTTGGATCATTGTTACACACCCTACAAGAACAGATACAAGACCGTCTTGCTCCCTGCTTTCGGGAAATCTGACCACGCCACAATCTCGCTGGTTCCCATTTACAGGCCTCTGATCGCACGAGAACTGGTGGTGAGATTGCAGGGGCTGATGCTATCCCAAACACCAACCGGTTGTAATGGTAAAGTCCTTTGTGTGTATTTATTGTCAGGTATTACTTTGATGCATCATCGATTTCCATTTGGAGATAAGCCTGGACCAAATACATTTTTGTGAAGCGGTCCCCTCCTGACAGGGAAGCAAAGATGTCCTCAATACAAGGTAAAGGATACTGTACTGTGCAGAGAACTAGGTTAACAGTCACTTTAAAGTCTCCACAAATGCGCACCTTGCTAGGTTTTCCTGGTTATGTGCTGGAGGTTTTACTTCATCATTTCTTCAACAATAGGCGTGGCCCATTCACTCCAATCCACCTTTGACAGGACCCCAGTCTGCTCCACATTTTTCAGCTCTGCTTCTACTGTAGGACAGATTGCATATGGCACTGGTCTGGCTTTGTGAAATTTTGGACATGCATTTTCCTCAATCTCAATCTTTGCCTTCATGCCCTGACGTTTTCTTATTCCTTTCATGAACACTTCCTCAGAGTCAGCGAGTATTTGTGACAGTCTCTCAGGTGTGGCCTCGCTGCCCTCCTTTGCTGACACGAATAGTGCTTTGATGGTGTGCCAATCCAACTGGATTTTCCTGAGCCATTCACGTCCCAGCAACGGTGGCCCTCTATTTTTCAGTACATAAAGGCTCAGCTGCTGTGTTTTGTCTTTGTAGGTCACTGTCACTTTAATTTTACCTTTGGGATGCAATCTCTGTCCTGTGTAAGTCTTAAGCAGTAGTTTAGTTCGTTTCAGAGGTATATGTGAAAACAGTAATTTGTAGTCGTGTACAGAGATCACTGTTAAAGCTGAGCCGCTGTCCAACTCCATTTTCAGTCTCACACCTGCCACTTGTGGAGTGATCCATATCAGTTTTTGATCATGTCTCTTTCACGCAGTGAAGTTGCAGACAAGACAATTCACTTCAATTCTTGTCCAAGTCGTTTTCATCAGAACTACTTTTCATTTTGTGTACATTGTTGTATTTTCCTTTCTGGGGTTTCTTGTTTCTCTATATTGTGTCGTTTTGTATAAAGAATAAACTATTCCCTGGGCAAGGAAGACCCCACTTATCAGCAGGGTACAATTAATGAAATGGTTAGCTGTTGCAAAATACAATACTCAGCTTTGGAATCGAGAGCCAGGTTCCTCTGTCCCTCCAGCCCCTCAAATCCCCCTGGGAATTGCTCAAATGCTTGTAGAAGCAAACGCAAAAACTCCTGGCGTGGACCCCCCACGTCTACCGCCTTCTCCAAAGGGCCGACTTGAACTGCAAACTTCACAGTAACACGGTTTTCTGGATGGAAACCCCGAAAGGCCCCATCCAGGACGTTGGTCCTGTTGATATTGAACCAGCTTGTTGAAGCTGAATCAATTGAGGCCAGTCCCAAAAGTATTTCTTTAGCGGACACCACTTCTGCATCAGCTTGCTGTGATTGTCGGTGGAGAAATGTTTACATGTAGAAGCTGTTGAAGTGATGAAAATAACATTTTCAATTTACCTCACATCTGCGCTGAATTCCAGATTCACATGGGAAAATTGATAGGATTATGCTTCTCCATTTACTGTGACGCTCTGTAGAACTGCACAGATATCTGCAAGTGGTGCTCGGCTAACATGGCCATCGCCACAGGCAACACCCCATTAAAAGCACAGAACAGGTGTTTTCAATCACAATAAATGCAATGTTATTGATTAATAACCATGTGACTTCTAAGTAGCTCCTACTGTAGCTTTGTTATCCAATGAGATTGTATTACCTTGATTGTGATTGAAACTCCTGTCCTCTGCTTTTAAAGGTGTGTTGCCTGTTACGTTCCTCTCTTGCCCTGATCAAAGTCCCATGGACTGAAATGTTTGTTTTCCTATGTTTGAACACTTGGAGCAACAGCACCTTAAATACTACCATTATAACCATATGATCTATAAACTTTATGGGGTTATGTGGGCTATCAATAGTGTTACTATTTTATAAGTACCCCGAGTCATAACCCCAAATTAGACTGGTCAAGAGATGGCTACACTATTAATAGAATGTTCAGTTGTGGTTTGAGTTGAGCCGTTCAAGTGGGTGATGACTTTGTGTGGTAGTTGTAGCAAGTATTTAGACTATTGGGTCTATTGTGGGAATAACCACATTGAAGGTGGTAAAATACATTCAGCGGGGTGGTTAGAGTCTTGGGTAGTCAAGTCAAGTCGAATCACACTTTATTCATAGAGCGCATTTCATACCAGGGCAACACAATGCACTTTACAAAGAAATACAAATAAGAAAGAGAGAACGTAGTTGTCAGCCGATCATTACAAAAGAATGCCCCTGAAACAACAGCAACAACAACAGCCACAGAAACAACAACAAGGGCAGCAGCAACATCAACACCAGCAGCAACAACAGCAAAACAACATTAAAAACAACAGCAGCAACGCACACACAAAGACATCACCGGAACTGGAAGCGGTAGTTCTCACCGGAACCAGAAAGGTCACTCAGGTTAGAGATGGTTAAGTCGAGGTATAAGGTTATGTTAAGGTGAGGTATAAGGTAAACCAGAGTTGGCTTTGGATATAAGATTAGCAGCAGCAACAACAATACCAGTTAAGGGATAAGGTTAGCGACACCAACAACAGCACCAGCAGCAACGACAACACCAGCAGTGACATAACCAGCAGCAGACAACAGCAGCAACAAAAACATCAGCAACAGCAGCAGTAACAGTAGCAGCAACAGCAACAGCGCACAAGCGAAGACGTCACCGGGACCCGAAGTGGTAGCTCTCACCGGAACCAGAAATCTCCTCATCTGTATTGAGTCAACAGTGTGTACCATCTCATCTCAACGAAGTAAAGCACAGCAAAGACGTCACTGGAACCGGAAGTGGTAGCCCTCACCAGAAACGGAAATTTCAACTGTGTGCACCATTTCATCTTAATCCAGTCACGGTCCTTTAATTACCGACCCTAAGTTTCGGGCCAAGTTTTCAATCAGACCTCAAGAGGGAGATCCTTTTGACTCTCTCTCTCTCTCTCCGAAAACACACCCTTCATATGATCCTCTAACTGTAATATCACAACAGAAACAACCACAGCAACAGAAGCCACAGAAAGAAATCAACACCTGCAGCAACAACAGCAAAACCAAAGCAGGAGCAATAACAGCAACGCACACGCAAAGGGTGCGTTGTACTGAGGGTAGCCACGGTGAGGTAGCTTTAGTGAGCAGATGCAGGGACTCAGACTTACTGTGTGTTTTGTAGAATCTTTCTTCTAAAAACATGCAGTATATGTCCACTAACCCTGGCTGCACTGCACTCCCACTGGAACTGGACCCCATAGATGAGGTGTCCATTTTGGCTCAGCTCAAGCCTCAGCAGGCACACCTCTCTTAAAAAGGATGAGGATGCCCCACCGCTACCTCCTCTGGCACATTTTCTGGGAACAGACAGACATACAAGTGTAGGCTATGCAAGGTACATAGAAAATGTGTCATTTTATATAGCCATTTAAACCGACATATTATGAGAAATACCAAACTTGAATTTGTGGCTAGACTTTGCATAGAAGTCAGTCAAGTGTCACTTGCGGTGAACAATGACTGCTTCTGATGTACTCACACATGTTTATAATATTTCTTTTTACTTTTCTTTTTTTAAGCTTCAGCCCAAATTTTTCTATTTGATTTCTACTAAACCTCCCATTTTCAGGGAACCCCAATATGCCCCATTTCTGCCCATTTCCACCGACCATATTTCCCGACCATGCATTTAGCCGGTACTTGCCAATCGGACTTCTCTTTACTTACTATGGAACCCATTTTATTGAGCTCTAAATTTACAGGTTATGATTTATGGCGTCTGTAGGATTAGTTTTAACACACTGTACTTAGCAGGCTTTAATACTTTTATCCGTTATAATTTATAATATTTTTTTTAACTATTGGTATGGTTATTATTATTATTATTTTAATTTTTATTATAATTATTTTTAATTAATATTATCTATTGTTACTTGTAACAACGTCTATTCCCTGTTACTAGTAAATACCATGTCTATTCCCCGAATAGGGCTCACGATTGTGTCCTTTACGCCTATTCCCCGAATAGCGTTTTTTAACCTTGACAAGGCGTCGTCCTAGGCCAGGAACCCAATCCCAGTGTGGAGATCTTTCCCTAGTGCTCCAAGTATCCCAGATACTTTAAGAAGTTTTGTGTTCTCACCTTTCAACATAGGTACTTTGGTTTTGGGATCGTGTATTGAAGAGTCCAGGCAGCCAACTGGCTGCTTACTCGGGTAAGGCTCTGGCGGTCCTGGACCCCAGCTGCGCACAGTTTTCCTTCAGGAGAGACTGTAATGGAAAAATCAAGTTTACGATCCCCTCATCGCCAAGAATTGTCGTGGTATTTCTACAGCATGCTAGTAGTGTACCCAAGTGTGAGACAAATAATAATAAAGTAATTGTGTATTCAATAAAGTATTAAATACACAACCACTTCTTGTGTTAAGTCTAAGTTTATTTTAGATGGCTGCAGCCAGCGGAAACACAGTACACTCAAAGAGGTGCAGCAAGGTGTCTCAGTGAGGCTGAGATCGTACAATACATTTATACAGTTCTTCCCGCTCACTGCAGCTGGGTCACTCCCCCACCGCTACCTGTGAGTCAGCCTTGGCGATGAGGGTAGAATAGGAATGTTGTGAGAACAAAGAGATAGCAGTAGGTTGTTTTCTGGCCATAACAATTGACAGTTCAGTTTACCTCAGGCACAGGGCAAATCCATCACTTTTGGGTCGAGCAGGAATACAACGGGAGGGAAAGTTTTATTGATGATGGCAATATGGCTGGCTATTCTAAGGCACTATCTATAAACTGCCACCACGATACATTTCAGAGAAGAAGGGTTGGACAAAGGAGTGGGTGTTTCTAGCATAGATAGTGGAAATGACCTTGTACACAATGGAAAGATACTGACTGGTCATAGATTGAAATGGAATAGTACAGACAGTGTGTAATTTCAGCAGCTGGTAAAGTGGAGGACACTATTAACAATGAAACAACTGAGGGTCTCCTTGAACCATGTACTGAGGTCCCAGAGAAAAACAATTAACCAGTAGCATAGCTTGGGGAGGTCTGTCAGTGAGAAACTGCCTGTACGAGTGATGAATCTATCACCTGGACCTCTGCCTTAGAGAGGGCATAACACTGGGTGGGTTCTCCATTTGGGATGAGGGCTGTGAGACAGCCATCATTGCTAGCCTAAATGATAATAAGTGCCCCCAGCCTTCTCCCCAGACAAAGTGGGAGATACAGCAGCTAGTAGGAGCCCTCAATCTAGATGTTGAGCAGTTAGACAGCACACACTACTCAGAATTGTGAGAGAAATGCGAAGTTTAGCTAGTTATTACTAGCTGATTAGCTATTCTAGTTGATTACAGAAAGATAAATGAAAATACAGTGAAGGACACATACCCGCTCCCAGGATAGATGAGACGCTTGACTCGCTGGCCGGGGCCAAGTGGTTTTCTACTTGGCCATTGGGTACTGGCAGGTGGATGACCGTAGCACAACAGCATTTCTGACCAAGGGAGAGCTTTTTGAGTTCAATGTCATGGGCTTTGGATTGTGCAATGCACCAAGTACGTTCTAGTGTCTCATGGACTTGGTGCTAACTGACAAGCAGTGGACCATATGTTTGATGTATTTAGATGATGATATAATTGTCGTTCATGGTTGCCCTTTTCAGTAACAAGTGGCATGGTTGGAGGGGGTCCTTAGTAGATTTCAACAGGCTGGCCTTAAAGTGAAGCCTGCTAATTGCCACCTGTTCAAGTCACAGGTGAGCTACTGTACCTAGGACATATCATTCCAGCAGAGGGGGTCTACTGACCCCTCTAAAACAGAGAGTATCAGGTTGTAGCCTATCCTTAAGTCAGTGGCAGAGACCAGAAGCTTTCTTGGGCTTGCATTGTATTACAGAAGATTCATACCTGATTTTGCATTAATAGCTGAGCTGCTGTACACTCAAACCATTTGAGTGGAATGCAGCAGGCGAGGTGGCTATCAATTAACTGAAATCCAAACTGACCACATCACCTGTATTGGGATTCCCTGACCCAAATTTCGATTTCACACTGGATATTGATGCACGGGACACTGGCATAAGGGCGGCCCTATCACAAAAACATTGTAGCTGTGAGAGAGTGGTAGGAGATGGCAGCCGTGTTCTGTCAAAACAAGAGAAGAGATACTCAACCACCAAGAAAAAACTATTGGCAGTAATCATATTCCTTAAACATTTCAGACACTATCTGTTAGGGAGGATTTTTTTACTGAGAACTGATCACAAATCGTTGCGTTGGCTCATTTACTTTTTATTTTTATTTGATTAGATTTTTTACCTGTGCTGTCAGCAGGCTTGGCATACAACACAGGGTATCTGTACGCCATGCCACTCTTTATTAAATGAGACAGAAAAACATAGAAACAAACAATAATGTGTACTTTTCAAAACATAAAAACATCAGATGACAACACGTATGTGTGTGATATATGTGTGTATGTGTGTGTGTGTGTGTGTGTGTGTGTGTGTGTGTGTGTGTGTGTGTGTGTGTGTGTGTGTGTGTGTGTGTGTGTGTGTGTGTGTGTGTGTGATATATGTGTGTATGTGTATGTGTGTGTGTGTGTGTGTGTGTGTGTGTGTGTGTGTGTGTGTGTGTGTGTGTGTGTGTGTGTGTGTGTGTGTGTGTGTGTGTGTGTGTGTGTGTAATGTGTTCACCAGTGAATGCATCGGACTTGTCCCAATTAGTTATGGTGTATGGGGTCAGGACTAGATCGTAGTGCCTCCAAGCAGCGGGAAAGGCCTTGCAGCCACCCACCCATCCTGCAGCCGTATAGACGTATGACCTCAGGAAAGCGTCGAGCACGATGCACCGCAGCCATAGAAGACCCCCCGAACCCAAACAGAAGCCGGGAGCACGTGGAACAACACCCACGCGTGACCCCAAGGCACAAACCAGTCCCAGACAGTACGAAGTGACCCTGTACCCCTGAGGCTCACACATACAACCCACCCTGATATGCAGGCATTAGACACCTGCAAGCAAGGGAACCCGGACCACACACAGCAGGCACAGACCACAGGCCCGGAGCCGGGCCCCGCGACCGACAGGGCCCCCACACCGACCAACAGCCCGCACAAAGGCGAGGCCCTATGGCACCTTTAGTGAGTGCTAACTCCCAAGCCTCATCAAAAACAGACTTCCTCCTGGAAGCACAGAATAGGGACTCTGTGATCGCCCAGTTGAAGCAGTGGAAGAAACAGAACAGGACTGAGGCTGCTGCTGAGTTACTTTCAGACTCTAAATTTAGGCCATTTCGGCAGGTGTGGAGTGCATTGCATGTACGAAATGGAGTACTATTTCTAGAGAGTCAAAGCTATGAGACTGGTGAAACTGTGTTGAGGGGGGGGGTTGTACGAGATGGAGATACTAAGCTTTATGCACAACGACAGAACTGCTGGCCACTTAGGAATACAGAAGCTCACAGGCAAAATCAGAGCAAGTTTTACTGACTGGGCTGGCTGAGGGCCATCAGACAGTGGTATAAGACATGTGTGGCATTAACAAAGTGAATACTAGAGTATTCACTTTGTAAAGTCTACTAGAGTACCTAGACAAGTTGTGTCACAGGCCGTCCATTTGAAAGGACTTCTGTAGATTTGATGGGCCCCTTCCCCAATATTGAGCAGGGCAATAAGGACATAATAGTCGTAGCAGACTATTTCTCTAAATGGTCAGCATTTTATGCTATACCTAACCAGAAGGCTGGAACAGCTATAAAAAAAAGAGCTAGCTAAAAAAACTGGTGGGGGACTTTGTGTTGAGGTTTGGGGTTCCTCGCACAATTCATAATGACCAGAGGAGAACCTTTGAGTCAAAGCTTTTCTGGAAATGTGCAACTTTTAAAAATTAATAAAAAAAGAACCACTCCCTAAACCCCTTAACTTTAGATTTTGGATTTTAGGGGACTGATAAGGTGAAATAAGTGAAAGTTACGGAGTAAATACAACGGAACCCAGAAGCCATGCTCAAACGCCATTGGCTCACAAATCTCGGGGCGTCGGGAGGGTGGCTCCTCCCACAAGAAAAAACAACAGGATGGTATAGAGGTATGTTAGAATGGTTAGAATGCATAATCTGAGTGGTATTTTCAACAAAGAAACTTCAAAAATATGTTATGGAGACCTCAGAGACCTACATTAACATGTGTAGAAAGGAGCATAAAAGGTCCCCTTTAAAATAACGTCTGTACCAACACCACATTCAAGTATGATGCATTGTCTGGCTCTTATCATCAGAAGGAGCCATCAGATTATAAAAAAACTGAGTTTTTGACCCTTTGATACAGATTTGTGGATGGTAGTATTTATTCATATTTTTCCATCTGTTTTTGCATTTATTTAGTTAAATATATTTGTGAATTGTGACACAGAATTCCTTCCACGGACCGGCTGCACTGATCAGATCGATTAAATAATAAAAATACAGTCAAAAATAAAACACTATTTACTTATTATTCACATAGCTTCATTTATATATATTTTTTTGCTTTTTATAATAGTATATTTTATATCAAATATTTTTTGTATTTATTATAATCTCTTTTATCTTAAATTATAAAGATGTATTATTCTATGTTTTGTTTTTATTCCTGAATTCCCCCCGGGTATTAATGAAGGCTTTTCTTATTTCACGAAGGAAATGGATGGATGAATGAATGAAATGGGGTTCATAAATGCACGTGTTGTCGTATTGACGAATTGTCCTGACTATTGATGAACTTTTTTTTTTATTCTACTATCACTGCCATGAAGTTAATTCACTTTGTTTAAACGCAAAAGCAGAACACAACATATTTCTGCATCCACCAATAAACATTGTGCTACTTGCGTTAAACCATTTCGCAAATGAACGCAGCAGCGTTTGTACGTCACTTAACAGGTTTGTTGTTTTTTTTTATCTCACATTTTTACCGATTTAATGTGTTTTACTCTTTCTTTTATCTTTATCCGTTTTATTACTTATTTAAACGGAATTAAATTAAATTCGTTATTTTCCGCATTGAAGCGGTTTCCATTCTTCTATGTTTTGTGACACACACGCACACACACGTGGTGGTGGTGGGGGGGGGGGGGTGGACCTGATACACGGAGTCTGACTCTTTTTTTTTATAATTTACTGATCAAAATAGATCATCTGTGGATTGTAGAATTGATCTATATTTTTTCATTTTTTCCTTGTGTTTTTCATGATATATATATATATATATATTTGTTCAATTTGACATAACCGGTGCAGGACGGTAAGGGGGCGGGGCCTGGAGGGGGCGGGGCCTCTCCGTTTATACCGCGGACAGTTGCTTCCTGTCAAACTCCAACATGGCGGACTGGGGTGAGAACTTACTTGGAGCAGAGCAGCTGCACCAGCAGCACCGACACCGCGTCCACCCAAAATGTCCCACGTCGGGGAACAGACCGCGGGGCCGTGACTCTTTCTCTTTTTGTCTCATTGTTTTCGCGCAGACGCCGACAGCTTCGAGCCGGACGTTGAGATCCAAAAGGCGGTGGTGCTGGATAAATGGGAAGGCGAGGATGAAGAGGAGGAGGTCAAGGTGGGTGTAAACAGCAGCCCGGTGTCCCGGTGTGAATGTGGCGCGGCGCGGCGCGGGGGGGCGAGGAACACCGCGTCCTCTTGTCCGGCTCGGTCCGCAAAGGGCAGCGGCGAAGCATCCACTCGTGTCGCCGCCAAGTTTCGGTGCCGTTGCTCGGCGGCTACCGTCGCGTGTTTTAGCTTAGCTTAGTGCGGTTTAGCCTAGGTCGGTTTAGCTTAGCTCGGTGTAGCTTAGCGTGCTTGTCAAACGGAGCGGAGCCCACGTTAGCCCGATGCTAACGCGCCGTTCAGGCTATAACGCGTGTGGTTCCAGCAGGCGGCTACGCGGCTTTACTTCGGGCCGTGTGTGAATATCACCCGGTGGCTGTGGCTAGAAGCTACCCTTTAATGTTTACTGTGTGGCTTTCGAATAAAAAAAAAACTGGTTTTATGGGCACGGTGGGCAGGATGGTGATCTTCAGCCCAAGAGCTAACTAGTAGCTAGGCCTGGGTACTGTTCCCTTATTAGGAGACATAACGGGTGTTGTACCGATACGGTGACCGGCATGTCACCGAGCCGTGGTCCGTGTCGAACGATGCATCGAGTCTTCTCAGCGTGGTTGGCTAGTGCTATAGCATGAGTTGACTAAACCGGCGAGGTGCTGATGTGCTGATGACTCAACTCCACCCGGTTCCAGAACTTTCTGATTCTGACCGGACGGCGTGGGAAGCCAGAGCACTTGACCGTCACCTGAACATTCTTACATGGTCTTTATTATTTTGTGATTGTCCCGAACCACCTACAATAGTTAGCGCTTCACCGCTTTTTCATGAAAGATATAAATGTTATTACTCAATGTACAATAATGACTGTTTTGATCATTGTTTCTTTGTTATCTCCCTAACTAATTAGTATAGACAGGGTTGGAATTTTGGATTAAACCATATCAAACAGAATCCGATCGGTGATCAAATTTTATCAAATCGAGGGTCCTTGATGTAAACAAAACAAAAATAAAAACCAAAGGTTGAGAATCACACGTGGAAGAGTAGCTGAAGAAAAGACATGAAACACGGAGCTTTAATAGTCATCCATGAGATTTGATGGAGCCAACCCTGCCACTTGGATTTATTTTAAGCTTTGCCCGTTTAAATATTTACATGAAAAATATAAAAGACTCCTATTAGGCAAACCTGAAGATCCTTTGACTGAAACTTTGCTTTAGTCACAAAATATAATTTACCTTTCAAGTTTAGACAATGTGTTAGAATATTCTGAGGACTAAGGAGGTAATCAAACCAATTGTATATCACCAGATAAACCTTGTAGTGTAAGGGACACTAATGATGTTAGATTGTTGTCGATCCATCAAGGTCTGTCCCTCTACATAGGTATGCAAATAACTTTGTTGATACTTACGATAATGTCAATAACTTAGGAGCGGGATGACAGTGAAAACGGCACGTCACTGGCTGGAGCCTTGTTTTATTCTTTTGGCTGCTGGAGGAAAGATGTGGGATTTCTGTGCTAGTTGATCCAGTGGGTTGCTAGCCTTGGCGTGCTAGTTGCCAGCCTGGGGAGCTAATGACCAGCCTTGACAGTAGCTGATCCAGTAAGTTGCTGGGTTAGATACGTGAGTTACCACCTCGGCCAAATGAATAGTTGCCTTCTCATTTTCCACCGCCAGCCTCTCAGTTACCAGCGCTGGCTTGTCGTTTACCAGATCGGTAGCTGGCTTGCGCAAGGATATAGCCTCAGCCAGACTTCTCAGTAGTTTTAGTTTTGTCCCTTACCCTCCGCCATAGGAAGCAGCCATTCCATTGGCTCCTTTGGATAACTTGTATTTGGGATTTGGCGCACCTACAGTTTCTGAGTGCAATTGCACTTTTACACCATTGGAAAACTTGGTCCTGTGTCCAAAAATAATTTCTTTTACCGGACAAATTTGAACCTTATCTGTCACGTTTCAATAACAGTCTGTTACAAACACAAATATAATGTATACCTAGGTTACAGTGCCCCTTACACATACCTCGCCGCTTCAGCAAGCACTCCACAGCTCCTCCGTGGGGAGAGAGGGCGTGGTGATCGGCCCCCTGCTACCAGTCTATGTACCAGATGTGCTCGGCCTGCCAGATTGGTTGACGGGAGTCAGAGGGTGAAATAAACCCTGTGGGGCAATGAAATTACATTTTGACCGGCAAGTTTCTAATTTTCTCTTTATTTTTATATATATATATTTATTTAAATTTTACCAGGCAAAAAAACTGTATTTACCAGAGCCAAACATCAAGGAAGTGACATGCAGTACAGCGTAACGCACTTTTCCCACGGTTTTGTACCCGAACACCAAAGTTACATAATGAACAGGCGTTCAGGGGGTGGGTGGGAATGAAAGACGTGCGTGTTCTCCATATCACAAGTAGGTGTATCATCAAAATGATTCTGAAGCTGTTGTTTTAGGTTAAGAAAAAGTTTCATAGTGTGGCTTTAAGTTTAGCTATGCTCGTTTGCTAAACGCTACAATACTTAGACACGCGGTTGTGGCTAAGTGATATTATTTATGCCCCAATGGAGGCCAATTGCCATTTCGCTGCAATAGCAAGCAATGTAAGCCCAGTTTTTAAAAGAAAGAATTAAGATTTTGCAAAATGTTGGTATAGTACCTTTTTTACATTTTTGGTATCACGGTGCTATGTGTTTTATTTTCAGTATTCAGCATTACTTATTATTTAAAAAAAAGCAGTGAATCAAATCTGACTGGAAATAATTTAACACATGTGAGATGTAATTTTCTATGGTTTTAGTGGTACTCTATTGGCAAGTACGGCCTGATTCAATGCAACAATTCCTCAAATTTCTTCAGTGATAGTGAAATGTTGCATTATGTTGCCTTGCCCTTCCTCTTTCCCCACAGGACAACTGGGACGACGATGACGATGAGGAGAAAAAGGTGGAGGTGAAAAAAATAGGTATGACTCATCACTCATCATTATTATTATTATTATTATTATTATTATTATTATTATTATTATGCTTCTTTGGAAGCATAATTGCTCAGCCTGTTGTACGATTCATCATGATTCTAATTAGGTGCTGTCATTTGAAACTTTGCAGAGACAAAGGTATCTGAAAAGAAAAAGCTTAGCGAGAAAATCAAAGAGAAAGAGAACCGGCTAAGGAAAAAGCAAGAAGAGAAGCTGCAGAATGTGAGTGTTTGGAGTGCAGTATTTTTTGGGGGGTGGGGGGGCACAGCACAGCTCAAATTTTTTCTTGTCGCTGAATTATTTTTTTCGCCACAGAAAGTGGAGCTCACGCTGGAAGATCAACAAGCCGAGAAGCTACGAGTGAAAAAGCTACAGGAGGATTCGGACTTGGAGCTAGCAAAAGATGCTTTTGGTGAGACACCTTTTCATATGTGGAGTGGAGTGTCCCCGTTATGCACTGTGGCGCTCATGACGGATGGAGGGAGATGGGTCTGCTCTGGACCTGATCTCAGGTCTCCTGCAGCCTCCTCTCCTCCCGTGATTAACAGACTGTGACGTGACTCTGCTGTGCGCGCACGAAGACACTGTCACTTGTGTAGCATCCGACATCCAAGTATTGATAAAACGCTTAGTATTTGACAAATTACATTTATATGATAGTACCTGTTCCAGCAAGCAACATTTCTCTTATCTTTTAAGAGGAACCGCAGGATGTGCCAACTGACTAGTTTTCCCATAGTTGTTATGTTGCTGTAAAATCATAAACAGCTGTAATTTTAAGTCCTACTCTGTTGTATGCATTTGTTATTACACCGTATTTAATGTAACATTTTTTGATGTGTTTGATATCCAGTGGATTGCTCAACATATATTTGAAACCAGCTGTAATGCAGATTAGTGCATCCCCAATCCCTTTCTCCCAACTGAATGTGGTACATATGTCAAATTGAACAGCTTTGTTCCTATAGTGTGTGGAGAGCAACGATTTGGCCCAAACTGCAGTACACACAGACTCCATTCACCAGCAACCAGAGTCCTAATCTCCTGTAGCCACACGATTGGACACAGAGGTGTGGCTTCAGAAAATTACCAGAGTCCTGACTCTCAAAACTTAAAACAAGAATCTTGTGCAATCAAACAAGACTTTAGAGTAAACAAAAATGGTGGACAAGGGGCTAAAACTAGCCATGCTGAGTAAAAAAAAAAAAGCAATTAACATCCTCACACCACAGGATAATCAGTCAAGATCATCTTTAGAACCATCCAAAAATCGAGACCGTTCTCCCGATCGTCAGTGTGTATCCCGCGTGAGGTGAGGTTCTTGCCTTACCTGTCTAACATCTCTGTTCCCCTGGTGCTTTCAGGCGTAGGCGGCACGACAAACCACGCAACGGGGATCGACGCTATGTGTCCTTCTTCCAAAGAGGACTTCACAGAGTTTGAGAAGCTGCTGACAGTGAAAATATGCCAGTTTGAGAAGTCGGTGCACTATACCAATTTTTTGGATTCGTTGTTCCAGGAACTCTGCATCTCATGTAAGTTGTCACCTCGGTCGCTCTTCCTTGGTCTAGGCCATGTCCTAGATGCACTAAGCAATGGTTGATTCCATCCATTTGCTTTTGCTGAACTGTTTGATGAAGATTTTTGTATGTTGGATATTGTCCATGATTGATTCCTTATTCCAACCCGGTGTGAAATCATTATCCAATATCCTACGTGTGTAGTGTTCATTACTGTCTTGTTTTCCTGCCCGCAGTGGAAATAGAGGACTTGAAGAAAATCAGTAATTCCCTTTCAGTCCTACTTAGTGAAAAGCAGAAACAGGAAAAGGTAAGTCGTTGCTTTCCTTTCCTCATTGTAGAACCGTACACCTGCATGATCTACATCCAGCAGGGGGTGGTGTTTACCTGTTTCTTATTTAGCTGGTTATTTTAAAGTACAACATTCAGCTTTATCCAACATTCACATAGTCAAACGTATAGTTCTTTATATTTAAAAAAAAAAAGAAAGGGGGGGGATTTCATGAGGGGTTTCACCGCTACCAATTTTTACTAGTTGTCAACTTTTTCATAATACAGTGGTACCTCCACTTACGACAGTAATTCGTTCTATAAGAACGGTCGTATTTTAAAAGTCGTATGTCGAAGCATTTTTTTCCCCATATAAATTATGAAATCATGAAGGGTGAAAATAAACAAAATGCACAAACACAGTGAATATGGATAAACCACAAACTACGTGCACACACGATGTAGGTCGCCCGCTGACTGACTGCTGACTGGCCGCCGACGCACCAACTGCAAATTTCCACGCTCGTATCTTGGATTAGTCGTAAGTAGATGCAGTCGGAAGTCAAGCTACCACTGTAGTAGTCAACTAGTCATTTTCCCCCTTTACCTACCTATCTTATCTAATAAAGAAGCAGAGAGTTCTACGTAACAGTGAACAGCAATCCCAATGCGTACACTACTGCAGCTTGTCAGTGTCAAGCATCTCATCACTGTTCTCAGCCTCGTTCCCGCAGTCTGTCAGTATTCACTACACTAGCGTCTGCAATGGTCACGTCCTCTTACCGTGAAATAACACGGGTCCTCGCTTAGCGACCAATTCCCTCAAAGACCTGGTCCTAGGAACAAAACTCAGTTGTTAAGTGAGGAGTACCTGTATTGCCATCAGGGTATACCGTTGCCATAATTGGTGGTACTTGGTCTGCAACAATGTTGAGGTAGGTGGTACGTGTCAAAGTAACATCCACATGAATGCCAGGACCCAAGGTTTCCCAGCAGAACATTGCCCAGAGCATCACACTGCCTCTGCCGCCTTGTCTTCTTCCCATAATGCATCCTGGTTCCATCTCTTCCCCAGGTAAACGACTCACTAGCGCCCGGCCATCTACATGATTTAAAATAAAACGTGATTCATCAGACCAGGCCACCTTCTTCCATTGCTCCATGGGCCAGTTCTGACGCTCATATGCTCATTGTAGGCACGTTTGGCGGTGGACAGGTGTCAGCATGGGCACTCTGACCAATCTGTGGCTACACAGCCCCATAGGCAGCAAACTGTGATGCACTGTGTTCTGACACCTTTCTATCACAGCAGCATTAACTTTATCAGCAATTTATGCTCCAGTAGCTCTTCTGTGGGATCAGGCCAGACTTAGTAATTACCGCCCACTTTTGGTGGGTACTAACCACTGCATACTGGGAACACCCCACAAGACCTGCCATTTTGGAGATGCTTTGACCCAGTCGTCTAGCCATCACAATTTGTCCCTTGTCAAAGTCTCTCAGATCCTTACGCTTGCCCATTTTTCCTGCTTCCAACACATCAACTTCAAGAACTGACTGTTCACTTGCTGCCTAATATATCCCACAGTTTGACAGGTGCCACTGGAACAACATGATCACTGTTATCGACTTCACCTGTCAGTGGTTTTAATGTTGTGGCTGATCTGTGTATATTTAAATAAAATCTTGACCGTTTAAACTCAAATTGTGGATTTGGAGAATCGTGACATCACTAATAAATCATAGACAGGCTAATATTATATTTTAATGAATAAAGATCACATTGAAAAATTTATTTTTTCCTCTTTCCTTAAAGAAAAAAATGTGTTGGGGGAAATTTAACTTAAGTCCTTGAATGTAATTTTGTAATGCCAGAATGAAACTTTCTCTATTATAATAATCTATCTGTTGCTTTGAGCATCTATTCCATATTGGAAAACCATGTCTCTTTTTGTCTTTATTTCCTTCTACTCCATATGGATTGATTGTACTATTTATTATTTTTTTTAAATATTCCAACAGCAAAACAAGGCAAAGAAGAAAAAGAAAGGCTTGGTGACCGGCGGCGGCGGTTTGAAGGCCAAAATGAAAGACGAGCTTGATTATGCAGAGTTTGACGGCGGGTACACCCAAGACTACGAGGATTTCATGTGACATTGGCTCCATTACCACTCCCCCCCAAAAAAGAAAAGAAAGTCCTCTGACATGCAGCAGTACCTTCTCATGCTGTCCAGTGCCATCCTGGAATACCTGAACTATTGTGCCCGCCTCCTCCCTTCCCCCTTCCACAAAGCCCCCAGCAAATCATACATTTTGCTTCAATGACCAGAGGGACTTCATCAGGGAGCATCCAGTCTCCATCTGCAGTGTAATTTGCCTTCTCTGTAACTAAACCTCCGCCCACTTTTGGTATCTGTTGGGTGAACCAGATTCAATGGGAGAGGAAAAAAAAAACATTGTAACTGCGCACATATATAAGAAAATCTCATGTCAAAATGGCAGATGAAGTATTGGCAGTTATAAGTGTTATGGACATAGGAACATGTGAGGTTCTATGCAAATGTATATCCGGAATGTCTGTAAATACAAAAGGTCTCTCACTTTGCCTGGGAATTCTCTTTTCACAGGGAAGTTTATAGTATCTATAACTTTGGTTGCCAAAATGCAGAATTTGTTCCGTTTTGGCGTGTTAAAACTGACTACACATAGGAGTGGGAAGTTTTTGCATAGAAACACAAATGGTATTGGAAGCAAAAGGGATAGACAAGATCAACGACTGATGCGTGACCTCACAGCCTTTTGTCTGGATACTTCGCTGGAATTTCCTTGAAAATTGAAGCAAAAAGTGCATATAGGTATTTTATTTTATTTTTTTGTTGTGCATGACAAAAAAGATGTAATTTTACCAGTCATGATTTCTACTAATGCAGACAAAGGTTTGGGTCGGGCAAGTGAATTGATTTGCCTTACAACTGGTCTCCTAATCATTGCTTCTGCAGGCTTGTATCAAGTGTGTTGAGGAGCGAGGCCTCACCAGGCTTCACCCTACAACCAGTTCCGACACATAGAAAGGGCGTAGTTTATTTTCTCTCCTAGTACCCGACCGGTGTCCATCTCAGACACAATTGGTTCAAAGCATACCAGCATCTGCAGTGTTTTATATGCATCTAATTTAATAAATCACTGGTCAAAAGGACAAAAAGCTGTTGTATTCTTGTGTAATTAGATCCCTTGCAAGGTGACGTTATGATAAAGCTGGTCTGACTCACTGCATGTACATTGTTGTTATAAGGCCTGGTGAGACTAGGTCACCGATGATCAAGTTATGTTTGTCTTTTTTTACAAGTAAAAGTTGTCACATAGTCAACGTTATTATTTTTTTGCCATTTTAATGCCAGGTTTCGACTCCCCTTGTGCAAAGGTTCCTCCAAAACAAGTTCCCACCCGACACCATTTTACAAGGTCACTGTCACTGCATCCTGGAATCCCGCCCAAGATGACTGGTTAAAAAAACCCCAATACAAACCACACAGGCTCTTTCTCAATCTGCGCTCTTGTGGACTTGTGAAATGTCATCAGTCGCAGCCCAAGTACTGTTTAATTCAAAGTCTGCATCAAGCCAAGTCCAGTCCAAATGCCCGAATGTGGACTTGCTCCGCCCATTTTATCGAGGATGCATCGGTGGTGACTTGTGTGGACTTGGGACAGCCAAATATCCCAGAATGCATTTCGCACCAAGCGGTGGTAATGGTATTGGTCCCCGGGAGTCTGTACTCTTGCCAAGTCTGAACTACCAAGTCCGGACTTCACATACTTGGTATTGAGAAACAGCCACAGAGCGTTTCCCCCCCCCCCTATACCAGAATGACAGTGGATTGAGCAAGAACTTTCTCAGGTGATAAAACAAAGTGGAGATACATAGCTCTGGCTATGCAATACTATGATATAGCAGAGGAGTAGTAGAAAATATGAGTAAACCCAACATGAAAACCCAAGCTCACTAATAATGAAACAAGATGTTTGTTTTCTGATTTAATTGGATTTTGATATATCAGTTGTCATATTGCATGTATAATAAATATTGTATTTACAATCTCAAGTAATGACCACAATACAGATTTTGAATTTATACTAAAATTGATACCAATTCCAATCAAATCTACCCCAAAAACTGAACATATGAGAAAATACATCAGAAATTGAAAAAAGAAAGACTAAGTTAAAATAGCGCATGACTTGAAACACAATTCGATGGGGCTAACACAATCAACTGATCTCCACGTGGGCTGCAGATTTGACTGGCAGTGGCTACTTCTGCTCTTAGCTTTTAGTCTGTGAGCGCCTTCCTGTGGGATCCCTGGTGCTGCGTCTCTGGCTGCTGCGTGGTGGGTTGCCTCCGCCTCGCTGGCGACGCCGACTGGGCCGGCCTTCTCCTCTTGACACGCTCGCCCCGGCCTGACCCTGAGAGTTCTGCAGGGCCTGGAAAACGCTCTGACGCGTCACCTTGCGATCCCCGCAGGTGAACGTCAGCGCCACGCCCTCATTGCATTTCATGACACGGGACGTTCCGTCAGAGGTTCCGTCAAAGCAGCGCCCAAGGGCAATCTCCTTGGCCGTGCGCGGGTCCTGGTCCGTCACGGTGTAAATACCATAGTTGTGGCCCAAAGGGTCCAGGGGCGCCAACATGGTGAATTCATTAGTGTCATTGTTGACCGCTAGAGGAAGGTGGTTAACCAGGTACTCCTGGAGCATTGCGTTCACGTTGTCTTTCTTACAGCTGCCCTGAGGAATAACCTTCACCAGTGTTCGGTCGACACGCTCCTGGTCGAATAGCATTCCGCTACACTTGAACTCCAGGCACACAGCAGACATGGTGTTCTGGTCCATATCCCGGATGCTGCGGGTGTCACGCAGACCGTACAGTTGGCCCACCGTTTTGGGGTGGGTGCCGCCCATGTTGTGTGAGCGCACATTTAACTCGTGGGGGCTGTTTATTTTGACTTTGATGTAGCAGGCTCTGTACTCCATAGGCTTGGGCCACCAACTCAGATAGTCTTCCGTCCAGCTCATTGGGTCGTCCTCGTTAAACGGTACCGTGTTGTAGTCATAGCGGTCACCTTCCACTCTTGAGAAGCGGAAGTGGGCTGCACTAAAGGGGGCCTCCTCACATTCCTTCAAGCTCTCAAATGAGTACACTGGTCCGTTGGTTTCCTCTGCTTTGTTGGGGGTTGGTTTGGCTACGTTAATGCTAAAGGCTGTCTTCTTCACCCTTGAGTCCTCATGGTCGGTTCGCCTGTAGTTCAGCTTCCCCAGGTAGGGCTGGGGGACTCCGATGAGGTTGGGATTGAGCTTGGGTGATGATGAGACGGCCTCCAGCTCCTCTCCTCCCATGTTTGCCATGACGTAAGCAGAGTAAGCATCGGTCTTCTGGTCATCGCAGAAAGCAGGAAGGCAAGCACCGTTTAGGCCAGTGACAACACTATCGAAACGACCCCAGGCGCGCGGGTTAGTGGCGAAACCGGGAGTTGGCTCCATGTTGACGAGGCTCACTACCACTCCCTCCACCTGCTCACTGGGCATGAAGCGCTCGCTGCGGAAGGCCCTCACCTTCACATAGCACCTCCTGTTCTCTGGGACATCTAGGTTGAACAGACGTCTCTCTCGGATCTCCATATTACCAATCAGAAAGGTTCTTTCCTCCCTCTTTCCTCTTCTCTTCTTCTCCATCTGCAGGTGGCCCTCCTCCTCCCACAGACCGGTCTCTGGGTTGAGCGACCAAAGCTTCATAGCACTTAGATGCTCCGGCATCTTTACCTGAGTAGAGTCCAACAACACCTTGACCTCACCTGCGTTTAGAGGCTCACCACCTTCCCCTGCGCTGAAGTCAACCGAAAACATTCCGTATGTCCGCAGAGGAAGGGTGTCGCCTTCTTCCCCGACAAAGTTTAGGTCACTTTGGGCCACCGCTGCAGTGGACACGTCTCTGGGGTCTAGAAAAGTCACGCTAGCATTGACATTACCCACAAAGACCTCTCCGTTCTGCTTGTAGAATGAGTTGGGAGGGATTTGTAGCTCAACCATGGGATCCTCGCCTTTTGTTTCTCCCAGCTCCAGAGTGTTGGTTTCGGTGGAGCTGATGGTCACTGGATCTTTCTTCCTGAGAAGTTTGATTTTGTGGTAGACGGCACCCCCTCGGGTGTTGAATGGGAGTACCTTTGTGGTGTTGACAAATTTCTGCATGTTGTCCACAAATGTCAGCACAAGCCGTTCCGTCTCTGGGGGCACCTGGATGGAAAAGGTGCCTTTGTAGCCTGTGCGACTCACTCTTAATCCATTCATGAAGATGTGACCGAACCTCATTGGCTCACCGGTGTCTGCACCAATGGCTATGCCATAAACCACGGATTTTGTGTCCACACATTTCTGGCAGCCACACTCGCTCACCACCATGGTGGGCATTTCGTAGCCCTGGCACATCAGCTGCCTCCTCTCCATCTTTGCCACCCCGCAACAAAAGGCCACACTGTCCTTACACCTGATAGCTTTGTCCAGTTGTCCAGCGCATGGGACTGTGTTACACTTCCCCACATCATAGTAGAGCGAGTCAGTGCTGTTTTGATAGCAGTCATGAGGAAGACGGATGAGGTGAGATTCAGGCTTGGGATTACATGGAGGATCGTTTTTACCTGCAAGAAGTAGAATTAGAATATCAAGAATTTGTTGTATTCTTATTATATGAAAGGTTGCATTCTGCTATACTATGATTATTATTGAGTTAAATATCTGCCCATTGCTACTTTTAAGTTGTTATGTGATTTGATCATAATATTTGCAAAATTGCAATAGTTTTCATGATTGATCTAGAAACCCTGTATGCACTGAAACACTGAAACAAATGTCAAATTTATGGCCATTTTCTTATCTCTTTTAGAAAGATTTTCAGATGGGCAGACCTAGCACGGTGAGAGAGGCGCGCTTGGTCTTGATGGCGCCGGCTGCGCTGCTGGCCTTGCAGTAGTAGTCTCCAGCTTGTTTGGGGCGTACATCTTTAAGAACCAACATGCTGTCAGACTGTTGCTCCAGGACAGTGTTGTTATGGAACCTGTTAGACCATTGACACTCAGTCAGGTCAAAAGCACTTTTCATACACAAATCAAAATAGAATGTCGTTTTCTGTGTGCTGTTGAACATAACCTTGTTTACCATTGGAAGTGATCCGGCTTCGGTGTTCCAGCAACCTTGCAGCAGAAGGTAGCGGTCTGACCCACCCTTCGAACCTTGCTCTCGGGGTTGGTCACCACGCGGAGCTTCTCTGAGGAATCACAGATCATAATCACAGCAACAAAGCGACACTACACGTTGAACCCCAAACCCCAAAAAGATCCTTCATCCTCCTTCACCTCGATACTTTTGGCCTTACCCGCTCTCTCCAGCTGGACGCTAAGGACAGAGGTGTGTTCGGTGCTGTGGGAGACCAAGACATTTTGGGGTGCGTGTCCCTTGAAGCTGACTGTCACTGTGGTATTTCCGTCGGGGCAGACACCTGGGATACGGAAGTGTCCGTTGTGGTCGGTGAGGGTGAGGAGCTTGCCTGAGCGAAGAATCGCTGCGCCCGGGGAAACGAGGCCGCCGGCACCACGAACCGAGCCCAGCAGAATGTGTTCCTCACACATGCAGGAGTCACACTCCGCATTGACCCTCCCCATTGTGCACTGCAAATGGCAATCTAAAGAGCCACATAAAGGTTTTGAAAAGCAACAGAACGATAATACTGTGTCAGCTTGTTCATTTTTCTACCAGGGACAGTACACCACATTAATCGACATTTTCAATTTCCTTGTTCATCAAGTAGAATGTTATACCTTATTAATATTAACTATATTAACTTATTGCAACTAATGACTCACACTTATTTTTTTATATGTTCAAACAACATGTTTTACAGTGTAGAGGAAACACTGCCCATCGCATACTTCATGATCAGTTAACTTGCATCCCACCTGTCCTTTGACACTCCTGTCCGTTGCATGACTTGCCCTCCACTTTAGGACCACTACAGGGCAGAGACTGCGATTGGCAGCTTCTCGATCGAACCTGGACCCCTACTTGACCACACAGTGCCGGACAGGGACCCCAATCAGACCAAGGGCCCCACTGCCCCAGAGGATCCTCGCTGATATCTGAACGGACGAAAGCATTCGTCAGTGTTCTAACATTTGAATCAAGTCAGTTCGTTTTAATGCCGTTTATGCGTTTCGAGAAAGATAGAGCAGCACATTTCAATGCAATCTCATTCAATGCAACATTTCAATGCAATCTCCCATGCAACAAAATGTATAATGTACAATATGGCGCGGTATGATATCTACTTCCTGTGATGTATTTGTCCAGAATAAACTAAATACAAAACTCGATACGTTATTCATTGTAATCATAGTAAAAAAGACTGTTCAAGAGAAGGAGTTCTCAGGCATGTGCAATGTATTGTGGCAAGCAATGCCTTGCACTTTGCAATGCTTGCCAGCATAGTATACAGTATAGCACACTATGATGTTTGACTGGATGTGGTATGTCATCCTGGTACTTTTCTCATACTATTTCAGCATTTAGGTGTCGGGACATAATGAAAATGCTCACATACTAACTTGACATAATAAATAGTAAGCTAGTATGCCATTTTGGCATACTAGCATATCATCATATCATCATTTTGGCATAACAACAACATTATACATGGTGACAACTGACGCACAACTCTTAGACTTACTTTAAATAATCTTTATTATGCATTGTTGAGTTTGGCCTCTGTGTGAACCAGCGCAACAACCAAGCAGGCAGCAAAGCAGGTAGGACAGGAGGGACTGGCTGCTTAAATAAAGTGGCCTATTAAGGCCATGGAAGCGTTCAAGCGGTCAAGTTGTCTGACAACTAGCTCCATGACATTTCACTGTATATATGTATGAACGTATGTACATGTATGTGACAAACCTCTTGAATGTTGAATTTTGAATCACATGCTACAATATTTACTGCAGTTTGACGGTGGATGTGCAAAAGAGCAACCGTAGTTACATGAAGATTTCTACTTTGAATTGAACGCACCCTTTGGGCAGAGGAAGCGGATGGCGTAGTTGGAGCAGTTGTGTCCGGGCCCTTGCTCTTTGTTGAGGCACCAGAAACCCACGCTGGGGTCGGCGTGGACCTTCTCTCCCGTCTCGCGGGCCGGGATCCAGTCGGTGGTCCTGGCCTCCAGAGCTCGCGGGGCGTCGCAGACCCGAGTGCGGTAGTAGAAGCGAATGGCGTCAAGCTGCTCGTAGTCCCCGTGACCCCCGGGGTGGTCAACGTTGAACCACGTGGTCCACTCATATGTAGCTGGAAATCATTAGCAGTTACGGTTAGGTGTGTTATTTAACAATTTTCAATCTACTCTACAGTATTGATAAGACAAAAGCCTCAGGGAAGCTCCTCCACTGTTACAACCAGTTTTGAGACCAAAGGAAGTTTTCGAATGGTTTTGGGATGCTATTGTTAAGCTGGGGACAAAACCAAAACCAAAACCTACTCCAAGAGACTATGACGAGCAACATGTATTTGTTCAGTTTTTCTCTGGGAATATGGTTGATCTTGGAGTAGAACATAAAAAAATCTGCACAGTACACCTGCAAAAAGATGTATATGAAAACTTGGTGATAGCGAGTTTCTTTGTTTAAATGCAATTCCCATATACTGTAAGTTTTCCCTCATACCATACAGTACATATCACTTCATAGAACCACTTCATAGATTGGGAGAAACCATCACATGCGGCTTTACATGATTATTGAGTTTGGGTAAGGTAAAACCTCTCAAATAGAAAACAAATTCCTACGTAACCGACACAAAGAAATAACACAAAATGGGTCCACTGGGATTTGACAACATTTACTGTAAAATCACACTCTGATTTAAAATTTTACTGAGGAGTACGTTCCAAAGCATGAACAAAAGTTCAATATTACCATCAGAATGGTGAATAGCAGGGCCTGATAGCCTGTCGCTTCTCCATGAACCTGTAAAACACATACACGCACACACACACACACACACACACACACAGACACACACACACACACACACACACACACAGACACACACACACACACACACACACACACACAGACACACACATTTTTCTATGTAAGATAATTATTTGATGTGTTCTAACTTATTATATGAAATATGAAAAGTAATACGAAATAATAATATGAAAATGGTAAGTATGTACGTTGAAATGTATGAAAGTGTGTACTCGACGCACTGCATATATACAGTACATACAAATACAGTATGCTTGCATGTAACTAAACACTAGTGTCCCATATTCAGGAGATTGTATGGGGGTAGAAATGAAAAGGGACGGTACAGATTGTAATAGTTTGCATCTTCGTCACTGGTAAGAACAGGAGACAGGGGGTTCTGCTGAGTTCCCCCGAGAGCCAAACCTTGTGTCACTGCTACTGGCAGCACCAGGAGGAGGAGAGCCCACGCTGGCATTCCGACACCCTGCTGCCACGGCCTTGAACTTTGACCCCCGGTTATCACAGGGTTTCACACCAGGAACTCCAGGAAGACTTGTTCGACAACAGAGGATCACTGTTGGGAGGAAAAGTAAAACAGAAATACACCTACAGTACTGTATATATGTTATTATAGGCAAATGGTCCATTTCAATTAAACCTATGTTATAGGTTAAAATCAAGTACTGACGGAGAATTTCTATTATTAGAAGGATTTACATCTCATGGAATAGAGACAGTGATCTAGGCTCTTCACACACATGTTTTAATGCTCAATCTGGTCAAGTATTTGGTTCTCTGTCTCTTAGAGGTAAAATAAATAAAATGAGAGATCCAATGTGGAATGGAGGGAAAGAGTGTTACGGCCACGCACTGAGCTCCACTCAGATTACACATCTGTGTTAGCAATCAGCATCCTGTCAGGGGAGCGCTGAAATATTTCAGCATCCACTGACCAAAAAAACACGGGGCTACTAAAATCCGGACGTAGCCAACGCCAACATTTGCATTTAGGATTCAAAAATATGAAGGTGTATGTATGTGTGTATTTCACGTGTCATCGCCGAAGCCAAGATGACAAGAGGCTGACTGATGAAATTATGAATGAAATTGATGTCTTCTCTTTGTTTCATTTGCTGAATATAGAAATCAGATGACAGGTACATTTATATTTTCACTACAGACGATTATCATTTAAAAAAAAAGCTTAACAATGTGAAAAAATGGAGAATAAAATCAATAAAATACAATTTTAGATAAAATAAAGTAAAGTAAAAATTATATATGTACATATATACAGTATATACATTGAAAAATATATACAAATGGACAAAACAATTAGAACAGAAATAGTCAGATATATAAAAAACTAAATGGATAATAAGATAAAATAAATAAGATTAAAATATAAATATATAAGATAACAATAAGATAATAAATATGTAATAAAGATAGCAGGATCAAACATAACAGTAAAATAACCCCAACTTATTAATGCTTTTCAGTATGAGATTCAGCAAACAAACAGAATTAAAACTTGACTCAAAAGAAGAACATATTTTAACAATTCTGTCTGACAAATTAAAATAAATTGTCCATTTACACTCACATTCCTTTTAAATGGCAAGAACAACTTCATGACCAACTTCATGAACAACTTCAACTTGTTATACAATTAGACTTGCACTTTATCAACTTCCAAGTTTATTAATAGAAAAAAGTCATTCCCCATATGAAGCTCAACAAAAATAAAAACTTACACAGTGTGATGATCTACATTTTCTTACCGTATTGCGCCAGCAGGTTTCGATGTCAAGCCTAGACAGCCTCCTGACGTTCTGTCTTCCACTCTCTCTCAGCCTCTCTCTCCCTCTCTCTGTCTTCTTTTCCCCTTCTTTTTCATACACATGGAATCCCCACCCGCCCCCAAACCCCTCTGCTGACTCTCTCACCCTGCCACCTCTCCTTTCCTTTCTCCTTCTCTCCTTTCTTGCCGGCAGCAGGCCACAGGAAGCTCAGTAATGAACGTACCATATTGGTTACTTACACGACTTACATGCCTCTTTGGACGGCGGTGTCATGTAACAGTTTTATGATGTTGCCAGAGTCAGATGCTTTCAACGCCGACATTAGAGACACTGTAACCTGTCGCGTATGTTTTAGCTATTTGTGTAGTTTAAGTGCAGTTTTTTGCTTATTGTGTATATTTGGCAATTTTTATTAAATTTGTAATTTTTTTTATTTTTATGTTTTTGAAAGGTTAACAGGATGTGAAAAGGAAAAAATGTTGAAATCCAGAGAGCTATCAGTATCTGCTCATCCTCAAACAGTGCATAAATAAAGGATCAAGAAATAGAAGAACCATTACTTGACAGACACTACCTATTAATAAGCAAAAGCATTGATGAAATACATTTCTCAGGTATGGGTCAAAAGCATTGTTCTCAAATACTGTAAAATAAAAAAATATATATACCACGCAACCCTAGTGTGACTAATTGGATGTAAACCAGGGTGATAATAGCTCTGATTGGTCACTTACTTGGTTTACTTCCACCCTCCATTTGAAAATTAGTTATTAAGGAAGCGTCCCCTTCAATACAAATTATGCCAAATGGCTTTTGTCACATTGATTTAAACGTAAGGAATTATATTCTGTTTGCGAGGAGATTGCTGCAGTGCTTGATCCTCCCAAAATATTGTTGAGATATCCAGGAGAATTGGTTCAGGTGGCATGGCTCCGCTTGGAGCGCATGCGTCACTCATGACGCTTTTCGTCGGGTCTCAGTAAATGCCTGCGTGTCTGGCAGCACTTACAGAGTAACGAACAAACTACTCTTTTGCTGGGATGACGTACGACTACTCCGGAGTCATTTCGATTACATTCAGCTAATTGCCATTGCGCAAGTACTGAGGCAACAAAATGCATTTCTCCTATCCTAGTTACTGATATACCTAGGAGCAGTGGGCTGCCATGTAGGTGTCTTACTCAAGGACACATCAGCACGCTACCAAGAGGATTGGGGATCAAACCAGCAATTGTGGATCGAACCAGCAATCTTTAGATTACTAGACGACCCGCTCTACCTCCTGAGCCACTGTCCCCATTTAAAAGATTCGTTCACCATGAACGAATCGTTTGCTAACACTAATATCAAGTACCGCCCGTTGCCTGAGTTAGCAAAGAAACCCCAAGGAAATGCCCTGAAAATGCAAAGGGTTTGGGGGTTTGGTCGTGATAATGAAGGATGGCGGACTACTATAGCTTCAGTTTAAGTGCAGTTATGCCCCGCCCAGGAGTATTTTGAACAGAACAACAATTTCTTATTTCACCTATCCCTGAGTGATAACGTGCAGGCCCGTGCAGAGAAGTTAAGAGGGGCAGGTGCTCAAAAAAGAAAAGAAAAGAGAAGGCACATGAACCCCCGGCTGCGGTTCTAGGCATTTTGCCGCTCTGGGCAAACGGAGCAGCATGGCGGGGAGCTGATCATGGGCGCCTGTTGTGCCGAGGACGCATGGGCATATCTTGCTCAGACAATCCGCTACCTTGACGCCCATTTACGCTTAAAAAAAGACCCCCTGCCTGATAAAAAGGGGCAGGTGCTCGAGTACCATCCGCCCCCATGGCACATGCCTGATAATGTGTCTTGTCCAGACAGTCAAGGCTAAGCGAGATTTGGCAAAGAGAGATTTGGACAACCCACTCTGTTTTCAGGGCAAACATCCAGAAAAATAGGTCCCAACGGAGAAAAAAACATATTTTCCAACAGACACAACGTTACACATCATGTTCATCTGCCACTGATTACCAGGTTTTTTTACTCAGCAGCTGCCGGTGGGTTTTGGTGAGATATCAACGCAGTGAAATGAGGAAGCCGTCTGTAAATTCGTTCCAGGCGAACCTTTAATGACACAAAACAGAAGGGTCACTTAAACAAAACACCAAAACAGATCTAGCACAAGACAACAGAAGAAGAATTGGCAGCGTCAACCCTTCCTCACGTCATTGGTTTAGCGCTTTACAGAGTGTGTCCAAGCTTGTTTCATGTGAGAACATTTTCTGGGAAGACTAATTGAGCATTTGAACTTAACTACCGCAGCACCCTTAAGCAGTATAAGCACAAAAAACGCATAAACTTTTATATCTGAGCCCTAGATCAACCCCGGACCATCAACGCGTTCAGCTTCACCAATGGAGGTCAATGCATTACGGATGGAATGTGTCTTCACACCAAAATAAGAGGTCATGGTGCAATTACAGCTATTTTTGAAACTTGAGTATGATTTAATATTTTTGTTATGCACTTTAAACTGGTAATCCATGAGATCGTCTGTGTTGGGTGGAAGACCCAAAATTCCATCGAAAACTTCAATGGTTTTTTTTCTTCTTCAAAAATCACGCTCATCATCGGTATAGATGACCTCACTTTCGATTCCATTTATCTGGGGTTTTTTCATGGTCACTTAAGGCGGTCTTCTTTTTTGTGAATGTTTATCCATATCAACGATTTACTGACCACAACTAGCTTCTCTGTTTTATCGCATTCAACAGGGCTGTCTTTAACTTCTTGCGCATGACCCAATCTTTGCATTCTTGCCAAAAAGGTGGTGGATCCCGCCACTAACAACATAAACAGCATATAATGTAGAGGAGCATATACATAGCACAAATATATTTATTGGCTGTTTCTCATAAAGTGTCATCTAAATAAAGTAGCAAATATGGGATTTTTTAAAACGAAATAATCCTATGGATTCCCACTTCAATACTTCCAGAGACTAATTCTCGAATGGAGGACTTAATATCTTTATCAGAGTACTGTCTGACAGTAGTGCAGACATTTCTAGGGGTATATCTATACCTTAGGGTATATCAATACCGACAAGATAGCAAGACAAGTGTTTCTTCCAACACAATTTTAAACTGATTATATATGGTATGTAATAATTAACAAGAAACATCTAACGAGCAACAGGTTAAAACCCCCATCCCCACACACACTCAGGAGAGGAGCCCTTGTCATGACACATGTCTGCATCTGTTCCTATGCTAATTCCATCTAGTCCACTCTCTACAATAAACTGTGCGTCTGAAACCCCATTGTCTGTGTCTCTGTGCTGGAGGTTCCTGAATAGCCACTTGAGTTGCATGTGGTAGGCGAAACTGCCACAGTGTCACCTGAACAGGGACTCTCTGGCACGGGGAAGGGACACAGCAGCAGCCCTCTGTTGAGTGGGGGATAGCAGCCTTAGCAACCACCACAGGTAACCGCTGGTGGCTAGCTACTCCTCCCAGCAGCCACCGCAGGGACCATCCAGCAGCCAGAAGCCGGGCCACCCATCCAAGTAGCCCCCGCAACAGCCAAGTTTGACCACGCCTTCACCAGCCAGCACAGCAGCCCAAGGCCCCTCCTCCCTGAAGGAGGGAAAGTCTGTCATTGCCCTGGGGGTAAGAACTCGAAAAAAAATATTTTTTAACTGGACCTTAACAAAAAAATATTTTTGGACATTTGTTGGTTTGAGTTATGGGAACCCTGTTTCAGAGTCTGTATGTTAGGCATTCTTTTTCTTTTTTTATTCTCTGCTTGGTTGGTGGGGCTTTGGCCAGGTATTCTTCCTGGCCTCAGTTTGGTGTCGGGGGTATGTGGTGTGGGGATGGTGTGGTTTGAGCTGCCACACCTGTCCTGGGTCTAGGTAATTGGGACCCAAGATCGGAGTGGCTGCATATCTGTTGCTTGTTGGTTGGTCTAATGAGTAACAGGTAAAACCCCCATCCCCACACACACTCAGGAGAGGAGCCCTTGTCGTGACATGGGTCCATCTGCTCCTGGGCTAATTCCACCAAGTCTACGCTCTACAATAAACTGTGTGTCTTAAAACGCCATTGTCTGTGTCTCTGTGCCGGAGGTCCCTGGAAATGCCACTTGGGTGGCGTGTGGTAGGTGAAACTGCCACAGACCCTAATTCCAAAGAAAACTCACTAAAACCATTGCAATGGTTCACCAAACCACAGCCCAAGCAGGCTTCAGACACTCTTGAATTTTCAGTGGTTTCCACAGGACTAATAAGTGGGACCAGAGCAGAGAACAACCTTCTCCAAAGTCATGTTTTACAACAACAACAATCTTTAATCGTCACACACGCTTTGGATGGTGGCCGGAGAAATGAGGCCTCTGCGTTTAACCCATCCTGGCTTGTCCTTCCTCCGGGGGCACAGCCAGGAGCAGTGGGCAGCGGGGGACCTGGACCTGGTGGTGAGTGTCCATCGCTGGTGGGGGCCCTTACTGACGTTAGGTGGAGGAAACCCCATGTGAGCACGGAGAGAACATGCAAACTCCACACAGAAAGGCTCCTATTTGGGAGATAACCCACCAGAGCACGGTGCCAACAGCGCCCCAGCCGGGTATCGAACCCAGGACCTTCTTGCTGTGAGGCAGCAGTGCAATGCACCATGCCAGCATGCCACTTTACAAGGTACTTATAGATCGAGGACTTTACAACAGACAGAACATCCTCAAAAATACTTGATTTCTTCCTCAATAAGTGGCTCTGTGGGTTAAAGATGTAGGGTGAGGGAAAGAAGGAGACCAGACTACACACACACACACACACACAGACACACACACACACACACACACACACACACACAAACACACAACGTTGGTCTCCAGGGCAATGGGCAGAGAAGCAGACATTGTTATTGCCAAACGGTCCTAATTCTCGACAGGTACAGCACACTTGTCCACTTGTCAGGGTTCGCCCGGGTCCTTCCGGCATCGGCCACTAGATGCCGCTAGTACTGCCTAATCAATGTTGCTTTGTTTCACCTGTTTCTGTTTCAGATTACCCAGCCTCATTATGTCATATGTTTCAACTGTATCTCATTTTGTCTTTCCTATTTATACCCTGTCTTTTGCGTCCTTCCTGTCTCAGTCTTGAGTTTGTCTAGCCTCCTGAAAACGCTCTCCTTTCCAGGCCCACGAAATTCTTATTGTTTTTTGTCCGTTTTTGGTACTTGTTTCAAGTAAATCTTTATTTTTGCCGCCTCTGCCTTGTTCTCTGCACCTGGGTTCACTCGGCATAACCTCATAACAGCAAGACTGAGCCACAAAATGGACCCAGCAGAGAGTCAGCCTCCAGAGATGGAACGCATGCCGGTGGCCCTGACGAACCAGGGGACTGCGATTGGCCATCATGAGCAGGCTCTCCAACAGATCCTGGACAAACTGCAGTCCCTCGCCCAGGCCCTCCAGCAGAGCCAGGCACAGGCTCCAACTATGGCTCCTGCGCCAGTGCTGCCTCCAATGGACACGCGTCCTCCATATCACCGTGAACCACGACTGCCGGCGCCAGAGAGGTACGACGGTAACCCAGGAGGTTGTCGTGGCTTTTTGACGCAATGCTCCCTGGCTTTCGAGCTCCAGCCATCACAGTTCCCCACCCAGCGCTCACGGGTGGCATACATTGTCACACTACTCACAGGCAAAGCACTCTCCTGGGCCACAGCCATGGAACCAGCAAACCCTGGCCTGCTCCAGCTACCAGGCTTTTTGCCCAAGAGATGCGGCGAGTTTTTGACCACTCAGTCAGTGGGAGGGAGGCGTCAACACGGCTACTCCGGCTCCGTCAGGGGGAACAGAGCGTAGGGGATTACGCCATCACGTTCCGCACCCTCACAGTGGCGTCTGGATGGAACAGCGAGGCACTTATCGCGGCCTTCCAGGATGGTCTCATTGATGGTGTCAAGGACGAGCTGGCATCCCGGGAGGCGCAGGATGACCTGGACACACTCCTCGAAACAGCTATTCGGGTGGACAACCGCCTCCGGGACAGACAGGGGGAACGGCGTTCTTCCGCTTCACCACCACCAGCACGCAGGGCAGTCCTGGGGACGACGTCTCCCGAGCATCTCCGAGCTGTCCCGAGCCCGTCTCCAGCATCGATGGAGGAGCCTATGCAAGTAGGCAGCACACGGCTCTCTCGGTCTGAACATGACAGGCGGATGAGGGAGCGCTGCTGCTTGTACTGTGGGATCCCGGGTCATTTCCGTTCTTCCTGCCCTGAGCTCTCGGGAAAGGCCAACTCTCGTCCAGGGTAGGGAGAACTGTGACGAGGCCAACCTTCTCTCCCGAGCTCGAGGTGACCGGGGTCCTGCGGACAGCCCCCCCCTCTAGTCTCTCACTAGTCCCTCTCTCTATTCTCTCTCTATTCTGTCTCTCGTCTCTCTCTCTCGCTCTCTAGTGTCTCTCTCTCTCTCTCTCTCTAGTAGGTCTCTCTTCTACAAGATGGCTTCTCTGCTGTCGCCCCCTCCTGGTCCGGGATTGCCGCCGTCGCCACCCGGCACTTCCTTGGGGGACGTCAGGAGCCGTTCCTGGACGAGGGGGTCCTGTCAGGGTTCGCCCGGGTCCTTCCGGCCACTAGATGCCGCTAGTACTGCCTCATCAATGTTGCTTTGTTTCACCTGTTTCTGTTTCAGATAACCCAGCCTCATTATGTCATATGTTTTACCTGTGTCTCTTTTTGTCTTTCCTATTTATACCCTGTCTTTTGTGTCCTTCCTGTCTCAGTCTTGAGTTTGTCTAGCTTCCTGACAACGCTCTCGTTTCCAGGCCCACGAAATTCTTATTTGTTTTTTTGTCCGTTTTGGTACTTTTTTCAAGTAAACCTTTATTTTTGCCACCTCGCCTCTGCCTCGTTCTCTGCGCCTGGTTCACTTGGCATAACCTCGTAACACCACTTACATCATGCTTGGATGGGAAACCGGTAAACAGGCCTTAATTTCCTGTTTGGGACACTATAAACCTGGAGAAAGCCGTTATCCGGTTATTGCCACCTGTCTTATGTCATGGAGAAGGTGTGACTTGTAACAAGTTACGCAACGTCTGGCAAAGGTTGTCATTGATAACAAATAGATGGCAACTTCAAAATAAAAATTGGCTTTGTTTGCATGTTCTCACTGTATGAATTATTGATATGTTTGAACGTACCATTCCTTTTGAAGCTCAACAGAGACTAATATCATGCAACTGGGTTCAGAATATTTGCAAAAGATGTTGATTTGCATTGAAATGCATTCATGTCCACACGGTTTGCATGTAAACATCTTCGGTCTAAAAACAATTTGAAAATAAAATGAAATATACTAAAATATAAAGAATATACAAAATGTGATTCTGCACAGGATTAGTTAAATTAAAAGGCAATATCGAAGGCTAAGTGGCAGTGTGGTTGCTAGTATGGCTGTGGGTATTAAAATATAAATAAAGATGGATTTACTGTGCAGGATGCATATTAAGTTCAAGAGGCTATTTGTCACATACATATACATACCTCGTACATACAGTATATGCACCCGGTGATTACAGCATCTCAATCTATTTTATTTTATACATATATGTATACAACAATCAAATAGATTGAGTATGTATAAATTATTACTACTGTGTATTATTTTTACATTATTAAAATTTCTACAATGTTATTACAGTGTAAGATAGATGGACATACTGTATGGGATGCATATATATAATATGGTCATAGATAACAATGAACAAATACTGTAGGTATAAATTATTACTATGTTCTTACTATATTACTACAATATCTACCGATTTATTACAGTGTTATTATTACAGTATTATCATTCACTAGAGAAGACTATCTTTCCGGCCAAACATATATCACATTTGGTCAGCCTTTTTTTCCATTTTATTTTATTTTTTTAATCAACAGAGCTTATTTTCAGGAATCCAACACTCAACACACACAAGGGGAACGAATCATGGAGGGCAACTAACAAGGGGCTGCAGCTCGCAGAGCCGACGCGGGCTGTCTGTAATGGCTCTAGCAGTGAAGTATGTACAGCGGCTTCTGCTACTGTCGTTAGGGGGCCCTGCAACCTTACGTCCCACTTCCTGTTGGCTCCGGTGGAACATCTATATATCTGTTGACAACGATCAGCCACAACATTAAAACCACTGACAAGTGAAGTGAATAACATTGATCATCTCCAATGGCACCTGTCAAGGGGTGAGATATATTAGGCAGCAAGTGAACAGTCAGTTCTTGAAGTTGATGTGTTTGAAGCAGAAAAAACGGGCAAGCATAAGGATCTGAGAGACTTTGACAAGGGCCCAATTGTGATGGCTAGACGACTGGTTCAGAGTATCTCCAAAATGGCAGGTCTTGTGGGGTATTCCTGGTATGCAGTGGTTAGTGCCTACCAAAAGTGCTCCGTGGAAGGACAACAGGTGAATCAGTGACAGGGTCATGGACGTCCAAGGCTCATTGATGCGCAGGGGGAGCGAAGGCTTGCCCGTCTGGTTCGATCCCACAGAACTGTAGCACAAATTGCTGATAAAGTTAATGCTGCTGTGATAGAAAGGTGTCAGAACACACAGTGCATCACAGTTTGCTGCGTATGGGCTGCGTGGCCGCAGATCGCTCAGAGTGCCCATGCTGACACCTGTCCACCCCCAAAAGTGCCTACAATGAGCACGTGAGCATCAGAACTGGATCATGGAGCAATAGAAAAGGGGGCCTGGTCTGATGAGTCACATTTTCATCTATCTATCTAGCTATCTAGCTAGCTATCTGTCCATCCATCCATCCATCCATCCATCCATCCATCCATCTAAATGATACTGCTGATTATCATGATTATATTATTATTAATTATATTGTAAATATCATGAATTATATAATTATATATAATTATTATTCTGAATTCTTCCATAATTCCCACCCATGACCAATTCTATGCCAAAGCCCTACATTTCCACAGAGGAGAACCAGGCACATGTTTTCCCCTGAAGATATTTGACTTTGACGTCCACAAATTGTGCTGAATTCAAAGGACTTGTGGATGAAGTGAAGGCGTTGATGAAAAACATGTGACCGTGAGACCGACCGGGAAGATGGATGATCGTGTATAACAAGGTCATCCATCCTACTCCTGGGAGCTGGTATTGGGCTGGAGGCCCCTCTGCGAACATTAGAGGTCAAGAGAAACTGCCTTTCGACTTTTGACTTCGAATGAGGGAGAAAAAATAAGAGTTACCGGTTCACACTGCGGCAATGCACTGATTTTTGTGTTGTTTTGCTACCGTACGCCGGCCCATGTTTTTCTGCTTTCCGTTCCAAATTTTCAGGAGACGGGACCCCTTGTGGTCCCCAGTATGGTTTGGCGTTTAGATAAAGCCCCAGTAGAGCCGCCAGATTCAAGCCTTGACTAAACAGCATTCTGGAGGAAGGGGAATTGCGCAAATCGTAAATCTTTCTCCCCGCCCGTTTGGATCAGGAATCTTTATAGGCCACAGGATGTTTTGAGGTTCAGCAAGTTTTGATCGTTTGAAATCCGGACAGGATGACGTGGCACAGTGGTGGGAGATGAAATTCATTTTGTTCACGAATCCCACTCAAATCCGCTGTACACCAGGCCAGCGTGTCTAGATGTAAAAATCTCTCAACTTCTTCCGCATAAATGCAATTGCAATACTAATAGAAATTTGAAGTTCACAATTTACGGCACTAGCCATCAAATTTGGAAACAACAGACTCAGAAACAGATTAGAATCTTGATATACTCGCTAAAACAGACATTTTAGATAAGAGAAAATGCCTCCGTCCCATGAGCATAATCATGAGACATCAACATATATTCTAATAGCAGAGTAGATGTGCAATATATTAATAACACTGTTACAGTCTAACACCATAGACTATGTAATGACTTGGTAGGTACATATAAATCATTTATGGTTTATACCTTATAGACCTATGCCAACAGAATTTGTATATTCAGCTTTTATATATTTGCCTATTTCTGTATTTGTGGCTATTATTATTTAATTATTTAATTACCTATCTATCTATCTATCTATCTATCTATCTATCTATCTATCTATCTATCTATCTATCTATCTATCTATCTATCTATCTATCTATCTATCTATCTATCTATCTATCTATCTGTCTGTCTATCTATCTATCTATCTATCTATCTATCTATCTATCTATCTATCTATCTATCTATCTGTCTGTCTGTCTATCTATCTATCTATCTATCTATCTATCTATCTATCTATCTATCTATCTATATATCTATCTATCTATCTATCTATCTATCTATAATTGATGTATTAATGAATTGATTTGTTAATTAATTGATTAACCAACCAACCAATAAATAAATTAATTAACGAATGAACCAATTAACTGAATAATTGTTAATTATGAATACATTATTAATTAATTGTTGATTAATTCTTAATTAATTTATTAATTTTAGAAAAAATGCTAGTTGTCTGTATAGAAACGCAACAATTCTCACCGTGATGAATTCCTTGTATATGAAAATGTACTTGGCGAAACAAACTCTGATTCTGATTCTGACGCAGATACAGATCAGACCAGAGTTGACCTTGTTCCGTTAAGTTTGGACGCTTCCAAATGACGTTCCGAGTGAAAGCAACCTGTGACGTTTGTTTGCTTTAAGGCTAACTTCACAACCAATCCATAGTCGCATCCGACAGTCGGATCCTCCTCCTAGCGGCCGTTGAACGAACTGAGTTCGGTATCATCAAATATGTCAGAGAAAACGGGGACTTGTGGACCGGTTCCTTTTTGTCGTTTGTCGGAGTCGGTGTGAAACAAGCTTGGGTGTCAGCAGGACTCCGGAGCCGGCTCTCAGAAACTCCTCAAACGAGAGAAGGTTCCTGTGATTGCTCCTCGGTGCGTGTGAATTTTACACATAATGTATGACATCACTATGTGAAAGCTTCTGTCCAGCCTGACCTCACTTCCTGTTCTCCCAGAGCTTATCAAAGCAGCCACATGCACAGTGGAAACCTGGAAAACTGCCCACCACCCTTCTGCACACACACATTATATCAAATACTTGATTGAATCGGGTCCAACCGTGGGCTTTCGTACAAGTCGTAACATTTGTCTGAATATGTAATTGCGCAGTTTGCAGGTTATTACTATTTACGGCTCGCTTTGAAGCTTGTGTTTTCGGCACGTGGGTTAATCGCTATATATGTATAGCAACAAAACTGCTGCAATCTAATCTGTTGTTCTCCCCCCCCCCCCCCCTAAAAACCCCCACATCTGGTAGCAATCTGAAACTGGCGGTCTTGACTACTAGGTCTGGGGGTGGGGTCACGAGAGGTCAGACTTGGAAGAGTATTGAGTTGAAACATGGGCAAAAAAAACAAAAAAGAGTGAAATCAAATCCACACAGGCTGACTGCTTCTTCCCCATGTGGAAGGAGGATTGGTTCCCAGTTAAAAAAACAAAAACAGTGGTGGTTTCATGCGAGGGAAAAGGTGAAATGGTATTGGATGTATTAAACGGCTTTTATATAACTCTCTCTCGCTCTCTCTCTCTCTCTGACATGACCCCCTACCTCGCACGCCCAGGGCACGGGGCCAAGCATGCACTCAGCTTCCAAGGCTGCAGACACATGGTCATCTGCTTCACATCAGACACAACTCACACAGAAAGGCTGCGGACATGCTGGAAACAACTCATGCTCTCCGACAGCTGTGCTATCCTCCTCATCCTGTCTGTCTCTCTATCTGTCTGTCTCTCTATCTGTCTTTATCAGTGTTTCCCAACCTTTTTTCTGTCATGGAACACTTTCATCAATGAAATAATCCCACGGCACATTAGAAATGCGTAGGGGCGGGGTCCTGGACCTCTGGGGGCTTGGACCGGGGGCCCTTGGGTCCGGCCCCGGGGTCCAGGCCCTCCAGACTGGGGGCACTCTGACAAAAGAGTGAATCTTTAATTCACAAACTGACAATGATTAACTGTTGTCCATCATTCACCAGGAGTCCTTCCTCGCTCAATCAAATGAACAGAGAGTCAGAAAATCGAACGACTCGTTTTACTGAGTGACTCATCAAGAACCGGATCTCAAAATAGAGTGGGACCTTTAAGCACTACGGATGGATTCGTAATATATGGTCCTCGCTTTCAGAGTGAAACTTGTTCTGATGAACACAGAGCTGCTATTCTGCCTGGAAGTGATAAATTGCACTAATTAGTGCGGACTTGCAATTTTTGATCTTGCAACACAAGAGCTAATTTCCATTATTTTAGCGGAATTTGAGACATTTTCATGCCACACCTGAGGCATCACAGAATGACCTGTACATGTCTGTCTCATGACCTGCCTGCCTGTCTGTTTCTCTGCTTCGGTGGTGACACGGTAAAGATACAAAATTTTAATTTAAATTTGTCAATAAGGGTTGGATTGTTTCCACCAGAGCTTATTCAGTTCTCAAAAAAAAAAAAATAATCAGTAAAATTGAGTGGCTCTGCTGCCCTCGAGTGGTACCGGAACTGTTGTGAGATTTGCATTTATTTTTTGTCATGGTTTGTTAAACCAGGTGAGAGTATACTCCAGGCAGATAAGGTGCGTAAACCTTTAGTTATATTGTACAATGTATTTACTGTATGTTATGTACAGTATATTGGATTACTATTATAATGCATTATATTATAATGGAGTGCTGTTGCAAGGGATATGCCACTAGATGTCAGTGTTGCTCCCTGGATTGCTTGTCAAACAACATCAATACCAACTCCCCATTGGTGAAACTGATAAGACACGTTGGCTCTCGTTACACCAACAGGGGTGTGACGAGAGCCAACAATTAGGCGGGGAAATACATACCTTTTTCTACTCCCTTTCACTCAGAGATGGGCGTTATTACGTTACGTGACTTTAATATCATGATCACGGAAGGAAATGAACACGACCACATGCCAAGCCAGGCAGCTGTTTCTGGCTGAAAGGACACATTAAATCAAGATGGCTTTTAAAGGTCAGCACGGTCAATGCTATAGGTCATAACTGGCATCATCTATTAATGACAATGTTTCTAGGGAGACGCGTGTCTCCCTAGAAACATTGTCATTGTCAAACACTAAGCATTCTGCCAGATAATCTCACTGGGCCATGGTGAGTTTATATGGAGCCATTTTTTTTATTTTAAATGGTTGCTGTAAGATTTCTCCGAACCCACATTTCAAGTAGGTGTGATGTCCAGAAACAGTCATGTACACATGGAAAATAGATAGATAGATAGATAGATAGATAGATAGATAGATAGATAGATAGATAGATAGATAGATAGATAGTAGTTTTATATATTGTCTTATATACAGTATATAGAACAATGCTGGTCCACACCCCCCTATGCTATCCCTGAGAATTGCCATGTTTTCATGAAGCAATTAGTGTAAACGGAACAATAGCGGCTTCTTTAAATTAATTAAAATTTTATTAATTGAATTACATTTTGATAAAGGTTATCTTGTGATTCTGTTCGTCATAATGACATCATAGTATGACTACAGATCAATGCACTGTGTTTTAAAAATAAAAATGTTTCTTTTGGGTCAAGTCCACCATCATATGCTTAAGCGCAATTAATTATTTCAATCGTTTGACTGGCCTTATACAGTATATACTCTATATATCTATACATATATACTGTATATAGATATATACTGTATATATACAGTATATGTGTCTATCTGGTATGTGGTTGTGTGCCTGTGTGTTCCATCAGGTGTATAGATTCAGATCTGCCTCTGAATAATAGCCAAATAATTCTTCGGTCACAGTGAGTGCATTGAGAGCTTGGTGTCAAAAACAGCCTTTATTCACTGTAAGTAACAGTCGTGATGGAGACAATTACTGGATAATGGGCAATTCTCCTCACAATTGGAATCCTTAACTTCTTCATTGGCACTTACCATAATTAGCCAGTTAAAGCCTATTGTGGAGCTCTGTTGTACAGTTCTCCGTCTTGAAGGGACCTTCTCGCTATGTCCTCTTAATTTTCTTTGTGTCATGAGCCGGAGACGAGATGCACCTGGAGCGGGTGATGCACGATGGGTGAGCCGTGCGGTCCTCATTTGCATAAAGCAAACTCGACCTCAACCTCCTGATCAAATATGAATAGAGATTCAGAGATCGATGCATCAGCGATTTTGTGCAGAAATGTATTCAAGCAGTGGGTTATCGAGGTGGAAAAACAGGGGCCACCAGTGAGAAGACATAGCCAATACAAGGATCTATGGCATTATGTAAATAAAGAATAACTTCAATTGTCAAAGCTGTTGTCATTGGTTATTAATCTAATTTCAGAAAAATTAGAGCAGTAGTCTGCTTAGCCAATGCTATTTTTCCCAATAACGACTGTCCATTGAATGCAAGTTGTGGTGTCCAGTATGGTACCTCAGTGCATTTCCATCATGTGAATTTTTTTCCCTTTTGTTCCAGTAGACCACATTGTTCTTCGCAGTTTTTTTTAATTGGGGTTTTCAGGACATGCAAAATTGGCAGTAGGTCATACAAAAATAAAGAAATGGACATGGCCGATCACCCAGACCATTAAAACCACCACTAATAACTAGAAAAATTGTGTAGCTTCCCCTTGTGCCACCAAAACTGCTATGACCCATTAAGGCAGGGGTCTCAAACTCAACTTACCTGGGGGGGCCGCTGGAGGTAGAGTCTGGGTGAGGCTGGGCCGCATCAAGTATTCCACAAAAAAAGGGTTTCAAGTATTCCAAATAAAAGTACAACTGATCCAATCTTCTCAATCTTTATTAATAACAGTTCAGAACATGAACGGTTCTTCAGAACATCCGAGGCTTCTCTTACCTACTCCTTGCTGCCAGAGATCTGGCAGCGCTTCCTCTTACACAGCGGAGCCACATTTGGCTTGAGGGAGGAAGCAGTTGAGACCCTCAGTATGGCTTGAAGATGCTCATCAGTAAGTTTGGACCTGTACTTTGACTTATTAAAGTTTATGACGGTGAGGAGCTTTTCACACAGCTATGTCCATGTTACTCCACCCGTCTTAATTCTTAACATCAAGTGCATTGTCTCATGTGTTATATATTTTAATTTCTTGCTCTTTTTGATGAAATTGTTCTTGGTCAATTTGTTTTCTTTTGCGATCGCACATATCTGTCCTTTTTCCTTCTCTTTATTTCTCTTGTAATAATAATCTATAACTTCTTCTTTATAATATTCAGGTTCTAACCACCTTTTGGCTTTTGTTTTTGCCGCCCATCTCATGATATTTGCTATCCATTTTATTCTTTTCCCTTTCCTACTGCAACACTCTGCTGTCTTTATTAGGTCACTGATCACTCTTGTTGAGTCCGCCCACTTCCTAAGTCCTCTGTACCTTGTACTGGGCGACAGGATATATTTTCCTTCCACTTAGTGTCACTCCGGAATCACGTTTCAACCAAGTGACTAACGTTGCTAATTTGCATTGACTTACTTGTCAACAAACACCACCGGAAACTGTCACGAGCCTGAGCTACGGTAGCCCATAAGTGATCAAAAAATATAAAACGCCCAGGGCAACGACTCGCGCAACGACTCGGCAAAAAGGTGCGTGTGAGAAAAACGCACGGGCCGCACTAACACTAAACTTTGATGTCAAGTAGGGGGCCACAAAATATTTTCTGAGGCCCTATTGAGGCCTGCGGGCCGCGACTTTGAGACCCATGCATTAGGGCATGGACTTACAAGACCTCTGAACATGTCCTGTGGTATCTGGCAGCAAGACATTAGCAGCAGATCCTTTAAGTCCTGTAAGTTGTGAGGTGGGGCCCCCATGGATCTGGCTTGTTGTTCCAGCACGTCCCACAAATGATCGATCGGATCGGACCCTAACCCCGGCCATCCACATGATGTAGAAGAAAACATGATTCATCAGACCAGGCCACCTCTTCCATTGCTCCATGGTCCAGTTCTGATGCTCACATGCCCATTGTAGAGATTTTCAGTGGTTCACAGAATGCAGATATGTATATTCCTAATGAGTAGAGTGTTATGAGGGAGGGGTCATCCTGTTGGGAACAATAGGCAGGCCTAGCCAATGTCCTCATTCAGTATCCAGATGGCCTGAGGGTCGAAGCTCCTCCTGAGCCTCTCCGAGTTGATGTTATAAATGTGGTACCTTTCTACTCTATTGTCTGTGTCTCTGTGCCGGAGGGTTCTGAAAATGCTACATGGGTGGTAGGCAGAAACTTAACTTAACAGGGACTTTCTAGCTGTGTCCGAAGGGACACAGAAGGGCCATCCGAAGCCACTCTGGAGCTACCAGCAGGTCAACAGGCCACCTCCCTTCTTCTTACCGGACTCATATGTTCTGTCCATGCAGTGAACTGAGCGGGACCCCTTGGGTTGAATGGCTGGCCCCCCATGGCTCCCCCATATCTGGCGGCCCCCTGCCGACCTGCGACCTGGCGGGGCTGCGATAGCGCCCCTAGGAGGCCGCTTGCTGTCATGGGTGTAGGTTGGGGTGTAGGGGCGGCTGTCGGCCTTTGCGCCTGCTGCGCGGCTTCTCTGCTGCACGGCTTCTCTGCTGCGGGTGCCCCTGATGCCGGGGGTGTTGGAGGTCCCCCATATCTGGCGGCCTGCAGTGTGGGCGTGGCCCGCTGGCTCGCCTTATACACCAGAACCAACTCTCACTGGTGGACACTTCACAAATCACACACACACACACACACACACACACACACACACACACACACACACACACACACACACACACACGCACACACACACACACACACATACTGTATACAGGCGGTCTCATCACAGGCACACACACACCACCAACACCTGCTATGAACACACTCCCAACACACTCCTGGTTACATCCTTCTCCTTATCACCATCATTTTCTGCTGTTGCTATGACAGGTAGAGGCCATGTGCTGAATTGCTGTTCCAGTTTTCCTGGACTTAATTAACTCTGTTTTTTTTTAATACATGTTATCGTCTGATCTTTCTATGTTTATGTTTTTCCATGTACATGTTTGGTTGTTTGGTTCTATGTTTATTTGTTTCACTCGTGGTGATTCTCCCCCTCTTGGAGTAGTGATTAGTTGTTTAAAGACCAAGACATGGTGAAATAGTTCTCCGAAGAGGGACATTGGTGGTGGTTCTGGGTAACAAAAAGCTGTGGTCTTGTCATCTTACAGGTCGTCCACAGGACAGAGTTATTGCAGCAGTTCTTGATGATTAAAGAATGAACGAAAGAGTTGAGAAGTTAAACTGCACTTGCAAATGTGTCTCTGTTCTGGATGCAATGGCATACAAATACTCTGTTTTGTATGCCCAGCAAGCTGACAGCACAGGTTAAAAAAAACCTCAAAAAACGAAGGATTTGTAATTCCCAGTATCATGCTGGTATTTGCCAGGCAGAGTTGTATGTGGTCAGTGCCTAGGTCGTTTGTGCAAAAGTAACAAGTAAAAGAAAGTAAATAACAAATAAAGAGCACAATCTTAGCGGAGCTAGCGTGACGGTGACAGGAGTGGTCCACGCCTTCTTCCTTCGTACCACCTCGGGTATTTATTTTTTATTGTCAGATTTTTGAAATTGCTCTTTCGACCAATAACTGATTGCTGCAAAAGCTGTTTCAGAATTTCCAGCTCTTCTTCACACGCTCCTCGTCAAAAAGTAACATGTAATTATCTGAGCTGGCAACGCCCACTCACTGTGAAAACAAAAAAAAATTCTTCATTCTTGTTCCATCTGTGTGTGACCAAGCCGCTACTAGATTTCGACGGCGGGTCTATTGAGCTGCAGCAATTCCCAGCAAAACTTCATCTCAGTAGTTTCTAGCTGTACTTTTGCTCTCCATCACCGAGGGTTAGGTTGCCGGGATGTGACAAATATGTGATGTTCAGTTACTACATGCATCCGTTCATTTTCCCCAAACCCCCCAAAAAAGGGATGACGTGAATGTGGCTGGAGGTGGCTTTTTTTCAAGCTGCCGATGTGTGACATTACTTGAGCCCGCCGAAATAGAGGTGGAACGGAGGAGGAAAAAAACAGCAACAGCTGAGAGATAGAGCAAATGGAAAACAATATCTCAGCGAGAGGAAATGGGATGAAAGTGTGTGTGTGTGTGTGTGTGTGTGTGTGTGTGTCTGTGTGTGTGTGTGTGTGTGTGTGTGTGTGTGTGTGTGTATGTGTTGAGAGCAGCAGATGAGACCCTGGCTTGTTCAGGGCTCGTTACCGACTGTGGTGAAGTGTGCCGTCTGTGCGAGGTACTGTGGGGGAGGACGCGCACTGCACATGGGGCTCAGGAGGTGTTAAAATGGACGGCGCTCCTGGAACACCTAGGGCACCGAGGCCGGCCAAGAGGAGCGGCTGGGAGATTGGCAGGGCCGGGTCGATGGCCAAAGGTGGCGATGATGGATCCAATCCAATCTGGATGTGTATCGATGCGTGGGTTGGAAATCCTCTCGCTATTTGGGGAATTGTGTTTGAGCCGGTGTTGCGAGGTTGTTCTGCCTGTGTGTGTGTGTGTGTGTGTGTGTGTGTGTGTGTGTGTGTGTGTGTGTGTCTGTGTTTGTGTTGCAAGATTTACAAACGATCTGTTCAGAGGGAACAAATCTTTAAATGAGACGAGAGTCGGAAGTCTCTCCCGCAAAAGTGTCAGCAACTGCAGCTAGACACGCCGGGTGAACCAAAACTCGAATCCTGAACAAAAACAGCTGAGAACCCTGGGTGGCAAATGACAAACATGAGGCAATGACTCCTGAACCAAATGAAAGCCATAAGTCACAAGTTGAATCTTCTACTCACAAACTGAAAACAATTACAGGGGATTATGTTTACCTTTACACTTTTTCATTGAGCAGACACTTTTGTCCAAAGTGACTTTCATGAGAGGCTGGAAACAAACAAAGCATACATGGACCATTGGAGTAACCTTGAACTTAAATGCGTGAGCACCTGTAAAGAATCAGAATAAAATAGTGTTGGTTGTAATTTTCTTTTGTATGTAGTGCAATGTGATAACTACTCATGTAGTGCATTATGTAGTGCGTTGTGAGTGGATTATCTCAATATAACAACTTAAAACTAGTCAATATCAACAAAAACAAGAATCGTCACTAACAGTCACAGCTTGGATAGGATCAGGTATTCTGCTGTTCCTAAAAGAACAGGGTCTTCAGGTCTTTCTTGAAGGTTGTGAGTGTCTCTGCAGAGTGTAACAAGCTGGAAAGCTCCTTCCACCATTGGGGCACCATGTATGAGAAGAGTCTGAATTGAGAACTCATTCCACACAGTGAGGTCACCACCAGCCGGTTGGGTCGTATGGCCTGATACAGTATGTGATGCAATGTGTGTGGGTGCAGATCCAGTGGCTGCTCTGAAGGCCAGCATCAAGGGTTTGAACTTTGAACTCATCTTTTTCACCGAGTCGCCTCCCAAGAGCCCAAGCTCCTTGAAAGAGCCGAACATTTCCTAACTAGCCTGTGTGTCCGCGTCTCAGCCATTAACCCGCTATTAACCAGCTGATGACCATGCGTGTCCGTGATAACAGGTGGGTTCACTTCCCAGCGTGGTTGTTTAACCCTCCGTGTTTCCATTGGTCCCCTGGTGTGTGTGTGTGTGTGTGTGTGTGTGTGTGTGTGTGTGTGTGTGTGTGTGTGTGTGTGTATGCGTGCGCAATTTTGATTTGTCTAGGACAGAATGGGCCATCTGCACTGAGTCACGGTGAACCCCACTCCACTCCAAAACCACAAAAAGCGTCTGGGGTGGGAGTTTGGCCATGGGAGCGTTTCCCATCTCACACCTCGACTTAACTGCGCCGCATTCTCTTCCTCTGGAACTTTCTCTCCTCCTCCTCCTCCTTCGCCTCCTCCTCCTCTTGAGATGCTTACACAAGTTTATAAACCCGTTTTTGTGTCGCTGCATTTATTCCTGCTTTGTCTTTGGCCTCTTTGAGAGGACGAACACCACTGGGAAAAGAGTCTTTTGTTGTGGGGTTTGAAAGAGCGGCAATCGAGAGCGACGGTGGGAGTGTGTCGGCGCTCACTCTACTGTACGCACACACACACACACACACACACACACACACACACACACACACACACACACACACACACACACACACACACACACACACACACACACACACGTATCGATGTCCGACTACTTACAAATGGACATTGTTCCCTGCCTTGCCGCTGTGTGTCTGAAGCAAGGCCATACATTCCTTCCTCTTCTTCTCAGAAACCAAAGAGCAGAAAGGAAAGACAAAAACCCGAAAAATTCCCCTTCACAAACGTGCATTTCCATGACACAGGAACGGTTGCCGGTACATGAGAACGCACTTCTCCTTCTTCTTCTTTTTTTTTTCCCAGTCCCCGCCATTGTGGAAGTGTCTGCCTGCTCTGAATGTGGCGTTGTGCCATCTGTCTGACACTCTTGACCCTGACGATTTGGTCAAGTCCGGGGGTGTCCGTGGAATTGATGTAATGTAGAAGCGAGACAGCCACGGAGAAGCACTATAGAGTTGAAAAATACAAAACAATACCGGCTGTGGCCTTTAATTCCGCCGACAGACAAGGCAGGTTTAGAAAGTGGGTTGGTGGGCTGAGAGGAAACAAACTCAGATTAGCGAATGCTGTAAAGGGCTTTAAGTTTGGAGGAGAGCAGCGGAGGTGGGTCCTGAACAGATGGAGCCTCTGGAGTCGCCCGAGGTGGGGGGAGACTTTTCCAGCAGTTGTGGGTAAACTTGTGTTGAGATAAGAAGAGTGGCGATTGAGTGACCTCCGAGACGCCTATATGGTTGAGCTTTTACTTCTGTGTCTTCCCTATCTCACTTGCTCTCCACGCAGGGTAATGAACTCCCAGCAGGGAGTCGGTGACCCTGTGTTCAGCACTTCCTGTCCATCTCCGTGAAAAAGAGAGAGGGGGAAAATGAGGGAGAGCTGGTAACACGGCACAGACATAGATTGAGGCTCTTGGCCCGCACTGACCTGGCGCCAGCTTCTGGATAATAAATGAGGATGAGTTGCAAGTGGCTCCAGTCCATGAAGAGGGACGATATCTCTCTTATGGCCCGTCCACTCCAACTTGGAATTGATCCCCCACCCACGCTAGGTTGCGCAGCCTGCACTTCACACTACTGAGGTCTATTATCTATAAGAGATTACTTTTCAAAGCTCTTCATTCGGTCCAGTCGCCGACAGGAGCGTCTAGGCGGCTGAAGGTTGATTGAGTGCTTGTCGGGCCCAGTGGCCTGGTCAGCCGGGCCTGAATACAGACCCGACGTCAGTGTCAGCAGACCACCACACTCTCATAACTCACTCAAGTTCGAACACTCAGACCTCTGCACTGGTCACCCCCTCCATAGACTAGAAAAATGGACGTAGCATATATATGACGCCGCCCGTCGGTTTCTAAGGAGGTCATCTGAGGCCTCAAGTTTGCATTTACGCTCACATCCATGTTCAGGTCAGAAAAGGGGCCAGAAAACTTGGGCTACAGGATGGAGTTTTGACGATCCGTCCACCAACAGCCCAGTTGGGGGATGGATGAACCTTGCTCAAATATGAACGGGAGATCTGTCAATCAGGCCAACCACGCCATCAGATATACATATCTTTAAGCCCTAACATCTGTTTTATAGCGCTTTTAAGTTTCACAAAATCACAAACAAGACACCCATTAGAAGAAGTACTCTTACATATTGAGACCCTAAATCTATTCACTGTTGGGGTGAAGAGGATCCTCATGATCCTGCGGGCTCTGCTACTACACCTCCTGGTGTATAAGTCCTGCAGGGAGGGGAGGGTAGTTCCAGTGGTACGTTCAGCTGAACATCACTGCCCAAACCAGGCAGTGATGTTGCCTGTCAGGATTCTCTCCACTGCTCCAGAGTACAAGGTCTTGAGGATCCTCACGAGACCCTGAATTTCTTTAGTTGTCTGAGGTGGTAAAAATGCTCCCTCGCCTTTATTCTATTAGGCTTTTGTAGCCTAATCCAGGTGTGCTGATACTTCCTACATTCCCACTGTTTTTCTTCTTCACCACCTCAAGCTCAACCTGTGGATTTCACATCCCATTTAATGCTAATCAAGTCCTACACACACACACACCCCTCGCATTTTTCAGTAATTACTTGGAGAACCAGGACTTTCCTTCTCTTCCCTTTCACTTCTCCTTGCATTGTATTTCCGTTCCATCATAAATTCCTCACGAGGGTTTTTGATCCAATTGGTTCTCATCTAATTTTATCATCTCAATTTCTTTCCTTTCCTTATGTTCGGAACCTCTAGTCTTCTGTCTCTTTGTCATTACAGTTCCGCAGATAGATTTCCCTCTGAAGAACAACATGATTGCCTGGTTGCCCACTTGGCTGGTTAGATGGATGGATCGGTTCTGCCACAGTTTCACGGGTCATGTAACAAATAAGCATATTCCTCACTAACCTTCACCTACAGTTATGAAAATTGAACAATATAATGAATCGGCTTTGCTCCCCTACCTGTCAATATCTCTACGTTTAATTTTCTAATTGATTTAGACCGGGGCGTATTTTTGCAACTCCGCAGTTCTCCATGGGTCAAAACCGTTTTGGTAAATTCCTGTCCTCTGATCTGGGCCAATTGATCGCATGGCAAGGTTATATTCCCCAGTCCACGTTGATCGATTAATCAGGATGAATTTCCAATTGTCAGGGGGACCCAGTGTGTACGGTTGGTCTTTAACGCTGCGGAGACAGGCAAAATTGACCTCTACTGGCTCTGACAACCTCTAATGTGTCAAATAAAATTGGATTATTAGAAAACACAGAGTACAGTATGAATATTGAAAACAGCAGAACATTTTTTTTTACAGTTACTGTATCTGTTAAATTATAAGCATTTATCTGTCCCTGTAAAGTGAATTCAGTGATTTGTTTCCAAACATATTATACATGTTAGATAGTGATTGCTTAAAACATATGAAATGACTGTGAACGATGTAGCACTGAATTGTGGAGTTCGAATGTTGAACTGTTTCCCACCATTTTTGTGGTGCAGATTTTCGACGGGGCCTATAAATCATGATTCGATGACGTTGGGCGGTCATACTTGGCATGGACCCTCCCCTAACACTATATAAAAGTAGAGCGCATTCGCGTCAGTGGTTTTCCTGCTCAGAGCGGGGCTGGCTCCACGCACGCAGCTGGGGGAGCCACCACCCTCCCCGCAACAAATATCCCATTTATCATATTCTATTTTTAACTTCAAAAACAAAATCAAAACAACGAAAAACAGCCCTCTATTGGTTTTCTGATTTTTGATTTGTATATGTATGTATTGGATTAGTGGTATTTGACACTTAAGAGAGAGTCTGCACCTCTCCTGCAATTGGGCGTGGTTCCTGTATCTTCAGCGGACACGCCCTCAGTGTCAGAGCAGAGGGAACTGGTTTTTTAATCATATTTGGTTGGGGGGGTTAATTACACATTTTTCTGTGGTGTGACTAACTCAGAGCAAATACTTTTTGTTGCTTTACAAGCACTTTAACTGGACTTCTCATCCTTTATCAGAATTGGTGCATACAGTAAGTGGTGCATTTCTCTAAGGACAATTGGCATAAAAAAATAAATGCATAAATAAAAAAAATAAAAATACAAAAAGCAAAATACACAGGAATACCCAAAAATACAGGACAGATAGCAAGATATGTAATAAATATACAGGATAGACAAAATGCAATCCTATGCGCAGGATAAATTATTTGTATATGGATATAAAGGTACATAATAATAATAATAATAATAATAATAATAATAATAATAATAATAATAATAATAGTAAAAATAATTATTATTATTATAATTATTATTATTATGTACTTTCTAAATAATTACCGAAACTACAGTGTTAGAAAACTGTAAATCCCATTGAAACTGTAATCGCCACAAAAGGCTGTACAAATAAACTAGCTTAGACCTGAATGCTAGGGTCTGAACGATGGCACTGCAGCAGGGCAGGGAAAACTGCTCCTTTTTGGCAGAATGCAGTGAAGAGGACCCCAAAGGTTGCCCACCATTAAAAAGAGATTGGCCTCACGGCCAATCTCACAGGCGGAGAAATCCATTCAACTAATTGAATTTACGGGGAGTTGATCGGTATCCGTATTGAATGAAGGGCAGTCGTACTCGGTGGCCAAAAATCTTTAATGATCAGTAAGTAGTTCAATATCTTGTTGGAACCTTGCGAGGTTCGACACAGTTAGTCGGAATTCAAGCCCTGTTAACTGAAGTCCCAACAGAAAGCTCCCTTTGCCAAAATTGTCAGTGAAACATTGGTACTCTAAAGGAAGTTGAACTATTGCATGTCACTTCACAATATTACTCAAATCAAACAAATTTTACATTAATTTCCTCCTAATGAGGTTTGGCTTTCCTATCTGTCTCACACAGTTAAACTTGAAAGGACTGAATTAAATTACTGAAACAGCCAAGTGCTAATAATCAATTTGAAGTATGACAGAATCATTCGAAATTCAATGCCCGTCAGTACAGATAGAAAGCCCTAGAAGATGAAAGGTCTCAAAGAGCCAAAAGTTGAATGAAGCTTCGCTCATTCCATCGTGGTCATACTTCAAATGTGTCAGTAGGAAGCGGAGTGAGTCAATCTCCACGGGGAGCCGACAGCTTGATTCAAATGTAATCGCCAGCAGGGAGCTTTTAACTCTTCCGGTTATTAAATGATGGGTTTGCTACAGTATATCTCATCCCAGTCTTTATGAAAATGTTGGTTCCCATCATTTATAACTGTTCATAGCACAACCTCTCTGAATACTGTCCTTCTGAGCTAAGCTGCAGCATCTCACTGTGCTGGTTTGTTCCCATGAACAATGGGAACCAACGCCCAGGCCTGGGTTGGCAAATAGCCGACCTATCCTTTGATGTTAGAAACTTGTGAGCAATCCTTTCAATCTTAGTTGGAATTATATTTGTTTAAATTATGTTAAGATCCTACTGCAATAAATGCCATTTTAAATGCAATCAATATTGTGTTTTGAATTCGCTTTTTGTATTGTCTCATTAATTAAAATGCCATCTCCCAGTTTCACTTCCTACTTTATCCAAACCTTTTCGTCCAAATTAAGATTGGGGATGTGGTGTGTATATTGAACACCAGATATAAGCAACGCCATGGCAACCAGTGAAAGAAATTAGGACATTTTTTGTTTTTGTACTGAAGACAGCTGATGGTTCCAGCTTGCATATTCAGACGTCACTTTTTATCCGCATATAGTGTTCACGAGAGCTTGACATTTTCCACTTTAGGTGCTAAAAATGATCCTCACAGACAACTCTTGATTTATTTTTAAATTATTTGTATTTACTGTGCATAGTTTCAGTTTGCAGTCTGGGCTCTACTGCTCATCACACTCGATGAACTGCACAGCAAACATAGACATACTGTACTTAGTGAGCTAGAAATATAGGAGGGATGAGCTTGAATCCCCCATTGGATAGAAGAGTAGAGCCCAACAGGTGGATGCAGGGGAGGTGGAGGGAGCGCAGCAGGAAAGCAAGAAAGCAGGCAGCAAAGCAGGTAGGGCAGGAGGGACTGGCTGCTTAAATAGGCCAGCCCATTAAAGGGCATGAAAGCATGTGCCGCCATCAAGTTGTCTGTCAGAACTAATTCATTTATTTGTCAAAGATGTACAGTAGAGCGGTGACTGCGCAATCAATGTATTTCAACAGGGTGCCATCGGAAAATAAACAACAGCGGAAGTGGGTATTACCACTCTGAGATCGGGACCTGGGCGGTTCGGGGAGGTTGCAGTTCATTCTGATGAGTTGGCCGGTGCAGAAGAAGCCGCCCAGCACGAGCACCACTTAAAGAGACTAAATTGATCAGAGAAGCCTCCTATCAAGCAGCCTTGGATGAGAGCCAGGAACGGACATCAGCAGGGAGGCGTGAGAAGGAATGATATTGCTCTGATGCAGAGGGTGGGGGATGGGGTAGGTGTGGATGGATGGATGGAGAGGGATGGGTGGAGAGGGAGGGAGAGAGAGAGAGAGGGGGGAGGGAGGGAGGGGGGGAATCCAATGCTAAGCCCATTGCTTTGTCCTTCAACAGACCTTGGGCGGACCGTGATAACACACAGAAGGCCACGCCTATCTCCCTTTTTCACATCTTCCCCCATGTTTCTGCTGTTCTTTCTCGCCTCCGCTCTCTGCGCTGACTCACTCTTGTCATTTGCAATCATGGATGTTTCCATGTGAAGTCACTTCCTGTTTCGTCAACGCTCCGCTCTCCTCCGGCAGCGTGAAATGGGGAAAAATGCCGCCCTGAACTGCTTGTTTTATTTTGGAGGGCAAAAAAAACAAAACAATTTATCTTTAATAAATAGAAACTTAATATCACACACACACGCACGCACGCACACACGTACCTTTGCAAGGCGTTCAAATCAGTGCTTAATCCGGCATGCCGACTACTGACTTATTGAAGACTTTGTAATTATGAAAGATTCAAGATTCAAGATTCAAGATTCAAGAGGTTTATTCGTCACATACAAATACATACTTTGATACATATATGCAGAAAAACGTCAATGCAACACACCTGGTGATTACACACAATATGTCCTAGACTGAACACAGTAGCAACCTAAGAAACATAGTAGCTACCTAAGATACACAGTAGCTACCTAAGAAACATAGCAGCTACCTAAGCAACACAGTAGCTTCTGTTGGGATCTGGAAACCGATCCCTCCCAGGTTGGTTGATGTCGGGAGCTTCCTCAATAAGATGGAGACGGGTGCGATGCATTATGGATCTTTTATTGGTGCAGCGACAAAGACCGAGCGAGAGAGAGAGCATGTCTTCTCAGACACACTCCTATATAGTTCCTCATAGGCAAGTCATCATAAAGGCTATTTGGATGAGAGATGTCATAAAGAGACATTTTCTATGTTGAGCGCCATTTTAAGTAAAATGCCCTGTCATTTCTATCAGCCGCCATTTTGTGCGCTATACTACATCCAACACACCCTAAGAAACACAGTAGCTACCTAAGAAACACAGTAGCTACCTAAGAAGCTCACACATGCAGAGCAGTGGAAGATTATCCCTGAGAGAATATCCACTCTCTGAAACAATCTCCATTCAGAGAACAAGAGAGAGAGAGAGAGAGAATCTCCTCGTTCTCTGTTATTGCCTTGCGCTTGTCAGGCATTATCTGCGCTTAGACTATGGACGGCAACATAGTTACTGGAACACAAATGACAGAAACACAAGAGGGCCGGTAAATATCACCATAATTCTCATATTAAAGACGGGGATGGGCGGCGGTGTAATTTGAATCCGCCGCGAAGAGAGGAACCTGATCTAAGTCGGTTGTAAACAGAGCCACCTACACCGCACATCTTGGCCATCCATCCATGCAAAGACAAATACTCACAGGAGGGATGTGTGTTCCTGGGAAGTAGATGTAACTTCCGTGTTATTCTCGCTAAGCTCAAACTTTGGCTCATGCCCACTTCCCCCACCCCCAACATCTTCCCACATCGCCATGTGTTGGTTGACAAGGAATGCCGGGGCTTCTCGGGTCATCCGGCTCTCACCAATTCAAAAACCGGGGCGTTAACCTCAGTGTTTTGGGCAGAGAGAGAAACAACATCTAGGCAATTAAGTTGTTATTTGCGAGCATCAGCTTGGGCGACAACCGGAGCGATAGAAAAGAAAGATCATGTCCAAAAAGTTCACCAGAAGTACAGTTATTAAGGGAGGCAGAACTTACTGTCATTTTGCAAACGGTTAATTGTCACTTAAACAATATGAAGAATTAAAAGAAGAATCACTTTATTGCTCCCCGCGGGGAAATTTGTCCTCTGCATTTGACCCATCCTAATTATCTAGGAGCTGTGGGCAAGACACAGCATAGTAGCACAGCACAGTGCCCAGGGTCCAACTGCAGCTCTTGACCAATGTCTTAGTCAAGGGTATGGGTATGTGCACCTAACGTGTATGCCTTTAGGCTGGGCCGTAGCATTAGCCACTATGCCACCATAGCACATTCTGACTGAAAAAGGCAATACTGCAGCTGCTAATAAAGCCAGAGAAGCGGCCTGGCAATCAACTGTCAAACACATAAACACGTCATTTATCACAGTTGCAGTAATTGGATTTCCATTTCCAACTGATCCAAACCAAATGAGCTGCATGTTCCATTTAATATACACGTGTTTTTTTCTTTAAGAAATACCAACTTTCAGTTTTTCAAACTCCTGAAAAATAATTTATATTGTACTGTCACTGTAGATACACGTGATGGATCCCTCTTCGGCCTCACTTTGGTGATATTGTCCAGAACAGCAGAAGCCACAGTGATGCCACAGGCCTCTTGGGTGACACCCTGAGATGGCTTGGGCAGTTGAAGCGTGACTTAGCCTCCCAAAATACCATCTTACTCTGGCTTCTCAGTGATCAGGGGCTTTTTTTTCTTGGTGGACATATCCCCTCTCCCCAAGTAGGTGCCCGGATAATTTAACTATAAAATAACTTTAACAGGACAAACAGATAAAAAGCCTCATCAAATATTGCATTCTGTCTACTTTTTCCCTAAATAACTCAAAATGCATAGCCAAGCCTGACTCGCACGAGTCTCCTGGGCACAGTGCATGCTTCATACTGTACTCAACGCCAGGCCATCTCACCTCAGGATTAGTGAAGATACCTTTAGAGTCATCCAGGATAAGGAGAGAGAAATGGCATTTGTGCATTTTGTGTTAGAATGTTGCCAAGGTATGTTAAGACCCACAAAGTATGTAGGCAATAACTCTGTAGTTGCAGATACTAGGAGTTTAATATATTACATGCAAATGTGTAGAAATCTTGCACCCACCCTGGTATGTAGGCCTAATAAATCGGCTACATTTAGAAGCCCTTTTATCAGTGCAAGGTGCATTTTACACACCATGCGGCAAAATGTGGCTTTGGCTTTCTGTATAAAGAGCTGCTGCTTCCTGAAAATCATAATCCAATACGTAGAATTTGCGCCGCTGGTTTTGCGACATTGCAGCCACATAACGCTGCCTAAAGATTAGGGTTGTTCCGGGGAATCTATGCCTTTTTATATAGACCTTCTTCTGGGAAACTGAGTGGGTCAATTTGTTCACTCTAAGCGCTTCCTCATCAATCGGGTGTTCTGAGAAACTACGCGTGATGATTCCAATGGAATGATTCCAGCGGCATGATTAGACTAGACGCTACTAATAATGATTGAAACAAACCATAATATAAATGATGATTACTTATTTTCACAGACGTGAACCTCGGATCGGGCGTAACAGGCATAAGTTTGGTGAAGAAGATAGCAATGAACGCAAATATTCAGAGACGGTTATTATAATTACAAAGCAGATGCTAAAGTCTGCCATCAGTCATGTGGAACGGCTGATAGTGTGAGGGGGTGGGAGGAAGTAGGAGCACCAGAAAGTTAGGAGCAGCACTCCAGAAATGTGGTCACAAGCTCTGTGTTATGCAAATTAGATATTTAAAAAATGAAAAAGTAAAAGCTAAGGAAACTTTAAATACACCGTGATCAAAATAATTTGGTTATTCCACAGGGTGCCACAAAACAGTGAGATTTAATGTCAGCTATTCACATTAATTATCTCATTAGGCTTCAATGTATGAGGGGGGAGGGGGCAAAGCTTTTTTGGAAAGAGACAGCGAGGTAGGATGAGTGCTGAATTTGAGCGTGCGAGGGGGTGAGAACAGAAGGTGAGAGAGACAGGGCGGCTCGGGGGCATTCAAACTCAGTCAGGGAGGCACGGTGTCAAATCTCAGGGCACAGTGAGAAAAGATCTTAGATGCCCCAAAGCTGCGTTTAAGTTCGGATGCGGGGCAGTTTATTATCAATTACCTTCGATGCTCAACACAATGAGCAATGAAATTTGAATGTGGGTGGAGCTTTTGTCAGCGTACATGCATTTAATTTTAATAACACGCTGAGAATTAACAACCAAGGCCTCTGGAAGATTTTAATTCCTATTTTACTATTGTATTGTTCAATCTCCAGATCTGCCTAAGCTAGGGCATATTGAATAATTCAGGATGTGTGTGTGTGTGTGTGTGTGTGTGTGTGTGTGTGTGTGTGTGTGTGTGTGTGTGTGTGTGTGTGTGTGTGTGTGTGTGTGTGTGTGTGTGTGTGTGTGTGTGCGTGTGTACATTACAAGAGACCGATGATTACTGAATAAAGATGCAGGACCTTCAGTGTTATGGTGTAACTGCAGTGGAGGAGGAACAATGGCTTTTTTTTTTTAATAGCAAATCTCAACACATTCATATGCTCATTATTCAAATTCACCCATGGAATTTCAATGACAACCTTTTACAAGCACAGAGCGCAAGTGGACAATCGCACGCACACACGCACGCACGCACGCATGCCCGCATGCATGCACACACACACACACACACACACACACACATACAATTTCTGCATTTTCCAGTCAATTAATTTTGCATATTTGTTGGCTTTTCCAACAATGTTGTCGTTTCACAGATGTGTGCACACGAGCCCTCATGTGTGGCCGTTTGCAGGCACAGATTTAATGATTTGGAGCCCTTGGGCCAAAAGGCCAGTATTACAATCTACCACCAAAATGTGCCATCAACAGTACCAGACAGCAACACCTTGCCTCCAGGCAACAATCAAATCATATGTTTTTCGCCCGAAAAATGATGAGAATTGATTCCCTTGTCAGTTACCTAAAGAAAAAAGGTAGAATAGTGATGGAGAGGGAGGTAGAATACAGGAAGAGTAGAGTGAGGTATAGTACAGTAGACTGCACCACCTAGCCTCCAGGAAAATCATGTTTTCACCAACAAATTTGTGAAAATCATGGATTCCCTCATCAGTTCCCTACAGTGTAGAAGTAGAGTAAAGATAGATAAGCAGAGGTAAAATAGAGGTAAAGTAGAAGGAGAGTATAGGTCGAGTAGCAATAGAGTAGAGTGCAGTACAGTAGAGGTAGAGTAGAGGTAGATATAGAGCAGAGGTACATTCTAGGTGAAGAGGTGTAGAGTGGAGGTAAAGTAGAGTATAGCGGAGTAGAGGTTAGAGTGATTAGAGTGGAGCTAGAGTAGAGATAGAATAGACGTAGAGTGAGGTAGAGTAGAGGTAGAGTATAGTGGAGGTAGAGTTGAGTAGATCTACTAGAGTAGAGGTAGAGTAGAGTACAATGAGATAGAGGAATGGTGGAGTAGACGTAGAGTAGAGGGGGAGTAGACCGCACCACCTCGCCTCACAGCTCCAGGCAACGATTGAATGATATGTTTTGATGACAAATTGGTGACAATTCCCTCATCAGTTCCCTATAGAGTAGAGGTAGAGTAGAGTGGAGGGAGAGTAATGTAGAGTAGAGGTAGAGTGGAGCTAGAGGAGACTAAAGGAAGAGTAGAGGTGCAGTAGAGCCGTGGTAGAATAGAGGGAGAGTAGAGTAAGGTTGAGTAGAGGAGACGCCCTTGTCCCTCTCTCTCACTTCCTTTTGGAGTAAACCTGTTATTAAAGATAGATAGATAGATAGATAGATAGATAGATAGATAGATAGATAGATAGATAGATCGATAGATAGATAGATAGATAGATAGATAGATAGATAGATAGATAGATAGATAGATAGATAGATAGATAGATAGAAGTGTGTCACAGTTGTAAAGGTGTGCAGCAAGAGAAAGGAGGGGCCCAAGAGAGGCCCATCAAGAAACTAAAATGCCAGATTCATCAGACATTAAGGCCGTGGCCTTATGTGGCCAAACGATAAGCCCGCCTATAAATGGGCATGAAAAAGGCATCTCCTTACTACGGACCTTACTCGCGCTAAGGTACGCAGCGTGTGAAAATCTATATCACATACAGTATTACTCGATCGATATAATTCATTACTCCCTACACACTACATCGTAATATCTATCTCGTTCATTTAACAGAGTTAATGGTCTATTCAGAGGGACTTGGGTCGTAGTCCCTTCTGCTTGTTGACTTTCGAGCGATTTGCTCATCAAGAACAAATTGTTCATCGCCATCAAATCTTTGACGTGACCCAGGGGTCGGGAGTCCCGCTGGGGCGTCCAAGTCTCATGGTCCGACGCCAGATCAGAGCAGTTTCACTTCACTCAGTTTGTGCGACCGCTCGACGATGCAAGGTGCCACTCAGGGCACCTCAGGGCAATCCTAGAGACCTCACTGTTCCACAGCAAATCGGAGATAACGTGGAATGGCAAAATCATGCAGAACAGACGCTGACGTACCCCGTGCATACAGTAATCATGGATTTCTATTGCCACAATTGCCACAGTGGATTTGGTCGCACAGATAACAATGGCAGCTGCAAGGGAAAGCGAATGGGGAGGCTGTGTCACGGTGGGACTCCCTATCGTAACGCCCTTTCACTTCAGGGGACCATTGTTTAACTTACCCATAAATCTAATCCTAACCTGGCTGGAGACCTCACATCCAACACCAACCACCGCTAGAGTTGGAAAACAATTGTACTTTATTATATCCTGGAAAACCATGGACTCCATGATGAAAACGGGGGAAAACAAAGATCTACGGGAAGATTATTTTTACAAACACCTCATTTTGTCGAACTATTTCTAAAGCCGCGTAAAAACCCTTCAATCAAATGAATGCCAGTTCTCGAGGATCTGCGATCTATTCATCCATGGATAAAGGCAGCTTACAGTAAATCGCCTTTACAGTAACACAGTGGCTGCGGGAGATTGGAGAACACGATGGTTTATAACAGCGACATATTGACAAATCCTCTTTTATCTTATTTCTGATTTGGTTTCCGGACGGGCCTGTCTAATAAGGAGACGAAGAGACGAGGGAGACGGGAAGGAGAAGGATCCTCATTTAAATCGACCTCGTCAGCCACCGTCCCGGTAGCCGGAGAGTTCTGAATCAATAGGCAAGCATCTCCAGTGCAGCGGTGGGGCTTAAATCTAAAGGATGGGCGGGTGGATGGGGTGAGGGGTGTGCGGCGTGGGGTGCAGGTGGAATGAAATGACTGCTCAGGGGCAGTGTTGACAAATCCCCAAACTATTGATCTGCCGCGGACGCTCGCGTTTGGAGTGATCTCCTGCGAGAAGCCTGCAAGAGGTCTGCGCGGTGGGAGGGGAAGTGGCAGGTTATTGGACAGGAGTGACAAAGACGTATGTACTCGATAGAGGGGGTTGTGGGGTGTGTGGGGGGGGGGGGACAGTAGAATGCTGCCGGGTTTACTGTACACAGCAAAAAGCCAGACTGCATGACTGATGGTTGATGGTCGAGTGTGTTTCTGTGTGAGTGTGTGTGTGGTTCTGTGTATATGTGTAAACATTTGCATGTATTTGTGTGTGTGTGTGTGAGTGTGTGTGTGTGTGTGTTTGTATTTGTTTGTATGTGTGTTTCTTTGTGTATGTGTGTTTGTTTGCATGCGTGTATGTGGGTGCATACATGCAAACGTATATCTCTCTACCTGTATGCGTGCGTGTGTGTGTGTGTGATGCATTTGTTTGTGTTGTACTTGAGTGTGTGTGTATGTGAGTGTTTGTGTCCGTGTGGTGCATACATTTATACTTGCGTGTATGTGCCTATGTGCATGTGTTTACCTTATATGAGTGATGTGTTTTGCTTGTGCGTGTGTGTGTGTTTGTGTGTGTATGTGTGCATATGTATGTGTATGTGTATGTGTATGTGTATGTGTGTGTATCTGTATGTGTATGTGTGTGGGTAGGTGTGTGTGTATGGACTCTGTCAGCAATACTTAGCAATGGAGCCCATCTCTGCCTCTCAGCCTGGACACAAAAAAAAACAAAAACACACATACACTGTACACACTGTACACACTGTACAAACATCATTTAGTAGGCTCGCACCATCAACAGTAAAAATAGAACTAATTTTGCTTGTCAATATCATCTACTACAACTAGAGATTACGAACATGTCTATTCTGTTTCATCCCACACCCCAGAGAGTGGTGGGTTATGGAATAATCTGCATTTAGTATGATATTCAGTGACAAAAGGATATTGCCATAAACAATGATAATAATAATAAGACAAGTAAAAAAATATGAACTGTTATTAACGGATTTCAGATCTTTAATTAAGTATGCTTTCACGATCTATTGTAGCTTTAATTGAATTTGAGCATTTAATTGAATTGAATCCGGGCAAACCCCGGGTACCTGGTAGGGCAGCCATCCAGAGGAGCGAAAGTCATGTAGCTGTTGGTGAGTGATAATGACAGCTATGGCAGAAGGGAGTTCACCCAAAATGGCTTTGTAAATAAAGATATACCAATGCTGCTGTCTCCTTGGGCTTACTGAAGACCAGGAGACCAGATCATACAGCACACAGTGATGTGTACGTGACAATGTGTTGGATGTAAAACACCGAGCGCTGTGATATACAGAGTCTCGGCAGCATGCATGTAAATAATGTCGCCATAGTCTAGAACACAAGTATTTTCCTTCCTGCTAATTGAAGGCAGGCCCTTTATCAACAATTTAAAAAAACCTGGCCTAACCTTCAGTTTCTTCAACAGGTTGTCAATATGCACTCATCCACCCGAATACCCAGGTCCTTGAAGGATGATACGCTGTCAGTCGAGCCCCCTCCTCGGGTATGAAGGCCAACATTATCCGAGATCCTGGGGGCGAGCTCTGGAAAAGATCCCGAATTTGGTTTTCTTAGCATTTAGAACCAACTTCAGACCCTACAATGAGGCCTGCAGCTTGCGAGGCATTGTCTGGGGCTGATCCAAAGCCCGACTCAGAGAACACTGAGTACACCAGTCTCAAACAGATCCTCTCTTTTATCCATTGTTGGATGGAGCTATTCTTTAAGATGCACGATCTGTGTGATCTGTGTGATTCTCTATTTCGCTCTCTTTCTCTCTCTCGCTCTCTTTCGTGTTCCTTTTTCCCTTTTGCTTTTTTTTTGTGTGGTTTATATATATATATATATTTTTTACTTTCGTTTTTCATTTTTAAATCTTTACTAGTGTTGTTATTACTATATCATTATTATTAACATGTGTTCATTGTCTTCCAGCTTTGTGTGCTTGTGCCAATGGAATAAGTAGATAGCAAATGTGTTAAATAAAAGTCTTTTTAAACACCCCCCTCTCCCTCTCCCTCTCTCAACTCAATTCACTTAATTTCACTTAATTTCAATTGAAAGGGCTCCATTGGCATGGGACACGTACAGTACGTTAACACTGTCAAAGAAAATGGAAAATAAAAAGTAAGCCAGGAATGTGTAAAGGTTACACTATTAAATATAAATAGTATTGTCATAAATATAGTAGTAAATAGTAAATATACATGCATATATTAATGGAGAAACGCTTTTCTCTAAAATAAATTCTAAGGTTTACGTGATTCGAAGATTTAAAGCAATTCTGTTTGTCCTCTCTACAATCATACTCTCTCTCTCCCTCCCTCTCTCTCTCTCTCTCTCTCTCCCTCCCTCCCTCCCTCCCTCTCTCTCTCCCTCTCTCTCTCTCTCTCTCTCTCTCTCTATCCCTCCCTCCCTCTCTCTCTCCCTCTCTCTCTCTCTCTCTCCCTCTCTCTCTCCCTCCCTCCCTCCCTCCCTCCCTCCCTCTCTCTCTCTCTCCCTCTCTCCCTCCCTCCCTCTCTCTCTCTCTCTCTCTCTCTATCCCTCCCTCCCTCTCTCTCTTTCTCCCTCCCTCTCTCTCTTTCTCCCTCCCTCTCCCTCCCTCCCTCCCTCTCTCCCTCTCTCTCTCTCTCTCTCTCTCTCTCTCTCTCTATCCCTCCCTCCCTCTCTCTCTCTATCTCTCTCTCTCGCTCTCTCGCTCTCCTGTGTGCAGTTACCCACCGTGACCAATAGGTGGCAGTGCCACTCTTCCCTCTTGGAGGTTATTGCGTCATGTGTCGTCATCCTTACATTACCATTCAGGCCTGCGAGCCCTGTGTCTATAGGCTGAGACAACAAAGGAAACCAAAGGCCATTGTCAGATTGTCTAAAATGGCCCCAACAAATAGGAAAGGATTTAAATCAAAACACCCACTCATAATGGCATTGTAAATATCAATCTGCTATTTTAATCAATCAGCACAATACAATCAATACATAATAATATACATATATTATTTTTTGATAGTAATAATGATATTAATAACAATAATGACAATATATTGATCGTAAAATTCATATTACATTCTATTAATTACATATTACATATCACAGCTAGTGATTAAGTTGGCATTAGGTTCTTCACGCTGGTGCATCTCTCCAGTAAGATTACAAGTATTTTAAGATCACCCATTGATTGTGTGATTAGCGGCCTGGCGTGGCCCACCCACTGCCTGTCCAATACAGAGTAATGGTTATTGAGTGGGCTGTCAATGGTCCAGCGGGACATCGACCACAGGACTGTGTGTGTGTGTGTGTGTGTGTGTGTGTGTGTGTGTGTGTGTGTGAGTGTATTTTTATGTTTGTGTGGGGAGTTTGTAGAGCTCAACCTGACCTTCACCTCACCTCTGTGGCTGACCATCCAAGTCAAACAGGATTTGATTGGACGAACCCCCCCCCCCTCAAATCCACGTGGACCTCCCCTCGGGACCGCCAACACCATCTACCAATTTTAACTCGACTCGAGTCACCTGACCCCGCCCAGGTCACGTGACCGGACGGTTTCAGGAGGAGAAGTGGGTGTTATCGGGGAAAGCCCAGGGGGCTACACTCGCAGTATGATGGTGTCATTTGAGAGATGCGATCCCTCAAAGGACAAAATCATGGGATTAAAAAAAGGGACCCTCGGGCCACCTCTCGCCTTTATTCGCCCTCTTTCTCTTTCTCACCGAAACACCAGGGAAGTGGCTTGAAAATTGTCCGCAGTTCGAAAGATTACATCACAAGACTCGTTTACTCACGGTTTCAAGGTTGGGTCCTCCGCACAAAAGAAAATTTCTCTCCTTGACTTCAACCGTAACAATTATGCTTTCACTGTAATGTGTATGTTTTTCACTTGTGAAAGGCTGATTTGTCAGACATATATAGAATACTCTAACAAATTGTAATTATGGATGTTCAAGGACAGGTTCACCATTATTCAGCCTTTTCAATGTGTTACTGTTGAGAAACCACTCCGCGGCGACGTCTAAGCAAATGGGTAAGCTTTAAAAACAAAACAAAAAAACCCCATTAAAACTCCTTTTTGAGGTTTATAATATCAACCCATTGCACTAAATTTAAGCAAAATGAGAAGCTCCAGCAGAGTGGTAAGTTTCTCGATAGTACAGCATTCGACGAGGTTGTGCTGTGAAGTTGTGGGAAGTAACATCAGGCCTGGGTTGATATCTAACAAATCTATCCATTAACTTTTGTTTTTCCCTATTCAAAATGACAAACAACATCTCAAAATGTATTTTTTAGCTTATGTTTTGTCAGTATGTAGCTGTAATCTTGACCAAATATCAATAAAGAAAATCTAAAAGTTCTTTTTGAGAAACTTACCACTCTGCTTCAACTTCTGAGCGTCCTTGAAGGTAGTTCAATGGGCAATTAAGCCAAACTCACAAATTAAAGCTCCTTTTTGAGGTTTAAAACTTCGCCCCACCAGACTGCATTTAAGCTTGGTGAGATGATGCAGCAGAGTGGTAAGATTCTCAAGGGTTCGGCAAAGATGAGATAATGAACAGTTATAAATGACGGGAACTAACTTTTTAATATGGCATGGGATGAAAAGTATTGAACCTGTCCTTTAACTTTTGTTATTTCCTTGTCAAAACCACAACTACTCAAAAATGTATCAATTTTGATACATATAATTCCCTTCTGACTATTTACATCTAGGGCATCTACATTTGTATATATCAACAATTATTACTAGTCAACATGTAATCATACATGTAACCGATAACTACAATTTACTTACGAGTCAAAAACTGGTCATTTAGATGTAAATATCCCAATCATGAATAATTCTTGATTGGCAGTGTCAAGTCAAAACGTTATTCTTAGAAATCTCCACATCATTGTTTTCCCTTTGAAATCCCACCACAATGAGCTGCAATTGCCACTATTTAGAAACCATTAACCTAATTCCAATTTGTCATCCCGGGTCACCTTATCGTGGACTTTGCGCTGAAATACATCTGTGCTGTAATTAGCAGCTCTACCCAATAAAGTAGCGATGCCCTATCTTCCTTATCTTTCTGTCATGGGGACTTCCCTCTACTAATAGAGAGAGAAAGAGAGAGAGAGAGAGAGAGAGGGAGAGAGGGAGTAGAATTTCCCTTTAATGATATTTTTCCTGCATTTTAAATACCCACCGGTGGCACGCACATATTTAATATGATTTATACGCTTTGTTAATTGTCCGGAGATAAAATTCCCTTCTCCCTGGGGAAGGTGGGTTGTTTGCGTATGCGGCCACACAGGGATTACAAACCGGAGTCGTCCTTTGTAGACGCTGGCCTCCTTCCACACCCACTAACCGACTACTCACATATCTCCATAGCCACATGGACACGTGTGCCCAAACCCACTTTACATACCGGCCCTACCGATGTCAACGCGTACATTTTTACAAATCACTCCCCCCCGCGGGGCAATAAAAACCAGAGCGCTATCATCCCACCACTCCGCTCTTCTGGGATGTTGCGGAGGACGTTTTCTCCTCCATTCAATATCCTAGAGATATGGGGTTGGGAATGCAAAGAGATTGAAGATAGGGGATTTGCTCAAGGCAAACAAAAGCGGTGAAATTAACCCTCCCAGCCACCCCGGGGAGTTCTGGGATTTTCCGAGGCGGGGGGGGGGTGAGCTTGATCGACCACACATGTAAGTAAAGCTTCAGAGAGGAGAGAGATGCCGCAAACACCACACAGTTGGACAGAGAGAGAGAGAGAGAGAGAGAGAGCCATCCAAGGGAAATCCAAGGGAACAAACATCCCTCCGTGGGAAATGGTGAAGGATAGGTTTGTCGTTATTCAACCTTTCCAATGCGTCGCTATTGAGGAACTTACTACTCTGTGGCAACTGCTCACTGTGTTTGAATGCAGTTCAATGGGGCAAATGTCTAAGCCTTAAAAAACAACATTACGCATTAAAACACATTTCTGAGGTTTATAACTTTGCCACAATTGTTCTGTATTTAAACACAGTGGCAACCTGCAGCAGAGTGGTGAGTTTCTGAACGGTAAAGCATTCAGCAAGGCCGTGCTATGAACAGTTATAAACGATTGGAACCAACCATTGGAACGCGACCTTTAACGTTTTTAGTTTTCATTCGCGAGTAAAAAATTCCAAACATATCAAAAAATGTATGTTTAGTTTATGTTTTATTTCCCGTATGTCAATAGTTGTCATTTTAACCAATTATCAATAAAGAAAATCCCAACTACTCAAGAGACGACCAACGAGAGGCATCCACGGGAAATCCAAGGGACCAAACATTTCTCCATGGGAAATGGTATTATAGGATAGGTTCACCAGTATTCAACTGTTCCAGTGCTATTGAGAAACGGAACAATCTGCTGCAAGTTCTCACTGCGCTTGAAAGCAGTTCAATGGAAACGTTGGAAACGTCGTCCCATTCGCTTGTATTTAAGCACAGTGAGAACCTGCGGCAGAGTGGTACATTTGTATGTTTTAGTTTATGTTTTAGTACATCAGGAGTTGCAATTTAAACCAATTATTATCAATAAATGAAATCCCAACTGCTCAAGAGACGACCGGCGAGAGATATCCACGGAACAAAGTCCGTGTGAGAGGACCAACTCCTCCGTCACATCCTCTGCCCATGATGTCATTGTTCCAGGAGGCACCTCACCTCCACCTCTTTTTGGAACCGTTAATGGAAAAGCTTTCCCTGAGCCTGAATCATTATTTTATCGCCCCGATGAGCGTAAATCACCTTTATTCGTGTTAACAACTGCAAAGGAGGCACTTTAATAAAGAGATGGCACGGAGATGAAAAAAAAAAAAAAAAAATTAAGTGTTTAAACATAAACAAACATCCTTTGACAATGAGGGGGTCGGGTGGGGTGGGGTTGGTCCGTCACAAGCAGCGGCGGTAAATCCGGCACTCAAAAGCAGCCATGTCTTCCTGAACGGCATCGGGATAAACAGGAACTCTCCGTCCTCGAGGGAAAACCAAATGTTGCGGCGTCGCGGGCGAGGAGTCGTCTTCACTCGACTCCCAAGTTTTCTCTCCTCTCTCTACCCACGCTCGCTTCTCTAGCCACGAGGCCTCTCCGAGTTCCACCGCTGTCTTCTCCGAGATCAACTCTCCCGCTGTTGCGTAGCCACGCGGAGGAAAAAATAAGATAAAATCAATGCACAGTTTCCACTGGATGCCACGGGCGCTCTTCTCTTTCTCTTTTCGCAAAGTTTGCGAAAGAAGGTCTGAGCGGTGCCAAAAGGCCCGAACGCGGACTCTCTCGCACGCGGTTTCACCGCTGTTTCTTTAAATAACGCGGCAGTTAATGTTTTACATAGGCGCCAATTCCATGGACTTCCAACTTCCTCTTCCTCTCCTCCCGCACGTAGGACCCCGTTTAGCTGGTGCACCGCCGCTCCTCACCTCATTGAAAGTCTCCACGTATCACACCCCCCCCCACGTTGCCACCCCCACCCCCATCTCTGTCCGGCGATTTCGCCTTTCAGCCGGCCGGGGGGACAGCTGGGCAAACATTGACCCGTATCGCCCCCTTTTTTCTCCCCCCACAACCTTTTAAGCCGACACCCACCCCCTCCCCTCGTACCCCTCCCCTTTGGCTTTGGCTTCTCGTTTAACCCCCGCCTCACCCCCTCCATGAGTTGCCCCCCGCCCCCCGTTTCAGCGGGTACCACCTCGCCAGAGCCCGGCAACTGGACTGATGCCCACCCAGGCTCTTCTGGGGGGGTGGAGGGTGGAGGTGGGGGGGTGTGTGTGTGTGTGGGGGGGGGGGGGGGGGGTGTCTCCTAATGTACTAAGCCAATGATTCACTGATTCACTATTTCCCCAATTCTTTAACTCACTCCTGGTGTTCCCTAAAAACAATTTCAAAACTTTGCATTTTCGGGATTTTGCCGCACCATCCAGCATTGGTTCACTTCCCAGATGCCTCTTGAGTAATTCCCTGTGTTTTGTTATTGAATATACGGTATATGCATTTTCTCCAAAAAATTATTTTGAGTCATCCTTTCTTTCTTTCTTTCTTTCTTTCTTTCTTTCTTCCTTTCTTTTGTTGTCTTCCTTTCTTTCTTTCTTCCTTCCTTTCTTTTGTTCTGTCTTCCTTTCTTTCTTTCTTCCTTTCTTTTGTTCTGTCTTCCTTCCTTTCTTTCTTTGCTTACGTTGTCTTGCAAAAGAAAAAAAGGGATTACTTATTAATGTTTGGATTCCATATGATATATTTAACATAAATGATACATGCATATTAACTCTCTCCAAACCGATAATGCGTAAAAAAAAAAATCTGCTGATCTTCTAAACCAGGGACGGGGCGTTAGAGAAGGCACTCTTTCCCCCCTCTCTCTGTCTCTCTATCTCCCTCTTCTCTCTCACACACACAAACACACACACACACAGACACACACACACACACACACACACACACACACACACACACACATACACACACACACACACACACACACACACACACACAAACACAAAACCCACGGCTAACCTATTCCCTGGTGGGTACACTTCTTAACCCAGCCGGGCTTATATAAGCTGTGGAGCACACACATTTACATACACATGATGTACAGAGCTCCCTGCCTCTTACCCAGCCAAACAACCAGCATGGACGTGTACCGTCGGGTTATTCATTCACATCACACCCCATAGGAAGGGAACCTAAGCCTGGATTATTTTTGGGGTGTGAAATGGGTAAAACGTGTCAGAAATCAGAACGGGGGAACATGGCGACCGTGTGGCGGTGAACTGGGTGAACTGAATCTCCTTTGTTCCAGAAAAAAAATGCATTTAGGTGTACCATAGTGGGGGAAACCGTAGGAATGGGGGGTTGGAGGGCGACACCTTCCCCCCTCACCTATGATAAATGATTACATTTCAAGAAATATCTCCCGGTTGATAGAAATCTATAGCGCGGCTGGGAGGCAAATACACTCAACGAGGACCAGGTTGGGATAAATAGATAATGGGCTCATTAAAGCTATAGTAACCAGGATAGATTTCATCTGTTCCACAGGGCGCCGTGATCACTTGGTAAATATGCGCCGTTTCATTTTGACCGGATGAAACAGGATGTATCCACAAGAGCTTGTCTTGTGAGATTACATTTGAAATAAAATGAAAATAAATCTTGCATTGGGGGTAAATAGGGCTATGACACTTTAAAGGGATCATAAAGATAACAACAGCGGTAGACAAAGAGGTAGGATTTATACTGTATATCCAAGCCCGAGATGTAGCTCTTTATTTAAACAAACGCACGATCCGTTATGTTATTCAATATCGCCGCCCTGAACCGTGACATTTAAGAGCGTAGAATTGTTTAATATGGAGATTTATCCTTCCATTGTGAGACCGGACCTCGTGCTCCGGAGCCATCTCTCGCTGGGCTGCCTGTCGATAATCCTTGCCTTGCTTCACCTCTGGCAGCCATAACTGCCACGGCGACATGACGGATACGACACGCATGAGACCACGTCAGGCGTCCCCTGTCGGGTCCTCCCCGAGTACAGGACCAGGCTAATGTGGGGACAGGTGTTATAATATACCTTAAAATCCCCACCATATAACACCACCACCTATGCTCCTCCATCCTATTCTATACCTGCTTGGTCCTGTAGGCGAGGAGGCTCTGATTGCCAGTCACGTCCCCTGGGTGCAGCGTTGCCGTCTGGGGTGTAATTAATACACACACTGTGCATCCGTATGGCTGTGTGTGTGATCAAACACACACACAGAGGAGGAGAGTAGGGGGTTGAGCTGGGATAAAAGGGCAGGGGGGGAAAGTGGTCTAGTGCTGACAATAACAATATTAATAACAATAATATTAATAATCAGAATAACAACAATAATATTAATAACAACAACAATAATAATAATAATAATAATAATAATAATAACAGCGACAACAACAATGATAATAATAATAATAATAATAATAATAATAATAATAATAATAATAAATATAGCTGCAGCCAGCAATACACGGGTCCAGTTTATTAGTTTTATTGTTACAGTCTTTTGGTTTCTGTGAAATGCATCACAATTTACTAAACTTACAAACATTGTGGAGTTAGTTCGTGGAGTTACGTCTATAGTACATTGTTTTAAAAATTGTGACTGACCTTTGTTGGACAATGGCTTCTTTATTGTCTTAGATTTTTTGGCTATTTCTTGGCATCTGGAACATTAACAAAAACAAACTTTGTAACTACTTTTCAGAACGATAATAATAAATACATTTTATTTTATAAATATAATAAATACATGTTAGTTGTAATTTCTAGTTTATTGTATTTTTTCTGTTAATAATCTACAATTTGAGGGCCAGAGCTGTTGTGGGAGGTGGAGCGGTACCAACTAGATATAGTTGGGCTCACCTCTATGGACAGCAATGGCTCTGGAACCAAACTCCTGGAGAGGGGCTGGACTCTCCTTTTCCGGAGTTGCCCAGGGTCAGAGGCGCTGGGCGGTTGTGGGGATACTCACGAGCCCCTGGCTGAGTGCCGCTGTGTTGGAGTTCTCCCCAGTGAACGAGACGGTCGCCTCTATGCGACTACAAGTTGCTAAGGGGAAAGCTCTGACCGTTGTGCGTGCTTATGCACCGAACACCAGTTCATTGTATTCGGCCTTCTTTGAGTCTCTGGGTGGCGTCCTGGAAGGGTTCTTTGTTATTGGACTCCTGTGTTAGTCATGGATTGGCCATAACGAACACGTTGTTCGAGAATCGGGTGGCTCATAAGTGTGCGTGGTGATACACCTTCGGTCAAAAATCGATCATCAGATCTGCGGCCGTATGTCTTGGACACTCGGGTGAACATGTAGTGAAAGCCTCTGGAAAACAAGATAGATGAACTTCGAGCGAGGATTAAATTTCAATACGAGAGGATACGAGAAACTGTTGCATCCTCTGCCTGACGTAGACATGGCTGAACCTGCTGGTGCTGGATGAAGCTCATCCAGCCGAGTCCTTCTCCGTGTTCCGCGGCGACAGATCGGGGGAGTGGGGGGATTCCAAAGGTGGAGGCGTCTGCCTCATAGTAAACAACTGCTGGTGTAACCCCAACAATACCAAGTTTCTCTCCCGCTCCTGCTCGCCGAACCTGGAACAGCTGACAGCCTTATGCCGTCCATTTTATCTCCCCCGGGAATTCAGCACGGTCATCAGTACAGCCGTTTATCTTCCACCGCAAGCGGACACCGACGCAGCACTGTCGGTCCTGTATGATGTGTTGTGCGGATTTCAACCCAAACATCCCGACGTGGCTGTGGTGGTGACTGGGGACTTCAACAGGGTGAACCTTAAAAAAGCTTCGCCTCTCCTGCCTGCCTGAATGACTACCGTCCAGTGGCCCTCACCTTGGTGGTCATGAGGTGTCCTCAGCCCTATACTGTACTCCCTGTACACACATGACTGTGTGGGCAGGTCCAGCTCCAACACCATCATCAAGTTTGCTGACGACACCGTTGTCGTGGGCCTGATCACTGATGGCGATGAGATGGCCTACCGCGAGGAGGTGGCTGACCTGTCACTCTGGTGCCAGGACAACAGCCTCCACCTGAATGTCAGCAAAACTAAGGAGCTGATTGTGGAATTTAGGCGTGGTTTACAACTGAGGACGCACGCGCCCTTGGTGATTAATGAGACTTCTGTCGACAGGGTAAGCAGCTTCAAGTACCTGGGAGTCCACATCACAGAGGATTTAACGTTGACTTCACAAACAGACACTCTGGTGAGAAAGGTGAGGCAGCGTCATTACCACCTCAGGCAGCTGAAGAAATTCAGGGTCTCGGTGAGGATCCTCAACTCCTTCTACTGTGGAGCAATGGAAAGCATCCTGACAGGCAACATCACTGCCTGGTTTGGGAAGTGTACTGCTCAGGACAGGCGGGCCCTGCAGAGGGTGGTGTGTTCAGCTGAACGTACCACTGGAACTACACTCCCCTCCCTGCAGGACTTATACACTAGGAGGTGTAGTAGCAGAGCCCGCAGGATCATGAAGGATCCTCATCACCCCAACAACGGACTGTTCCAGCTGCTACAGTCAGGCAAGCGCCTCTGCAGTCACATAGCGAGAACAGAAAGACTGAGACAGAGTTTCTTCCCGCAAGCCATAAGTTCTGTCAATGCTGACCTCACCAGGGGTCCTCACTGAGCCATACACATAGGCTCCACTACCTTACTGTACTGTATGTAGCATACTGTACCGCATAACAACCTCAGCCTGTAAAAAAAGCATGTTGCGGAAACGACGAGAAGAAGCCATTCTGGTAAGGAGCAAATGGTGGGGACTCGTCGCCCAATGTTCCAGAAGGAACGGGAGGAACTAACTACTAACTAACTAGTAACATGTTAACCCCACGCCCAACCCCCAACCTGGAGGACTGGATGCTGACTTACCCGTGTCACAAAGGCATTCTTGGCAGTGCTGACTTACCCGTGTCACAAAGGCATTATAATTATTATTATCATCATTATTATTATTATTACTGTTATCATTATTATACATTTACAATAATAATAATAATAATAAGTTCGAGCCGTTCCATCAGTAATCCGTCTATAGAGAAGGGGGCTGTGGCGGACTGCAGCTGGCGGCCGCCAGCAAGCTCGTAGACGTGGTGGTACACTTGAGTTCCAGCAGTCTCTCTGGAGCAGCTCGCAGCTGATATATATTCCCACTGCTATATATATATATAAAGCAGTGTGCCAATTGAATAGGGGTGTCTCCATTTAGATTTCAAAAATCGATTGAAATGACGCTCGATTACGCTCGGTACGAACTGGAAAAAAAGCCCTTGAAGGTATTTAGTTCTCGGGGGACCTCCCTAGTTCCTAGTTCCCCTCAGTGAGTCGTGACAACTGTTCGGTGCGAAAACGCCTACTGAGACCATAAAATACCTGTCGGATCAGTAGGATGATAACCACCTCAGTGCATTCCCAGGTAGAGCGACACAATCCCGGAGTACTGTGCTGTATATCTCACAAACACTACCTCACTTTATTCACATGCCACTTTAATGCACATACAGTATCTGTATATACATAAATAGCCTGTTCCATATACATAAGCATATTCCCTTTATCTATTTTGTACCACCACCCTGCATTACCCTTGAGTTCTTATTTTATTTTATTTTATTTTTTTCTATATATTTTTATTTTATTCTATAGTATTCGACTTACTGCATTACGTTTTAGGAATCAGTTAGTTCGTCAGCTAGAAATTCTTAGGTAGCTACTGTGTTCAGTCTAGAACATATTGTGTGTAATCACTGGGTGCGTTGCACTGACATTTCACTGCATATATGTATGAAAGTATGTATATGTATGTATGTATGTGGCCAATAAACCTCTTGAATCTTGAATCTTGAATATCACAAACAGAATCGGGGAGAAGGGGCAACCTTGGCGGAGTCCAACACCCACTGAGAACGTGCTTGACTTTGTGCCGAGAATACGAACACAGCTCTCACTTTGGTTGTACAAGGGCCCGGATGTCTCGTACCAACGGCCCCGGTACCCTATAGTCTCTCAGTAGCCCCCACAGGATCCCCTGAGGGACATGGTCGAAAGCCTTCTCCAGGTCAACAAAACACATGTAGACTGGATGGGCAAACTCCCACGACCCCCCCAGCAACCCTTCAAGGGTAAAGAGCTGGTCCACTGTTCCACGTCAAGGACGGAATCCGCATTGCTCCTCCTGAATCTGAGGTGCGACGATCAGCTGGAGCATCCTTTCCAGCACCCTGGAGTAAACTTTCCCGGGGTGGCTGAGTAGTGTGATACCCCTATAATTGGAGCACACCCTCTGGTCCCCCTTTTTAAAAATGGGAACCACAACCCCGGTCTGCCACTCCACAGATACTGTACCCGACATCTACACGACACTGAAAAGGCGTGTCAACCAAGACAGCCCAACAATGTCCAGAGCCTTCAGCATCTCAGGGCAAATCTCATCCACCCCCGGAGCCTTGCCCCCGAGGAGCTTTTTAACTGCCTCAGAGACCTCTGCCTCGTCCATATGCCTGGTGCTCAAAGTGCTCTTTCCACCGCCCAACAATATTTCCAGTCCAGGTCAGCCTGAGCCAAGCCCTGCTTTCCCTTTCTGAGCCAGAACTTCCTTGAGGCCAACCGCAAGTCCTTATCCATAGCTTCCCCGAACTCCTCCCACACCAGGGTTTTTGCTTCAGTGACCTCGGAAGCCGCAGCCCTTCTAGCCTGCCGGTACCTGTCTGCTGCCTCGCGAGACCCCTGGGCCAGCCAAACATGAAAGGCCTCCTTCTTCAGCTTTACGGCTTCCTTCACCGCTGGTGTCCACCAACGGGTTCTTGGGTTACCGCCACGACAGGCGGCGACTGCCTTCCGACCACAGCCCCTAGCAGGCGCCTCTGCAATGGAGGTTTTGAACATGACCCACTTGGATTCCATGTCCCCAACTTCCCCTGGGATGCTCAAAAAATTCTTTCCTGTTTATAAACGTTGGCAAGAAGGATGCTTGGCAGAGGTGGACGGTAAGGTTGCGTCCTCATTGCTTTTTGCATTTTTGGCGGACATTATGATAAAAAACGGAAAAAAATACTAAAATGTGCAAAGTCGACTGGAGCGCCGGCGCCAAGGGGCGGCGCCCCCTTCGCCATGGACAGGATCTCAAGGCGCAGCCGAGGTGAGGAGAGTGTCTGGTTTGGGAACGTCAGAATTGCATCTCTGCTTTTTGCAGATGATGTGGTTGGCTTCATCGGACCGTGACCTCCAGCACGCACTGGGGCAGTTTGCAGCCGAGTGTGAAGCTGTCGGGATGAGAGTCAGTACCTCCAAGTCTACCTCCGGTCATGGTTCTCTGCTGAAAAAAACGTGGATTGCTCCCTCTGGGTTGGGAGCAAGTTGCTGCCCCAAGTGAAGGAGTTCAAGTATCTTGGGATCTTGCTGCTCCTTCGCGTCGAAAAGAGCCAGTTGAGGTGGTTCGGGCATCTGATCAGGATGCCTCCTGGGGCCTTCCTTTGGAGGCGCCCAGGAGGCGCCCCAACTGGTAGGAGACCACAGGGTAGAGCCAGAACACGCTGGAGGGATTACATATACCAGCTGGCCTGGGAACGCCTCGTGGTCCCCCAGGAGGAACTGGAAAACATTGCCGGGGAGAAGGGGGCCTGGAGCTCCTTGCTCAGCCTGCTGCCACCGCGACCCGGCCTTGGATAAGCGGAGGCAAATGGGTGGATGGATGGATGGATGTATGGAAAATTCAGTTTAAGCGATTTCGTGTCTATATTGTAATGCAGACAACATTTATGGAACTTTGACATAAATTGGTCATGAAAATTATTATGGAAGAACTTGTCAATACACTTTCTGTCTTTTCATTTAAATCTGCTACGTTAAGCTGTAGGAAACTGTTTATACTGTACATGACCTTTCTTTAGAAAACAACTCCTATTTTTGCTTTAAATCAAATCTTGTCATTGTTATAACTCACTTTGTCTGTAAGTACATCAGTGTCAATGATGACATGTGTCATTGGGTCTTGTGTGCATCAATTATGATGTGTTCAGGTTCAGGTTTAAGTATTTATTTAGGTTTTAGATTTATGATAGCAGTCAAACTTACGTCATTTCAGAGGTGACTTTTTCCCTTGGATCACATTTAGGTTTCCATGAAATACGAAAACGTTGTGGTATTTCTGAGTAATTACCATTGTACGGCTTCTATTTTTCTGACGGCTCGTTGGATAAAGTATCAATCGAACAGATCTACTGACATTTACCAGGTAAGAAGGTACATAAATGCACACGCAAACCCATAGTTGGTAACGTCGAAGAAGTACAGTGAGGGAGTCTGAACTGCACACTGGACACGGTCTGAATGGATATTCTGAATTGGAATCTATACATTTATAGTACATAGTATGATGATGTCAGAAAACATCTTACTCAACATCTCATCTTGTTCATTTTGTTTATGAATAGTGCAATGTCAGTCAAACAGGACCAGCTGAATATTTGGGGTCAACGTTATTCGGTTTTTCACTAATATCTGCTCCATATGTAGATCAATTTGGACTAAATTTAAACCACGACATGTTTGCCACATACCGGTTTAAACAAAACATCAACCGTCGTGTTTGTAGCTTCTTCCGTTGTTCTGTTTCAAATAGTTTTAGATTTAAAAATTCTGAGACTTTTCCCGGAACATTATCACTAATATTCACTTGCACTTGAATATATTAATAATAATAATAATAAAAATAAAGCAGCAGGTAGCAATACAGCAGTTTATTCATGTTAGGTTGGTATCAGTTTTCCAAGGTTCCTTTAAACACATTGTTTTATATAGACACCATTCTAAATTTCACAATTCTTCAATCTCAAATGTTCGACCAGTTGAACATATTTGAATCAAACGTGTGCTACATAAGATTCCTCATAACACGTGTCAGATAATTGTTTAATTGAAAAGTTGACCAAAACATTTGGACAAAACAACAAAACAAAATGTATTGATCACACGACAGGTATGTATGTAGATCCTTGTAGTACAAAAACAAGGCAAGCTTCAGAAATTCAAAGAAACTGTTCCTTCTGTGACCGATTATAGTTTTCAGGGTTTTGTGAAACGCAGCACGAGTTGCGCTTCCACGTTTCCTTTAAACTCAGCATCATATCGGGGAATCTCTCTATGCGGGTTGTCTGTGAACGCTATGCAGTCCACAACGCGCAAGTGGCTGGATGCAAATGAGTTCTGAGAGACGACTTTTGGACTTATATAACTTCATATGATGATGTAATTTTTTTATTTAATTTTTTATGTCGACCCTGTGATAGACTGGTGACCTGTCCAGGGTGTACCCTCGCCTCTCGCCCAATGACAGCTGGGATTGGCTCCAGCCCCCCTGCGACCCCACGAGGATAAACTGTATAGATAATGGATGGATGGATGGGTGGATGGATGGATGGATGATGATGTCACAAAGTGTCCGCTCCTGACACTAATCAAATCGTGCCAACGTTCTTCTACTTCCGATAAATTTTCAACAGTTTTTATTAATTTCTGCTCCAAATGTACATGGATATTGGTCAAACTCAAACAACCAGATGTCTGAAATGTTCCGGTTCTAACAAGACCTCAACCATGTCTGTACATACTGCGGTTGCTGTGTTTCACATACATCATAAATAGATGTCAAATTCTCGGGTACTGTATAACAAATATTATGTAAAGATGTTACTTATTCCACTAGCCCTAACTAGAGGAGGAGGGTGCAAGCGGCCAAGGTCTACACTGGTGCTGGTAGAATAAGTTGAAAACTTTGGCACGAGGGATTATTACATGGAAGGAAAAAGTCAATGCAGAATGTGTTTGAGAGTGGATTGAACAGACGATCAGCAGCTTCTTTTATCTGGCAGTCCATTGTTGAGCCATTCTGCTTCAAGCCCAAAAAACTAGCAAGAGTTTGTCTCAGGCACGAACAAAATCCTATGACTTTGGAGACACTCATTAATGACATGCGGTTATAAATGATGGGGACCAACATTTTAACAAGGTGACCAGGAAACATTTTCTCAGATTGTGAAAAGTTAAAAACCTGGCTGCCTGCCCTGCTAATTGAGATTCTGTCGCTGCTCTTTTAACATTATTGGTCAAACAGATACTGTACGGGTTGGCAGCAAAAACACGAGAGAGGAGATGTGACTCATTAGCGATTGCATGGCAACGAGCATTTATAAAGACAGTCTCCGTCATACATCCTCTGCCTTCTCAGCTTTGACAAGCCCTTTTGAAGGTCCCTTGAATTTTTTCTGCAAATCGAGGAACTTAATGAGCAATGCTTCCTCCGATTCCTACTTTAATGAGGCCGTCTGAGGGGTCAGGTTTGTGAAAATTGCGTCCTTGTAACAGCAATGGATAATGACTGGGGCGTGATAGGGGTGCCCTGTCAGCCGGTTGTTTAAAGTCCTTGTTTGGTGACCCGCTATGACTAGTTAATATTATGTTAAATAAATCCAAATATTTATAAAAATTAATCTTATATTTATTATAAATAAATTCTATATATAATATAATATAATATGATATGATAATATAATATAATGTAATATAATAATATAATATAATATATAATGATATATTTTTAGAATAATATAATCAAATATAAATATATAAAATATTTATAAATATTATTTCCACAATTTCTGAATTTGATATTTTAAATAACAAATACAATAATAAGAATAATAAGAATAATAATTTTAAAAAAAGGAAGTACCAATAACGGCTGGTGCTTGCAGGGATAGTTCTGTCAGACAACTTGACGGCGCCACACGCTTCCACACCCTTATGAGCCAATCCCTCTTGCCCTACCTGCTTTGCTTCCTGATTTGGTTGCTGTGTTGCTGACCCTCCCTCCACCTCTCCTGCCGGGGTCCACCTCCACCTGTTGGGCTCTTCTCTTCTATCCAATGGGGGGATTTAAACGAATCACTCCTAAATTTCTACCTTATTAAGTAAGAATGCCTATGTTTTCTGTACACCTTGTCAGGAAAAATAGATAAAGATCATGTTTTAATTGAATCTAAGAATTCTGTCAGAAATCACAATTATTGTTATGATTGGTGGTGATAGCTACTAAGTAGTATTAGTCATGGTAAAATAAACAGTAGTAGTAATGGTGGTATTAATAATAACAGCAATCATTAAAGTAGTAATATTGGTAGATATAATACCGTTTTCACACCAAAACTAGCGAGTTGACTGGTTGACTAACGGGTTCCCACTGACAACAAATGCTGGATGATAGCGGTTGTTACTGGGTTTTTGGTGCAGTGGGAAAGGGGAATTAGAGATAGTAAATGAAGCAGTATTAACTGATGTAATAGTAACACTGTAGTAGTGATAATACTACTAGTAATGTTAGTAGTGGCAGTAAACATGGTAGTAGACCTAACAGTAGTGGTAGTAGCGATCGAAAATATCCCTGGATCTATTCATCTGTTATTCCGATCATGCATTAAAGCCCTCGAAAATTATATGATATTGTTGATCAAAAACGCAAGTAGTTGTAGTAGTATAACAAGAGAGAGACCTGTCCAGGTTTGAAGGTTGAATAGTAAGAGTTAATGTTAGAAGTAGTATTAATAATAGTTGTATTGGTAGTGGTAGTATATACAGTACTACGACTACTAGTAGTGGTGGTGGTAGCAGGAGAACACACCTCCACACTTCAAGACCCCACCCCATCTGAGGGCACCGGATCTGTTTCCCCCTCTTATCAGTGCTCCCTCCCTCCGTCCTTGTCCTCCTCCACCCACCCACCCGTGGCTCCTGCCATCCACTGCTCCATGGATCTCTCCATCTTCCCGCCCTAACTCCCTCCTCCTCCTCCCAGCCACCCTTCACCGCACAACCCCTCGCTCTTTGTCCCACTTCACACATCACCGCTGCCGCCGCCGCTGTGCGCTTGGGGGATGCGACATCGCTTCCCCTCCCCCACATCACCCCTTCTCCCTCTCTCTTACACATTCTGTATTTCCCTTTCTCCCCCCTGGGGAAGCCAGGATAAAAGATGGCCCTGTGTAGATGTTAAGTGCGAGCGCAGGATCCATTTGAGTGTGTGTGTTTGTCTTTATGGGTTTGCGTCTACGCAGGCGACAGAGCGAGAGAGAGAGAGAGAGAGAGAGAGAGAGAGAGAGCGAGAGGAGAAAGAGAGAGAGAGAGAGAGAGAGATGTAAAAAAGGGGATTTGCCGTGCATGTGTCATGGACGATGATTCCATTCCTTTTACCCGTCAGCCGCTTTCCTCACCGCCAGCGGTAAAGGTCATTTGATTCATTCCCCGCCATCCACGTATCGGTGGCGCGCTGAGGGCGGCCATGTTGCCACTCCGGAATGATTGCTGCAATAAGATCAGTCCACCTTTTCATCAGAAAGGCACTCAGGGCTTTAATGCTTTCAGTGCCACGTCTCCCGCTGCGTGCTCGAGTCAACGCTCAGGCCCTTCATCGGCCACGCTTGCCACATCCTGGACACAGACACACACACACACACACACACACACACACACACAGACGCACTCCAACTCTTCCGTGCTATTGTTCTCCATGTTTGTCAACGTAGATGGAAAGGCCCGGATTAAATCCAAAAATGAGCGAATAATCGAGGTTCGTTTGTCGCAATGTGACAGTCTCCACATTGGAAAAATGGAGCGGCAACGCAGCCACTGGCCCATCCGGCTCATACGCGCATCCGGTGCAGGACCCCCGCCGGCATTGACTTCTTTCCCGTTAAGCACCCCTTTGGGTATTAAATTACCCATTTACCTGTTTACCCTCACAATCAGATCAAGTGGTCCAGCCAGGACCACTTGATCAAGGTTTATTACATCGAGAGCAAGCAAATTGAGTTACGTTCGGCTGGTAGCTCCAAGAGCAGCCACTGATCCCCCAGGGTTACTAACAGAACAGAACTGCGGCAACAACGGCATCAGAGCTGTGGCATTGTTATGGTTTGATACAGATGAATCTGTACTAAAGGAAGTTCAAGAATTAGCGATAGAAAAAAATAACCCAAGGCAGTAGAACTTCAGGCATATCATGAAAACCATAGCTGAAAGAGTAGCAGTCGATGGGTTAGCGCGGTGTAAAAAGAGTGGCTTGACTGACTGATTTGACAGGCAGCCATCGGCTGTCAGGAGGCTTGGCAGGCGGTTCAGCCTGGATTTGGTGCTCTGATGATCGGGGAGCTGTCATTGGCAACGCAGCCTGTCAGATCTTACGCTGATGGCATCCCCGGCCATCAGAGAGAGAGAGAGAGAGAGAGAGAGAGAGAGAGAGAGAGAGAGAGAGAGAGCACCACCAGGGGATGTTTGGCCCGATGTTGTGCTGCAGGGAGTTGGAAATCCCAGTTTGGATCCTTCGGCCAATAGGCCGCAGATGGCGGTGGATGCAGCTGTTACCAATCAACAGTTAGTTGCTTAGCCTAGATTGGTGAACCCTGAGCAGGGTGGTTGGTTGGTACTAAGACTGAGCCATCGTATGAAAAAGGACCTAAATCACACCATGGAGAGGCTCTGAACCTGACGCACCTTGACTTGACATAACCTGTGACCTGACATAACCTGTGACTTGACTTGAGTTGACATAACCTGTGACCTGACATAACCTAGCCTCTACTCAGTTGGCTCTAAATCTTGCAGGGGGTCTTGGGTGGAGACGGGTGGTCCAACCAGAGATAGAATTTCACTCCTTCATACAGCTCGTCTGGACTGTACAGTGTGTGTATGTGCATGTGCACATACATGTGTGTGTGTGTGTGTGCGCGTGCGTGCGTTGATAACACAGAGTGAGTGATAGTAAAAGGATGAAGGGGGTCTACATAGTATGATGAATACATATGGTGTAGTATGATGAACATATATCTCTATATATATCTCTATACATATATATCTAATACAATATAAATATAACAATTATATCATACCTTTCCAGCTTTACAATGCATTATCCACCGGTGAACGACTGTGTGTTGTGTGTATTTCGCGGGATATGTTATCGGTTTCTAGAATCTGGTCCACTGCTTTTTATTAACAAAATGCTGGAGGGTGGACAAAGGATAACCAAGTAAATAACAAACATTTCAGAGAGAGAGAGAGAGAGAGAGAGAGACAGAGAGAGAGAGACAGAGAGAGAGAGCGTTGGATTGCTGTTGGACTTGGTCTCTTTGTCTCGAGACTTCAGTTGTCTACCGGGATCCATGGTAATTGGAACACAACCACTGGTCCCTGCCATCGACTGGGAGCTTTGATCCGCTGCTCTGCACAGAGAGAGAGAGAGAGAGAGAGAGCGAGAGAGAGAGAGAGAGAGAAAGAGAGACACACCCACACACACAAATACAGCCAATAATGACGCTGACTCGGGGCTCGACTCTAGATCTAGTTTTATTATTATCCTTCTTGTTCTCTGTCATCAGTGTTGCACAATGAACTCAAAAAGCACAAACCACTAAAACTGTCTATTTATGCCTTTTGTACACATATACATATACGCATAGGGAACACACAGTCACGGTATATGTGAATATGTATACATATGTAGAACCTGCGACACCTCGGCCTCGGTCTCGAGTGTCGAAGCACAACGCTGCAGTGGCGGGAGCATCCCCGCTGACGCTTGGGAGGAGGCTCAAAACCAGACAAAAGAAATCCTCATTTTGTGAACCTGAATTGAAATGTGACACCTTGAAATGTACAGAGGCACCGGCCACGGACAGACAGACAAACAGATGAGACAAGACGGACAAGTTTGTGATATACGTCGAAGCTGACTATACTATAGAAGTTTGTGCTCTCTCTCCCTGTGGTTTCTTTGTTTCCCCGACTGGGCGTAAATTTCACGTTGTTGCTCGCACCCCGTGTCGTTTCCGTATTTTCCGCAGAGTGTGTTTGGGGTCCTTCCGCAATTTCATAATTTAAGTCCTTCTGTAACAAATGAAGAGTAAACGATGAAACAGTTAAGCGTATGTGGTATTTGGTCTGTGGCCGGCATAATATTCTAAACCCTGCACCGACGCACAACTGCATAGTGTAAAACACAAGCGTTTCACTCAAGAAACAAAAAACAAAAAAAAATAAAAATATGTTGATTCAAACCAAACTTAGAAGTTTTTGGCGGTGGGAAATATCCATAGAAATATCATTTTTTAACATTTGTTGTCATTTTTTTTCACATTTTTCATCTGATGTTCGTACGTCCGCTGCTTTTAACGAGGTCGATTCTCATTTCTTCCGACAGAACCGTCGGACGGCGAGCGCAGGAACGATGCAACTGTCTCGTCACGGCTCCAGAGACATGGCGTCGCCTGAGGATGGAGTAAAGCGTCTTCTCTTCTGCCCACGAAATACCACGTGTATATGTTATTGCGTTTTTCTAAATCTACACGGAGAGTGTCAGCGTGTAAGCAGCGAGACAAAATGCAGCAATTCTCCGAACCCTGCAACTGTTTAAATAAACCCGACATATATATATATATTGTATATATAAAAAACAAAGAACAAATTCCCCAGCACACCGTATGCTTACACCTAATTGCAGGCATTTTTAAAGGTTAAGGCCGGATCACCGAAATACAGATTTTGCATATTGTGTTCCGTACCTGAGGGTCTTTGGACAGAATGGTGATCGGACCTGTTGTTTTCCCATCAATACACACTTTGAAATGGAATTGACTGTTCATGAGAAACAAGAGACCAATAATAGCACCGTACGCAGACCACAAATTATACGCCGTACCAGAGGCTCAAATACAGCATCACAGTGTTACCACCACAAGTCCAAATATGATTATAACTATAACACCGTCGATCTCTGCTTTTTTTCATGCTGAACTAAGTAGGTCCTCTTCTGCCTCTACTACTCTTTAAATACATCGGAATCAGTTCCCACCCTATCAACAAGAGATATATATAAATATAAAACCCATCTTCAAACATTAAAAGTACAATTACATTTAATCACCATTTTTTTGACAAGAGTACAAATTACTTGGGGGGGGGGGGGGGGTCTTTTTCTAATTCAGCATTATTTGACACGTATAGTCATTGGAAATCTCGGGAGCGGGACATCAGAGAGAGAAATGCATTGGCAACGTAATCAATTCACAATCATATCGTGTGGCTGTTTGGTGCCATGGTGATCGATAGCACGTAACGCAGAGCGGATGTATCGAGTGGGGGGGGAGAGAGAGCGATGGGACGTCTGGCCCCCCGGGGGGGGGGGGGGGGGGGGGGGGGGGGGCGGAGAGACGAATGGAAGGACCTCCCTTTTTGTTAAAGCATGTAATTACGTTTGCGACGGACATGTACGGGGGAGGCCGAGCCCTGCCTTCATGCCGCCGTCTCCTGGCGACTTTTTATGGTAGACGTCGCAAAGCCAGGGAGGGAGACGGATGTGGAGACTGGCTGCGAGGTCATGCCATCACATCGGACGTGCTTTGGAAGCCCCAGACCTGCGTTGTTTTGGACATGAGATGGTGCGTTTATGGGATCACCCACGAGTGGGAAATTTGAGCCTTTGGAGGGATTAACATTCTATGGTATTGTCGCAAGAGTGTTCGAGCAGTTAATTCTGTTAGTAGGTGAAAATCCATGTATTATTCACAAGTCTCAAGTCTCCCTTTTGACTGAGTATAACACAATAATGTTTTGAGGAGACAGGGAAACAGCTTCATATGGATTGCCTTCAACTCCGATTTTGTCTCGTGCGTTTGGCGTAATGCTCCTCTCACACTGCCAAAAAAAACTGTCAAAAGTGAGACAAAATGTTTTTTTTTTTGTAGCAAAATAACTTTAAACAAGCGAACTAATGTTATCTGCTTTTGGCTAATTTTGGTTGATAAAAAAAAAAAGTGACAATTAAACTTATTCTTCAAATAAGTACAGATGTCAGAGTGGAGAGCACCAACAGTCTGCTGTTCCCTTTAAACACAGTTATTTGATTTAAAGAAATACCTAATATTATCCTATTTTTTTTAAGATGGCCAAAGACCTATATTGTCAGACCTAGCCAAATATCCACATAAACGCAATCCTAAAGCAGTCAATTAATCAAAAAATCCCAAAGTAAAAATCTAAAAAAAGATCTATTGTTTAATTTGCAGATTTTCCTGTTTGCGAATAGGCTTGTTTGCTTCTTTTTCTGCAATTCCATTTGTACTCCATTGAAAAGCGACAGAAGCACGTCCGATGTGAATGAACAGCCTCGTTTATAACGTTCAACCAAAAAAGGACCGACCGACCTGGCGGCGGTGGTGGTGGTGGTGGTGGTGGGTGGGGAGTGGGAGATTTTTCCCTATCCAATACAGACCTGAGTACAAAGTCACAGCACGAATCGATTGTTGTGAATCACACGCTGAAATCAGAGCCATGTAGACAAGTGAAATAAACTTCTCCCCTTGGGAAACCCTTTTAATGTGTACCGCACGTCTATGTATTCCCAGTGAGGCCATTTCGCCTTAAGATGTCGCAGGTTTATTTTGTCGCTGGTGACGTGCGCTGATGTTTACGAGTGTGATCCCATAGATCGCTGGCTGTTCATGTAAAAAATGTAAAAGACTTTGAGGTAAAATCTGACAAAACAGATCGTTCTGGAAAGACCTTCATATCTGTTCCGTAGGAGTCGATAATAAATCTGTATGTTTATTTATAAGAATGACCCCACAAATAACGGTTCTAAGGGGCAGTCAGAAGCGCACAAATGCAAAAAATAATTACTAGATCGCCGTCTTTGGGCGTTAGCTCGCTCCGTGTTGAGTTTTCCAGGGAGCCCCCGTTAATCACACAGTGGGATATGTTAATCTTGGAGCCTCCTTCCTGTGTGTTCTCGTGACCTTATCACCGGATCTATTGCCAGCGGAAGCTTAATTCCGGCTGCCGTCACGGTGCAGCCATGAGGTTTGAGTAGTTTCCCTAAGGTTTGACCAGGGGCGGGGTTTAAACCCAAATTAGGTTTTTGTCATGAATTGTTTTTGTTTCCCACGCGTACAAGTGCAAACACTCGTCAAGCCCCGAGGAGGGGGCAGTTGCGGATCGATAAGCCGTACGGGGACGTTGAGGGGAAACACACACAAAGGAGCCGTCAGAGTTCACTTCACACCTAATCCAACAAATGACAACAACAATCTGGAAGTCCATTCATTCCTATGGCGAGTTTCCACACCCGAAAAGCTGTGCTGGGTTTCAGTGCCGAATTTCTGTATGTGTATCAAATTTTCCGACTCAGACGATAATTTTCGGAGCGGACATGACAATCGGAAGTTACATCAGTACAAGTTTTTTATTGAAACTGGGATTAAAACTATGTGAATAAGTCATATATAAAATAATGACTTATTCAACATTATTAGCGTTAATGTTGAATATCCTTAAATCTTTGTCAATACACTTTTTCTCTCAATCATGGAAAATGCTGAATGTCCAGCAAACTACTCACTGTTGTCCCGGAAAAAAACAGCTTTTCCATTTTCACTGACACTTTGTGACGCGAAACCCAGATGCAGTTCACGGGACAGCCACTAGGGGAGATAGAATGCGTGTTCGGATTTGGTGTGAAGTAAGCTTTGGAATCCAATGCTTTCCTTACGTACTGTATATGTTGGACACTTGTAACATGATATTAACATCAATGTATACAATTATGTACAAAAGATGAATGTAAGTAGAAACGAATGAAGAAATAAAATCTTAAAAACAGAAGATCAAATAAAAAAAATCCCCTCAATCTCTCGAATGTTAAGAGGTGAGGGTTTAAAAAAGTTGTGTACCGCGTCGCTTGTTCCGAAGTAAAGAGGGACATAAAGAGAATACAGGGACCACATGTCAAATACTGGATCACCAGACACCTACTGTAATACTTTTCCAGTACACACATTTTTTGTCAAAAATAAAAAAGGTGCAGGAGGCGAGGTTTGAAATCAAGTGAGCAGAACACGACTCAAAATCCAAATTGGGATTTAAAATAATAATCTCGATACAGAGATGAGTACTTTGTATGCAAAGTAAGTAAATTGAAATACATAAAATGAAAAACCCAAAACTCAAAAAAGTGAAAAAAATAATAACCACACATTAAAGAAACAGACCAACATTTATACATTTACATTCACATGTTAAAAAAAATCACTGCAAAATCAGCAAAATCAAGTCCTTAATGTTTCCCTTGCTGTCATTTTAAATATGTGTTACATGTCAATGTGTGTGTGTATAACTGTGTGTGTTTATAAACCACCTCCCATTTAAAGGACTTCATTTTGTGATAGACGCTCTCGAAATTATCTCACGTTACAATTATTCTGCACTATCGTAACGGGATAGCTGACGTGCATATCTTTTCCTTTGATTTTTTTTTCGTTTTATTTTGTTTTCTGAGATGTATGTCCTTTTTCGTAAAATCCTTATTGCAGCTATCTAAATGCCTTCCTGTTTTCCTTCGAGTCGACCTGAGATGAGAGCCACTGCGCACAGGGCTGAGGTAGGTTCGCAAAGAAAGAGGAACTTCCGTGACGACGCCCAAAAGTCTTACACTTATATCACAAAAAAAATACTACTACATAAACTAGAGTGTCTCTGTCTCACTTTCCTTTCCCCGTCTATTACTCTCCCTGTCTTTAAATGGCCTTATCCCTCTATGAGACGAATTCGGCAACTGGCTCTTAGAAAATCAAAGTCTGTCAAGGTCAGCCTGGTTGGACTGGCCTGAGAAGGCCGATCAGTGAGTGTGGGGAAGAGAGTCACGACAAGACAGTCCTGGTGAGCTTCTGTTGCTCCTGGAGGAGACAGAGAGAGTTAGAGGGCTTCCCTTTTAGTCAAAGAGGGGATATGATATGATAGAAAATATAAACATATGTGTATTGTTAAGGCGACATGGATGTTTGGTAGAACATTTGACTGTATGCGCGCCTCATTGTCCTCAGCTTTACTGGACGCTTCTCCGCTTGCTGTGTGGAGAATAGATCATTTTTCCATTCCCACTCGTGACCCAAACATGGGGCAGGGCAAACGTCTGGCAAGTACATCAAAAAAGGACAAATCATCAAGAAATGATGCGTAGCTTGCGGTGCTCGTTTTGTCGGACAACTTGACGACGCCACGTGCTTCCACGCCCATAATGGGCGGGCCTATTTAAGCAGCCAATCCCTCCTGCTTTACCTGCTTCCTACCGTAACCCCTTACGAGCAACTGAATCGTTTCTGAATGTTAGGATATAGGATATAGAAGGTATAGAATCCTTCTTGCATTCAATCTATAAGGGTCAAAAATGTTTCATTTAATGACAAATTTTGTGATATACTTGCATGGGACACTTTGTACCTGCTTCTTATTTCAATATTTTGCATTCAAATAATGACATAATATTTATATTCAATATTACATATATTTAATTTACTGTTTGAGACGCCAAAGCAGCAGCCTACGGTCAAACGCAACACAACGCGTCCACATCGCTTTAATGTGCATCACAGACTTAAAATGGCAGGCAACTTGAACCACCACATATCAAAAATAAAGTCAAACCAATAAGTGCCGTGTTTGAGGTCTAGTACTCTATAGTCGTTAAAAGTGTTTTGTTCAATGTTTTTTGTGCTTCCTTTTCATTAGAAAAACTGTTTCTCTCAGCCAAACACTTGTTGCTGAAACACACAAAGAAAACCCAGAGACATACTGCACAAACTGCACAAAAGCCACACAACGTACCCGATTTGATTCGATTTTTTCTTTTTGTATATGATGAAAGTACTTGTATGTCACGTTATGTTACCCCCCCCCCCCAGTGAACACAACACAATAAGCATATCTCGCTTTGCAGAAGACAGTCCTGAAGAGATTTTTTTTTTTTTTTAAACTGGTGCAACACATTATATAACAGTCTTTAAATTCAAACGCAGCAACGGAGAGTGAATAAACAGTGATCGTTAAAAGACAAACAAAAAAAAAAAAAAAACAACAACACAGAGAATCTCAATAAGATTAGGGTGGCGTACTATAAAATATTTTCTTTCTTTTTGTTTTGTTTTTTACAAGTGGAAATAACTAAAAATAAAAATCGTCACAGGATACTTACAATTATAAAAAGAAAACTAATGAAAAATAACAACTCCACCCTATCCCTCCACAGAGAAAGGAATGGGGGTGGGGTGGGGTGGGGTGGGGGCGGGGCGATGTATGAGAAAGGGTGTTCCATTATTTAACTATGCAATAAACAAAACGACAACAGACGAAACAGCAACGAGGGGGACAACGACAACATTGTCTTGAGGTAGAACATTGAACGTCAGCGTTTGGAAGTGCTTCTTGTTGGTTTTCTTTTTTCTTTTTCGTTTC
>NC_137190.1:32257047-32574309 GCF_960531495.2 Zeus faber | reverse complement strand
GTTTCGCTCCAACGAGCAGGAGAGCAGGGGGGGCCTGGTTTTTATTTTATTTTATTTTTTATTTTTTTGTTGTCGACATCTGAGGTAGTGCGCCACCTGATGTTGTACGTTTTCCTAACCGGTCCGTCCCTTGACTTGTAAAAAAAAAAAAAAAAAGACAGACAACCAAAAAACAACAACAAAAACAAAATAACGGAAACTCAAGGGGGGAAGGTTCAGACCCAAAAACACTTCCCACACAACACATTCATTGCGGCTGAGGTAGGTTTTAGTTGAATCCTAAGGTTCACGTACGTAAGCCAAGTCTAGTGCCTGGGTGGGCCAAAAACAAAAAAAAAAAAAAAGAAAAAAATGATCACAATACAAAAAAAAAGATGTTGATATGAAAAGCAAAGTCCTGAGACAGAATATTTATATGAAATCCCTGGAGGAAGGCCATCGACTTCTGAAGATAAGATGAAGGAATCATTGGTAGGCGGAGGGGGTGAGGCAGTACTAGTCTTCAACATCCACAGAACGTAGAGATATGACCAATAAATTAGAGCCACTTTGCTGTAGCAGGGATATATATATACTTTGAGAGATTTCAATCTTGGGACTCTATTCTGTGTACTGCCGCTGACCAACAAAAAAAAATACAAAAAAATAAAATTGTACCAATTTCACAAAGACAGACAACGTTAGAGAGAGCTCTCCGAAAACCCCAGGGGTCACCAACGCCGAGAACTTCTTAGAATTTCGTAACTTTCGAATATAAAAATCTTTGAAAAAAAAAGGGAAAAAAAACCAAAAAAAAACAACAAAAAAAAAAAAAGTTATGCAGAAAAGGAAATATTTGTCAACCTGAGCGTGAGGAACAGTTTTAAGCGGACGCCGCGGACAGCGTCGCGAGGACAGCGTCCCGAGGATTGGCGTTGCCGTGCGCCATTAGCCTTGGTCCTGTCGGCCCGCGGCCGCGTCGGGGGCCTTGGAGTCCGTCTCCATGGTGAACTGGTCCACCGCGATCGTGGACAGACGGGTGTCGTTCAGCGGGTAGGAGGCGAGGGCGTTCTCCGGCTGAAAACACATGCGAAATAGGAAAAATGCTTTTTTGAGAAAGAAGCTGTATGCGCGCCTCATCGTCCTCAGCTTTACTGGACGCTTCTCCGCTTGCTGTGTGGAGAATAGATCATTTTTCCATTCCCACTCGTGACCAAAACATGGGGCAGGGCAAACGTCTGGCAAGTACGTCAAAAAAGGACAAATCATCAAGAAATGATGCGTAGTCCGCTTTTCGGCGGCTGTATCTCACCATAGTGTTAGCGGGTTACCAGGAACTGAAATGTAATCACTTGTCTTTTTTTTTGCAAGACTTTTATTGTTTCTCAGCAAAAAGCACTTCACCACATTTTGTTGGTAAGTGGGAAGACAGTGATGGCATTATCATAGAGACAGGTTGAGAACTTGAACTCCATTTGCAGAGTAACTCTGTCCTAGATGCAATGGCATACAAATACTCTGTGTTGTATGCCCAGCATGCTGACAGCACAGGTAAAAAAAAAAATATATATAATGATCATAGAGACAGAGCACTCTATCAAGGAATGGTAAAAAAATGGAAGTAGCATAAGTCATGGCTTAAAACTGGCCACACCTTTGTGCTCATATTGTGAAGAAAATTCAGCCAAATCAGCCTTCAGGATCACGCTTGTCTCAAAGGTCATAATGTAATCACGCATTATGCTTAAAAAAAAAATGCAAGAACTTAAAGCCCTCTGACTCCCGGACCTGACTCACCGGGTACGGCTCCTGTGTTCTGGGCCCAGAGAGGAAGAGTCTCTGCAGCTCGTTGCTCTCGGCGGAGCAACTTCCCAATGCAGTACCGTTGACCTCCACGTCGCGCCTGGGGGCGCTGTTTAGCGCAGCGGCGCCCTGAGACGACGAGTCCAGCACGGCACTGAGCCCCGCTTGGGGGGGCTGCACCGTCTTGCACATCATTAATCTGCAGAAGACAGGAAGATACTCATGATATGAGTATGTAAATACATGTAAATGCATGGACACAAAAAATACACACACATAAAGTTATGAACGAAAAATAAATGAAATAAAAAATAAAAATAAAAAAATCTGAAAGGAAAATCAAGACACCCTTAAACCTGACTGATGTGAAACCATTGCTGCCATTATTTTTTGATGTATTTGTTTTATTCTTTATCACGCTGCTCTCCTCGATTTGCACCAAAAGTTCTATATAGTCTTTGCGTGAGGTCAGAAATGAGCTACTGCACATCTAAAACTAAACTGACAATAAAATGTTGGAACTAATATCGGTCCATATCGTCAGAGCCATTGGGGAAGAGCTCTTTACACACCTTCCTCTGTAGCTGAAGATGAGGAAGACCACACAGAAGAGGATGCAGGTGACACCGATGTGAATACCGATGATTATTCCCGTGGTGGACGTTTTGCTCTGTTCGTCTTTCACACAGTCACACTGCGTGTTGAGCACTGCTGAGGCAACATACACACGCACACACACACAAGTTGCGTTAAAACACTCAAAAACACACCAAAACAAAACTCTGGGATCCTTTGCGAATATTGATTGAATCTGTGTCGATCCATCAATTAAAAGGCCAACTCCAGACAGTTTCACTTCCTGCTTTCTCCCTCGAGTAAATTGGGCTTGAACGTCACGCATTGGCAACACCATGGCAACCGGAATATATTTTCACGACTGCCACGGTCTATTCTGTAAAATATCAATACAGGCTCTATCATGCTCTATAATGAATTCAAAATCCCATGTTAAAGGACCAGATTATTTCTTTATTATTTCTGTAAGTCTTTCGTTAATGTTATATCAATAGAATGGCATCTTTTCATGAATTGGCTTTTATGTTTATGGATCATATTGTGAGTAAATATTGTCAGATATTCTTTTTCATTTTGTTTCTTCATAACAACGTTTAAATCACTGACTCTGTCCAACAGCCCTGGATGCCCCACACACAACCTTTAATGAAGCCAAAGTCCCTCCACACAGGCTGCAGTGAAAAAAGTGTCAATTTGGAGGAATATGTAACTGTATTGATTTTATGCTCATCACACTCGGGGTAAATAATGTAGGATTGACAGAGTTTGAATCAATAATTATAGGGGATTAATCGACAACTTTTCATGTACATGCATATTCCCTCATGTTCCGTTCAACCGAACAATTCAACCTCCCCAATGATCTTCCCTCAGGTGGTATTCTGAACATTTCACATTGTGTATGTACAAGCAGGGTTTTCTCCAGTGTACTGCAAGCTGGTGGCCCACTGGGCTTGAGTGGATCCCCCGCTGGGGCCAAAGCATTTTAAAAACATTTTTTTTTATGTATTTCTGAAGGTTTTTTTTTTTTTTTACTTGAATGACTGCGACATATTGATTTTCAATTTTTTTTACTATTTAAAATGGGTAAAATCTTATTTCATTGTAGTGCACAGCACATTGATTCCCTCTCTCTCTCACACTCTCATTGACAAAGAACCCGTCTGTGAATAGCCGTCTGTAAATACCTCTCCCGTTGGGTTGGGTACCGAAACCCGGTACCACTATGGCATCGGTTCCGAAGAGATCGGCACGTATCGTCACTAAAATTATAGTTTGGAGCATGGCTCTTGAAATCCTCTGTATGACGCATTGGCACTTTTCACTCTCGTGTGATTTCAGCCAAACAGCAGTGGCGGCTTGTAAAAGCTTTCACTACAGGCAACGTCTGGTTCATACAAACTGTCAGTTATTTATTAACATGTGAAAAGTATATGAAAAGTAATTAAGGTCTAATTAAACATTTCTAAAATAGCCCAGATCAAAAATATATATATTTTTAAACAAAAATAAGAATAAAACAATAGCCCAGGATTTATACATCTGTCATTCTGATCAAGCTTCAAAGCTCTTGAAAATAATATATCGTTGATCAAAAACACAAGTAAATTTTGTTTTAATTTTAGATGTTTGTATGATATTTTATTTTTCTGAATGAAAAATACCACAGGCTTTTCTTTGGGGAAACCCTGATGCGGTTTTTAACGCAACAGCGATTTCCCGCGACAGATCAAAACGGTCACCTGATTTCTCCACCGCCTCCCTCAGCGACACAAATCGCACGGTGGCGTTGCTGGCGCCGTGTTGATTGAATGCAAGCAGCTTTATCTCGTAGACCAAAGCAGGATCTGGATGGAAAGCAGAGAGAACATTTTGTCAATATCTGAACAAAAGGAAGGTACTCCTGATCTCTAAGCCAAATGCCAAAACCTAATTTATTCACCAACATGTCTTTCAGAAGGCCTCCAAGAACGTAAAATTGTGTTGCGTGATGACAAAACACCACAGTTTAAATGAAGGATCTCAAATCCAGAACCATAAGAATAGCGGACCAAATAAAGTATCATATATGGGGTAGCTAGAGTACAGCCTTTCTTAAGAAGGTTGAAGGTACAAACACCTTCATTACCTATTGTCGTGAACGCGTGGTGAACTCATCTCTGCTTTGATGGAGAATCAGCTACAAAACTTGAAGTACCTAACCTCCACTTGCTCCATGACTTCATTTTGTAAAAAAAAAAAAAACAACTATACACACTACACACTATGCACAGGGCCCCCACTGATCTGAGAAGTCTACATCAAGGGAACGCGGTGACATCATCGCTTTTCTCTGGGGCATCATCTCACCCAACTGAGTGATGTTGTACTGGGTGGTGTTGCGGGGGAGGACGACGGGGCCGCTGAACTGTGGAGCGTGAGCCCTCCTGTAGTAGAGTCTGAAGCCCTGGTGCGACCCCATCTTCGAGGAGGGCTCCCACACGGCCTGGACCACGGTGCTGGCCACCAGCTTGGTGGAGAGGCTGGGGGGTGCCGGCACTGCAATACAACAAACAAACAAACAAACAAAACAATAGACATGAACTGAATTAATACCTTAAAATGGAATCTTCATTGTTTCATCAATTTATTCTCATCAAGATGGCTCCGTTGCTTTCAACCACACCACCTTGTCAACCAGCTCTGCCAACATGGCCTGCTCCTGTAGGCTTTCCCATAACAACAGCTGTAGAATCCTGGTCCAGACAGTAGTTTTCTCCATAACTGACTTTAGCCACTCTGTTCCGGATCACTTCTACAAGCACATCCAAACCCCTGCATTCTGTCGGGTGTTCCAACAAACCAACATTCTCCTGTGTCGCCAGGCGCCTTACTGGTTTCCGAACCTCTGCCCCCATTATAGATAGGCCCCATGGCAGCATATGGACCGTCATAATTCACAAACGGTGGTCAGGTTTCCGAAACTCCAACTCCACCATTCTCTGTCGCCGCAGGTCGCCTACCGTCACATTTGATGCCATTTTGTGAGGTGACTCATCCCATTTGCAACTCAGATCCCTTGGGTTGCAATGGTGGACGACGTTTCCCACAACCATTACTACTAAGACATGAAGATCTCTTTAGGATCCTTCACTGAGTTCTCCTGCCACCTAAGAAGGATCTTCAAGCCCTTCTACCATTCCCCAATCTGCGGGTGACTTTGGCACGCACACTCACTGTGAAATAAAAAAATGTCTTCTGAATTGAATAGGTAACACTGTTGTGAATAAGTGACATTCAATTACCAACCCAATTGCCATTTTCCATTCGGAGAAGAAATGAGGGAAAAGCAAAAAAGTGGAATTGGCTGGAAGTGGCCTTTTTTAACATATTATATACAGGTAGAGTAACATATAGGTGGACTACACACACACACACACAAACACACACACACACACACACACACACACACACACACACACACACACACACACACACACACACACACACACACATATATATACTAACTGTGTGACTCTACTTTTAATTATTCTAAGCTTTGATGACAATTACTGTGCTGTACAGTTGGTTCCACAACTACCGACTGAATGTACTTATCGGACGTGACTTTTTGATAAAAACATCCGCTAAACAACTAAATGTGAATCCACGCGCGTGTGCATGAGGGTGCAGGTGTACGCGTTCCACCCACCCTCTCCCTGGGTGCTCTGGGAGATGCTGTCGGAGGGCTTGCTCGCGCCGCGCGATGTGTAGGCCTTGACGTAGAAGTTGTAGCTGGTGGAGGGTTCCAAATCATCCACAACCTGCTGCAACGTCACCTTGCTCACCGCCTCCTGATACTCCATCTCCAAGGGGTCTGAGGGAGGAGAGGCAGAGAGAGAGTGAGAGAGAGAAAGGATGGGGAGGGGGTGGTGGCAGGTGGGGGGAGGGGGGGGGTAGATGGATAATAAATTCAAGTACGGAACAATAAATACAATCTGTTCCTGTCACTGGTTTATAGCTATTGCTGATTCGGCTGTTATTTACTCAGCTGTCAGGACAGCTCTGTTAGGTAATGGCTGATCTAATAGAGCCCGGGGGGCGCTCTAACGGGACTGGATAAAGTGCCAGTCTCATTGAAGCCAACAACGCTGGCGCTTTGCCAATGTGAAAAAAAATGAACCCTCTGAAGAAGATTTTCCGGCCATGGCTTTCCAAATCCTGGAGGAAACATAGAAATGCTTTCATTAAACATTCCCAACTTCTTGCTGGAACTTACTGGATCTTACACGTTTTGGGCTGATACATAAGCTCCTACATAAGCATATTCCTTCTATCTATTCCATTTTATCTCTTTATTTTATTCTATATATTTTTACTTTATTCTATAGGTATTCAACTTACTGTATTACGTTTTAGGAGTCAGTTAGTTGGTCTATTAGAAAGACATTTTTGCTAGGACATATTGTGTGTTATCACCGGGTGTGTTGCATTACATTTCACTGCATATATGTATGAAAGTATGTATATGTATGTGACGAATAACCCTCTTGAATTTTGAATCTTGAATCTTGAATCTAGAAGTCCCATAGCGGCTTCACACTTGTGATGTGATAGGTTGAGCTGCTACTGATTTTGTGGAACCTGATTCATAAAGATACCCTTTCCATAAAAAGTACGAGTACCAAGTGTTCACTCTTGGGTACTTGGCATACGGAATACAGAGCTATAACTAAGGGATAATGTGCAGCTAGACGGTCATTGTCGTGAAATAAGCCCCCATCAGATTCTGTGGCTGGCCAAGGGGCGTGGTCAAGCCGCCACTGCAGAAAGGCGGTGCAGGCTCCATCCAGCTCTGCGGATTCATCCGATCCAGGACCAGGAAGTGTTTTAGGGTTTGTTGTCCCCACAGTGAAGGACGGTGTGCTTGTGGGACATGATGCCGACCAGGCAAGACGAGCGCCCTACCCAATGTGTTCATGTCACTGCGGGAGCGCACCCAAGCGCCGATCTAGCGGACTATTTCCATATTTGCCTGCAAGCCTTTAAGTTGTCCTTTTGGCCCACGAGCCGCATTTTGTTTCAAACCTTTAAATAAATACACGTCAATCAGCTATGTTATGCCTCCGCCTGCATCTTCTCTCTCATTCCCTGGACCTGGGCCAGAACACACCTCCACAAGTGCCTTCCCCCCTGGACCAAATTGTGGTGGCCCTGCAGCTCTAGGAAACGGTGAGGGTCTGCGAGCGGGACTAGGAGGCGCTCTGGGAGAGCCAGCAGGCCATCCAGGTCCTCCTCTGTTAGCAACTCCTTGCCAACTTTGAACAGATTTGAACAGACACAAGATCGTCGAGGCGGTAGCCACCGAACAGTTCTAGGGATCTCCTGGCCTTGCGCAAGCTGGGTGCATTGCCACCGGCCGGCCTCGCTCCAAGCCGCCATAGCCCTCACTGAGGACCACACTGAGCTCTACGTGCACACCTCTGCCTACACTCTATGCCTACGCCTACACCGAGGGGCCTGCACCTGGCGTGGGAGTCTTCGTGGGACCGGCCAGTACCAGCGCTGAGGACCTTGCGGCCATAACCATCCTCCTCCTTTTTGGGGGCCCAGGAGGGGCTCACCTCCTGCCCGTTCCCCTACCAGAGGAGGGACGACCACCGGTGGGAGGCCACCTCTTACCCTACTCCACACCCCCCATTTTTCCAGGGTGGCGCGGCCTCAGGACGACCGGAAGCCTGGGCAGGACCCGACCATGACTTCCAGGACTGCCCTATCATGGAGGTCAGCCCGGTCGTTCGGGTTGCCGGTCCGCTGGATCCCTCCCCCGGTTGAGAAGGGGCCTGCCGTGTGCCGGTAAGCTTACAAGGGGGTAGACATCAGGCTTGGTTGGACTCGGGCTGTTCGCAGACAATGATTCAGCCACGCCTGGTTTGACCTGGGGCTTTGGTAGCGGCATCCTGGGTGGATTTGCGTTGTGTGCATTGGAATATTCACACATATGTGATAGTGCGGCTTGAAATCAGCTATAAGGGAAAAAAGCATAGGGTAAAGATAAAATCAATGGGGTATTGGTCCCGGGTCGGGATTCCAAAGGAAATCCTGACTAACCAGGGCACTTTGTTTGTCTCGCACACTGTGCATACTGTACAGGTTACTGGGCGTCTGCTCAATTCGGACGTTTACCACCTGCGGCCTAGTCAAGCGCGTCAACAAAACGTTGAACAAAACATGATCTGGAAGTTCGTCCATGATGACAGCTGAAATTGGGACACATGGCTGAACCCCCCTATGGTTCGCGGTGCGGGAGGTTCCCCAGTTCTCTACAGGGTTTTTCCCCTTTGAGCTACTTTTTGGCAGGAGACCTCGACCTGATTAAGGAAAGAACGAGGTCCAGTATGTCCTGGACCCGAGAGCAAATCTACACGCATTAGGGCAGGAATCATAGGAGATCTTGCTCCAGGCCCATCAATGTCAGCACCACCTTTACGACAGGGGGGCTCGGTTAAGACAATTCTCCCCGGGAGACAGGGTGTTAGTACTGCTCCCTACGTCCAGCTCAAAATTACTGGCAAGGGCCCTTTGTGTTCACACGACACATGGGGGAGGTCGATTTTGAAGTCGAACGCACAGACAGGGGGGTACCGCCCAAATTTACCACCGAAACCTTCGAAAGAATGGAAAGAAGGTGCGCCCGTAGCACTGGCCACTGGCCACAGCGACGATTAAGAGGGACGAGTTGGGGCCAGAGGTTCCTAAGCCGGCAGATAGCACCGCGGCCCTTGTAAGTGACCATCTCTCTCCTGGCCAGAGCGTAAATGTCGCCGCTCTGCAGTGGCGCTTTGCTGTTGTGTTCTCTCCCCTGCCTGGCCTTACGCCCCTCATACTCCACCATATGGAAACGACCCCGGGGGTGAAGGTGCACACCCGGCTGTATCGCCTGCCCGAACACAAACGCAAAATAGTGCAGGCGGAATTAGAGGCCATGCTGGACATGGGGGTAATGGAGGAATCTACGAGCGAATGGTTCAGCCCCATCGTACTAGTGGGTAACCCGATGGATCGGTGCGGTTCTGCATAGATTACCGAAAGGTGAACGTGGTGTCAAAGTTCAAGGCCTACCCGATGTCCCACGTCAACGAGCTTCTTAACCTGTTGGGTATGTCTAGTTTTTTTACGACGCTCGATTTAACCAAGGGCTACTGGCAGATTCCCTTGTCCCAGCAGGCCATGGAAAAATTGGCCTTATCCACTCCACAAAGCCTTTACCAGTTTTGCGTGCTTCCGTTCGGGTTTTTTGGTGCACCCGCAACCTTTCAGAGACTCATGGACTGCGTCCTGTGTCCACATGCGGCCTTTGCCACTGTGTACTTAGATGACGTGATTATTCACAGCGATTTGTGGGAGCGGCACCTGCAGCATGTGGACGTGGTGCTAGCGTCCTTGAGGCGCGCGGGGCTCACCGCCAACTCAAAGGGAGGAGGGATGTACGGTATCTGGGGTACCACTTGGGGGATGGGGGCCTCCTTCGACCCCAGGTGGATAAGACTGCTGCAGTCGCGAACACGGCAAGACCCAAGACTAAGAAGGAGGTCAAGCAGTTTTCGGGGCTGGCTGGGTATTATAGGAGGTTTGTGCCAGAATTTGTGGCACTGTCCAGCCCCTTGACCCACTTAACTCGAAAGGATGCTCCAGATCCGGTCCAGTGGTGAGAGCCATGCCAGCAGTCGTTTGTCAGATTAAAGGTAGCTCTCTGTGGGGAGCCTGTACTGCATACCCCTAACTTTACTCTTCCTTTCTGTCTGCAGACAGATGCGTCGGACAGGGGGCTTGGGGCTGTTCTGTCCCAGGAGGTTGAGGGTGTGGACTGGCTGGTGCTGTAACTCAGCCGCAAGCTTGCAGAGCTGGAGACGAGGTACAGCACCGCAGAGAAGAAATGTCTGGCGATAAAGTGGGCCTTCACCCTCTGTTCGGACAACGCCTCGCTACAATGGCTCCACCATATAAAAGACACCAATGCGCAGATCACTCGGTGGCACCTGGCCCTACAACCCTTCAACTTCCGGGTGATCCACAGGCCAGGCGCCCAGATAGTCATAACCGACTTCCTCTCCCGCTCCGGGGTGGGGGGATGGGTCGGCTGTCGGCCGGACAGCACCCCCGGCCTAAGTGTGATGGTGGGGGTATGTGGCGGGCCAAGGGGGCGTGGGCAAGCCGCCGCTGCAGACAGGTGGTGCAGGCTCCCATCCTGGGGCCGCTCAGCTGCTGCGGATCAGGCGAATCAACAGAGGGACTCCGCTGATTTGTCCGATCCAGGACCAGGAAGTGATTTAGGGTTTGTTGTCCCTGCACAGGTACATTAATCCCAGATATTGCATGGCTACTTACTAAATATAATAATACATTTCGACGGCATATTCTTTTAAAATTATTTTATAACTAGTATGCCTAGCGAACTAGTATGCCTAGCGTGAAATGAAGAATGAGTCCCAGAGGAGAAGTGATTGCCCGTGTAGTTATTAAAGGGGACTTATTAGGAAGGAGGTATTAATAACTAAACTACAGATTAGGAAATAAACATCAAAAAATAATTGTGCTGTGTTTTTTTTCTTTCTTCCTTTCTAAAGAAAAAGCATGCGGTAGGTTGACTGCAGGCTGTGAAGCGCAATCTTCTGCTCCAAACAAAACCAATAAAAACTGTATGTTTTTATTGTAGATGTATTTATTTAAATTAAATTTATTTTCCAACGTATAATAATTCAATGAAACAAAAAAAATCTTGTGCGGTATCCCCCAAAAGCTTGAAGCACACATGTTAGAATGGCTAGAATGCATAATCGAAGTGGTATTTTTAAGCAAAAAACTCACAAAGACATGTTTTGAGGACCACAGAGACCTGTATTAACCTGTTGAAAAGGAGCATAGTAGGACCCCTTTAACAGATCAGAGGCCGTTATTAGAAATAGCTGGCAACTAATTGCCACTATTGACCAATCAGGATCAAGTATTCCACAGAGCCATGTAATAATTGTGAGATAATCGATTTTGAAGCCTGTTTATCATTTTTAGCAATTGATTTATCCACTGGGTTGTTTAAACAAAACCCCTCGAAAATTCTACTTCAAAAGACAGCAAAAATAATTTGACTCTCTCAAAACGTGGGGAAAATCTTCTCGGCTGATTCAATCTCCCAGAATGCAATTACATGAGACATAAAATTGGCTGGTGTAAAATATTGACGTGGAAGGGCCACCGGAACCAATCTAGTTGATGTCTGAGGTACAGGCCAAGCACACGGTTGAGTGATCAATATCTTACCTGCAGTCCTGCGGATGTGCAGCACGTAGCCAATGATATCCTGAGTATTCTGGTCGGGCTCCTTCCAGGACACCTGGATGGAGGTCGGGGAGAGGGCATCGGCCAGCACGTGGGTGGGCGTGCCGGGCAGCCCGTCCGCCCAGAGCACTGTGAGCCGGGCACTGGCCTGGGTGGAGCCGGCGCTGTTCTCGGCGATACACTGGTAGATGGCCTCATCGTCCTGGCTGATGCCGTCGATGGTCAAGGTACTGTTAGAGGAAGAAGAAATTAAGAGTTTAAGCAGCCAGTCCCTCCTGCCCTACCTGCTTTGCTGCCTGCCTGCTTGATGCATTGCCGCACTCCCCCCCCCCCCCCCACCTCCCCTGCATCCACCTGTTGGGCTCTACTCTTCTATCCGCTATAATCTCTTTATGTTTTTCTCCCTTTCTCTCTCTTCCTTCCACTGAAATCGTAATCGTATGGAAATGAGAATAACGGTAAACTGCCATTTCCATGCAAAGAGTGTCTGTGCATTCAAAAAGGTGAAGCTGGCAGGGGAGCAAGTACCCACAGTACATGGATATCTATAGTATATATGGTGTCAATATTATATGTAGGTGTGCAAAAGTCTAGTTAGTGGGTTGTTCTTAATGACAAATTGGCCAGTAATTGTACGTGTGTAGGGAGAATAGCTCTTATAAAATAGCTCTAAATAGCTAAACAGCTCGAAATAGGCAAATTTACTAAATATCACTATCAATATATTAAAAGAGCTGCTTTGTGATTCATTATGTTGTACTGTTTTAATGGAAATGGACAATTTCTCATATATAAATATTTAGTAGAGGAAAATAAACCATCACTATTCCTATTTAATAGGCATAACAAACAGTATGGCTGAACGTACAGGCCTTATTTTGACACATGGAGGTGCAAAAGCTTTTTCATGCATATTTAACCCTAACTCGAACCCTAACCCTAACCCTATAGCCTCAATAAGATACGATTTGCCTTATAAGATTTCCATTGAATCACAGCTACAAAAGTGTGCAGTGACCCTCAAATCTATTTTACGTATATTTTTTAATTCTCCTGCTCTGACCCCTTTACACTTACCCCAAAAAATACGGCGGTCTAAAAATATTTAAAGGACCATAGCACAAAGGAAAGGAGTCAAACATGCAGATTAGGGATTGAAGGTCAGGGGAGTAAATCATTCAATTCTTGAAAAAAAACAACAAATTGATGCAAGCCCGAGAAAATTGTGTGTTTCCAGCGAGTCACAGTGGCTCCTGGAGGGGGTGGGGGGTGGGAGTCATTACTGACCGCTCCACCCCACCCTCCCCCACCTCCCCCACCTCCGGCTGACAGGTGGATTCAATCTGGCTTCGTCGCAGGGGCCCCATTTCATTTCACCTTCTCAGGGGCCTAATAATACGACCTCTGACCTCTGATGCGGTGACAGTTGCCAACCATCACAACTCTGGCGGCTTTAATATTGAGTGTGTGTGCGTGTATGTGTGTGTGTGTGTGTCTGTGTGGGGGGGGCTCATGAGAGGAATTCTGGGAAATCACACTTTGAATTTGCTTGTATCAGATGGAACAATAACAGCCCGAGACACAGATGCACAAGGATTGGACGAAATTATTTTAATGCAATTTCTTATATATTTTTTTATTCTCATGCTGGTTTTTTTTTTACTCTAAATTATTCTTCTAATGCTTTTATTATTCTACTTTGTCTTATTATACTCGAAGGTTTGAGGATACCATCCCAACAGGTGAAATGTATGACCCAAATCTGAATTGAATCTGATTACAAGGAAGATTCTTTATTCATCACATGGCACACACACCACAACACATCCACGGGGGGATGGCGACCAACAACACACACACACACACACACACACACACACCATCCTGGCTTGTCCTTCCTCCAGGGGGCAGCCAGGAGCAGTGGGCAGCATTTAGCGATGCGCCCGGGGACCGATTCCAAGCATCCATCACTGGTCAGACAATGATCATTTTCATGTTTTTGGTGGGGGTCCTTACTCATGTTATATGGAGAACATGCAAACTCCACACAGAAAGGACCCTCATCGGGAGATAACCCACTGGAGCACGGTGCCTGTGGCACTGTGCCCTTATGAGTATAGTATAATATTTACCTAGTATTATAAAATGCCTTTTGTTTGTTTGATTTGCCATAATGATGATTTATGATTTATGATGTTGGTATTTTCTATTTTCTATTATGGTGCATGTTTTGTTTGAAAAGTGCTAAACACATTTTTATTATTATTATTATTATTATTCTCCTTGGCATTTTTCGGTCTAAAAGTGTCTGGCCCACGACAACCACTGGACCAACAGACATGGTCATGAGGTCTCCTTATAACATATGGTTTATATGGTTTAGGCTTGATCCATATCGATTTACATGTTGAGCAGGAATGAGTGAAAAACAGACGAAAATTTACCAGAAATAGCAGAATGTTTGTGCATCGCCGATACACTAAGGTTCTAAAACATCCGGTCGGGTGGTGAAGCGAGGGGACCATGATGTGTTTCATGGACTCGGAACGCGTCGGAAAACTAGGCCCGGGAAAACTATAAATAATCACAGAAAGTCAAGTCGCCACCACGTCATTACGTCACTCTGTCATTGTTGCCCCACAGGGCATCAAACGGTCACCTTACCGTCACTACCTCATCATTGCCACACAGCACCAGTCAGCTGTCCGTCCCTGAGAGTACAGCTGTATTTCCACAGACAACACGGTGAGTGATGGCAATGAGAAGCTCTGGTCTACAGGCAAACATGGACGGTTGTTTTAAAGACAGGAGGGTTGCGCTGTGTAGACCGCATAGCGGCTGCTCCGTGAGACGAGCAACCAGGACACGACAGACCAGTGGAGCCGATGCGGCGTTCATCGTAAACACGGAAAATCGTGCTGCAATTCAGAGAACCCGGAAAACTGTAATATGTACCAAACACGACTAAACTGGACATTGTGTATTGCGACCTGCAGATATACTTATTATTATTATTATTACTATTATAATTATTTTCATAGAGAATTTGACATGATAGCCAGAGATATACGTCATGAAATCATGATCTTGATTTAAAGGCCCGTTTAACCCTGGTTTAATCTTGTCAAGGCATCTTGGACGCCATTTTTAATCAGATTGCCAGAAACTTGTGTGAACCATTAGGAATAAAAAACATGCCAATATTCTATAATGTTATTTGCCTTTAAAAAAGTGGAAAATGGAAACAAAGTGAAATTTCAATTTCAAATGATTTAAATCCAAAATACAGCAAAGTGAAAGTACAATTATTTCCTTATTTACTCCAATCTCCTTTAAATGGTTAAAAACAGTAGCGATAGAAAAAGAGAGAGCGAGAGAGAGAGCGAGAGAGAGAGAGAGAGAGAGAGAGAGAGAGAGAGAGAGAGAGAGAGAGAGAGAGAGAGAGAGAACTAATAGTATTTAGGATATTTTGACAAAATGTATGAAAGTACGAGGACTGTTTTGAGCCATTTTAGTGTTTTGTGCAGGTTTTCCACATCAGGATGACAATGATGGATAAGTCCCAGGAGGTTGTGTGTGTGTGTGTGTGTGTGTGTGTGTGTGTTCATCCTCCCAGCCAAATTGGCAACACTGGCCATATTGGATGGAGTGAGAAGGATTACATGAAAATATACTTGCTTTTGTATATATATATATATATATATATATATATACTGTGAATATATATATATCTGAGAAACAGCAATGTATCCAAATAATCAACAGACTAATTGCAACTTTTATGACTGATATTGAGATTAATGCATATATATATATATATATATATATATATATATATCACAATTTGTTTGGACTGTTTTTTATTTATGTGTGTCTGCTGGATCAATAGTTAGATACGTTAATCTCAATATGAGTCATACTGTATAAGTTGAATTTAGTGTATTGATTATTTGGCAACATTCCTTTTCAGTTTCTATAATGCATTTCAATATAGTATTGGACCATTTACTAAAATTGCGATAACTGCAGAATATTTATATACAACCACAGTATGGAATTGGAGGGTCTCTGGTAACAAACATAAAATGGAGGCAGCGGTTGGGTTGATGGGAAGGAGAGCAGGTCTGGGAGGAGGAATGGTTCCAGAGATGTGACTGATTACTGGGGGGGTCAAAGGTCAAGGCCAAAGCACAGCCCTCAGCTCTGGGGGGCGGGTGGATCAGGGTACTGGGAGAGAGAGTAAAAATAACTGAAAAGAATCAAAAGGTTTCACATCTCGCTGTTCTATAATATGCCATAGATGTAGTGCAGCTACGCTATGCTATATTATGCAAATATATTCAGCAATAACTATGGTATACTTTAATGTTAGAATAAATCTTTTTAATGCAACATGCTAACCTATGCTGTTTTACAGCAACTATTTTACACTACACTTTACTTGAGTATACTATCCCACACCATATTAGAGTGTACTACCCTACACTAGAGTATGCTATCCTAAATTATACTATCCTACACTACACTATAATATACTACCCTACACTATAGTACAATATAATATCCTACACTTCACTACATTATACTATCCTACACTACACTACATTATACGATCCTACACTATACTATAATATACTATCCTACACTATACTACATTATACTATCCTACGCTATACTATAATATACTATCCTATGCTTTACTAGAATATTGTATCCAACCCCATATTAGAATATACTATCCTACACTGTACTACATTATACTATCCTACACTATACAATAATATACTCTCCTACACTTTACTAGAATATACTATCCTACACTATACTACAATATACTATCCTACACTATACTATAATATACTATCCTACACTTTATTATAATATACCATCCTACACTATACTACAATATACTATCCTACACTTTTCTAGAATATACTATCCTACACTATACTATAATATACTATCCTACACTATACTATCCTACACTATACTACAATATACTATCCTACACCATACTATAATATACTGTCCTCCACTATACTATAATATACTATCCTACACTTTATTAGAACATACCATGCTACACTATACTACAATATACTATCCTACACTTTACTAGAATATACTATCCTACACCATATTAGAATATACTATTCTACACTATACTACATTATACTATCCTACACTATACTATAATATACTATCCGACACTTTACTAGAATATACTATCCTACACTATACTACAATACTATCCTACACCATATTACATGATACTATCCTACACAATACTACATTATACTATCCTGCACTATACTACATGATACTATCCTACACAATACTACATTATACTATCCTACACTATACTACATGACACTATCCTACACAATACTACATTATACCATCCTACACTATACAATAATATACTATCCTACGCTTTACTAGAATATACTATCCTACACTATACGACAATATACTATCCTACACCATATTAGAACATACTATCCTACACTATACTACATTATAATACCCTACACTATACTACATGATACCATCCTACACTATACTACATTATACTATCCTCCACAATACTCCCTCACACTATCCTACACTATACTACATTATACTATCCTACACTATACTACCTCACACTATCCTACACTATACTACATTATACTATCCTACACTATACTACTTGATACTATCCTCCACTATACTACATTATACTATCCTACACAACACTACTTGAAATTATCCTACACTATACTACATTATGCTATGCTACACGATACTATAATATACTATCCTACACTTTACTAGAATATACAATCATACACTATACTACAATATACTATCCTACACTATACTACATTATACTATCCTACACTATACTACATGATACTATTCTACACTATACTACATTATACTATAATATACTATCCTATGCTTTACTAGAATATTCTATCCAACACCATATATGAATATACTATCCTACACTGTCCTACATTATACTATCCTACACTATACAATAATATACTCTCCTACGCTTTACTAGAATATACTATCCTACACTATACTACAATATACTATCCTATACCATATTAGAATATACTATCCTACACTATACTACATTATGATATTCTACACTATACTACTTGCTATTATCCTACACTATGCTACATTATACTATCCTACACTATACTATAATATACTATCCTACACTATACTATCCCACACTATACTATAATATACTATCCTACACTATACTATCCTACACTATACTATAATATACCATCCTACACTTTACTAGAATATACCATCCTACACTATACTAGAATATACTATTCTACACTTTACTAGAATATACTATCCTACACTATACTATAATATACTATCCTACACTATACTACATTATACTATAATATACTATCCTACACCATACGATAATATACTATCCTACACTATACTATAATATACTGTCCTCCACTATACTATAATATACTATCCTACACTTTATTAGAACATACCATGCTACACTATACTACAATATACTATCCTACACTTTACTAGAATATACTATCCTACACCATATTAGAATATACTATTCTACACTATACTACATGATACTATCCTACACTATGCCACATTATACTATCCTACACTATACTAAAATATACTATCCTACACTATACTATCCCACACTATACTATAATATACTATCCTACACTATACTATCCTACACTATACTATAATATACCATCCTACACTTTACTAGAATATACCATCCTACACTATACTAGAATATACTATTCTACACTTTACTAGAATATACTATCCTACACTATACTATAATATACTATCCTACACTATACTACATTATACTATAATATACTATCCTACACCATACGATAATATACTATCCTACACTATACTATAATATACTGTCCTCCACTATACTATAATATACTATCCTACACTTTATTAGAACATACCATGCTACACTATACTACAATATACTATCCTACACTTTACTAGAATATACTATCCTACACCATATTAGAATATACTATTCTACACTATACTACATGATACTATCCTACACTATACTACATTATACTATCCTACACTATATTACATGACACTATCCTACACAATACTACATTATACTATCCTACACTATACTACATGATACTATCCTACACTATACTCGAATATACAATCCTACACTATACTACAATATACTATCCAACACCATATTACAATACACTATCCTACATTATACTACATGATACTATCCAACACCATATTACAATACACTATCCTACATTATACTACATGATACTATCCTACACTATACTAAATTATGCTATCTAACACTATACTACATTATACTATCCTACACTATACTATAATATACTATCCTAAGCTTTACGAGAATATACTATCCTACACCAAATTAGAATATACTATCCTATGCTTTACTAGAATATTCTATCCAACACCATATTAGAATATACTATCCTACACTGTACTACATTATACTATCCTACACTATACAATAATATACTATCCGACGCTTTACTAGAATATACTATCCTACACTATACTACATTATACTATCCGACACTATACTACCTCACACTATCCTACACTTTACTACATTTTACTATCCTACACTATACTACTTGATACTATCCTCCACTATACTAAATTATACTATCCTACACAATACTACTTGATATTATCCTACACTTTACTACATTATACTATCCTACACTTTACTAGAATATACTATCCTACACTATACTACATTATACTATCCTACTTGATACTATCCTTCACTATACTACATTATACTATCCTACACTATACTACATGAAACTATCCTATGCTATACTACAATACTATCCTACACTATATTATAGTAATACTTTTCTACTACAAAAGATACTGCGAAAGCATCTCAATCCCACCCGTGGTCAATTGGGGCACCCCCTGTGGCACCCTGCTCTTGGGCTCGGCACAGTAACAGTAAACAAGTGAGCAGTGCTGCTGCTGCTCCTGCTTACGTTCACGGCCAATCTGGGCTTCCGGGGACACTGGCCACCGACTTAAGTTCACGTAGCTTTCACATCTGTCATCTGTGTGCATGTAGTGTGTGTAGAAGAGTATGTGGTGTGTTGGGGGGGGGGGGGGGGGGGGGATTTGTGCATTAGTGCGAGGATGTGGAGGTGTGAGTGAGCGTATGCCGATAATGCGTGTGCGTGTGTGTGTGTGTGTGTGTGTGTGTGTGTGTGTGTGTGTGTGTGCGCACGCGTTTGCATGTTTGATTATCTGTGGGCGTGCTCCCGAGGACTGCTTGTGTGTGCCTTTGTGGGCTCTTTTGGTCCCTCCATGATTAATGTATGTGCATGCATGTGTGTGAATCAAATGTGATATTGATCCCCCCCTGTCCGAGCCTCCTCTGTCCATTTTGCCTCTGAAGGTCAACATCATGAGAGATTGACAAAGGAGGAGAGGATTTCACCGCCTGTTTTTCTGGAGTATCCCCCCTTATACACACACACACACACACACACACACACACACACACACACACACACACACACACACACACACACACACACACACACACACACACACACACACACACACACACACACACTGTATTAATTAAAATCTCTCCTAGGTATGTTGAGGCTCTTCTATAGATAAATAAAGCCTGCCTTTCTGTGGCTGCATAACATTTGCATGTGATTACCTTTGTTTTGGCTCCGTGAGGAAGGATATGCCCCATAGCGCGGCACCATCCATTCTTTCACTGCCGCGCGCAAGAATAAAAATACTCCCTGTCCGCGCTACGGTGACTGCACCGTCAAGGTAAAAAGAGCCTTTTGGGCTTGATGTATTATGCCTCGCCGGCCTATGAATTTTCATGAGCCTGTTTTTCTTTGCTGCGGGGCAAAGAAAAAAAACCTGCGTCAAGGACCGCGCCGCTTTCGCGCGTTTCAATCCCGCTACTCTCGGTGAGATTATGTCGGAAACGTCGTAGAATAAATTAGAACGCAATGTCTCATGTCTAATTGCTTTGCCCCCCGCCCCCCCACGAGTGAGCAAGTGAGTTGTTGAGATCCGCGCGGAGCCTGGGCCTCGTCGTTTCGTGGTCAGCTAGTTGAGTTTACGAGCTAATTAGCTAATGGCGGGCTTTAACCGTAGAGCCCCATATTTTTTTAACCAATGGTGGGGCGGGGTTTGTGATGCGTGAGATCCGGGCGGAGGGTCGTGCATTTGCTGCGGCGAGCGGCAAACATGCAGCAAACGCACTGACCCGGCCTCGTGCTCCGTCTCTCCTCTTCCTCCTCCTCCCTCCCTCTCTCCCTCTCTCTAATCATCTGTCTCCCCGTGCGCCCTCCTTCCGCTCTCTGACAGATGCGAAGGAGTGACAGCAAAAGAAAGAGAGAGAGAGAGAGAGAGAGAGAGAGAGAGAGAGAGAGAGAGAGAGAGAGAGAGAGAGAGAGAGACGTGATTAATGCCGGACTTTGCTCCTTGCCACTCGGAATTTATTCCCCCAACGAACTTGCGGCGTTGATTTCCTCTGCGTAAATAAAAAATGTTATCTTTTTGTTGAAAATAAATTAAAAAAAATGCCGCAATAATGGAGCAATCTAGTTCGGAAGACGTACAAGCTGCGCTGCGGTGATAGTGGATGAGGATTGGTAAGAACGTGGGAAGACGAGAGATGAGCAGGTGGATTAACGCTCCTTCATACCGAGGAGCGGGAGGGGTAGTGGATGGTGATTGGCTGGAGGGATGTTGATTATTTTTTATTATAGTTTTATCGGAGTTCAATAAGAGAAGTTGGCTCACTAGGGCCGTTAGTCTGTGGTTATAACCAGAAAAATACCTCCAAATCTTCAAATGGGGAGTCGTCTAAATCTAAAATTCATATTAAAATGCACTCATGAATCGTAAACTACAAATGTTCTGTAAACTGAACCGTGCTTGTCCACAAGTGTGAACCTAAAAGTGTCATTGGTGGATTCTCTTTTACAATAGGAACACAACGTTCTGCCATCTTACCAGTTTTGGTGACACCAGTTGCACTGGCACCGTTGGCAACTTTTGCGGATTTTCCCTTTAGAAACTGATAGTGTGCTCCGTCTCCTCTATAATAATCCTGTCTCTAAACCTTATTCTTAGTGAATGTGCGAGATAACGGCTTATAAATGTGCTTATAAAGGCGGTTACTGAGACCACTCGTTTTGGCTCTGGAGCCATAATGTGATGTGTGACTTTTCTCCCAGATTGTATCCTTAGTTATTCTTGAAGGCTGTAGCTGTTTTTCTGGTTCAAATTGAAAGCGCAAATGCAGACATTTCTGTCATTTCGATCTGAGGTCCTTGTGTGAATGGGATAATCCACTCCAAAAACCCCTCAACACAAAAGCTCCCGAATCAGATATTTCACTGAAATATGTGGCCGATTATTATCGAAGAATCCGCACTTAAAATTGCTTGTTTGTATTCTCAGGGAAAATCCTAGAAATTCCATGCTCTCATTGTGTACTGTACACAAGGTAATTTTTTACAGAATGTTTTATCCACTTAGGGTCAAGATATGTCACCTAAATGTGTCACACTACTAGTAGGAATTGTTCCAGGACAGCTGGTGTTCCTGGACATTGCTGGGAATCCTCCTCTGGATAGAATCCAAGAAGCACTCGATACAGCTGTACGAGGCTGACGGTGTTGCAGATGCAGCGGCCGACGACTGTTTTCGAAAGCATATACGCGGAAAACACAAACGCGGCGCTGAACGCTGACATCCGTACTGGTGACGGCTTCAACGTAGCGCTGACACATCGCCAGCTGGAGGCTTGGAGGTCTGTAGGGGGACTTGGGTAAAGATATGATTTGCATTCCTAATGAGATAATGGTCCCCGGATATTTGTAGAGCAAGGCTCAGACATTTTGCGTCAAGGCGGAGTTGTAATCCGTGGTGTAAGCGCAAGCAATGGGCTGAGTATCTTTTGGGCATTTTTCCGCAATGGAGCGACTCGACTTCGATATCAGTAGCTGGACGGTGCGCTTTATGAGCAATCATTTATTGTGAAACACTAATCAGTTAAAGGCCAAACACTGATTTTAAATACAAGATATCTCACTTTTACATCCCTGGCAGTCAACCTTGACCCTGTTCAGTTCCACCGTACAGTCCATCTAGGATTCTGCGATTCAGTAATCGCAACAAACTCTGCAAAAATCACTCATAAATTGTCACAAATGAGCACAAAGAAAACCCAAATATAGGTTTCCAGTTTCTTTCCAGTTCTGATGACAGCACCGTTGGTGTAATTGCTACGGAGCGGCGGTGAAGTCGGGCTCTCTTGGAACCAATTAGGTTACGAGTCGGAATATTTTAAGAGGAAACTGACGACATTGTCATCATTTAATTCCTCAAGCAATCAACCAAGTAAAATGAATCAGCCCGAGTAATGCCTTGGTGAGATAACTATAGTTCTGATGGACAACTCTTAAATGTACTTTAAAATGATCTCCATTTTGCATCGTTTGAGTTTGGCGTCTGGGCTCTACCGCTCATTACTCCCAACGAGGTGCACGGCAACCATAGGCATCCTGTACTGAGTGTAATACTTACTATTATCCAGCCTGGTGGCATGGACTGTTAGTGCATTAATCAACATACAGCATACTGTACTGTAGCTACATAACCCGGCATTACTGGGTAAGAATAGAAAGAAAATTGACAAAAAACAGAATGAGACTTACCCACAGACATTTCAGCCCAAAATAGAGGAAGACAAATGACATATTTTTTACTTGAAAGCAGTAAAAATAACCATATAACCTTTCTATACTGCCCTGTAACACCCTGTAAGGAGAAGTCAACGGTTGCAGGTCACTTTGAATCAATGCTGTGCATGTGAGGGGGACACACAGACCAGTGGAATTATCTCTTAATTAACCAAGACTTTGGAGTTGAAATAGCATGAAATTTTTTTTTATAAAGAGCATCTAAACCATTTTTATCCAGAATCTCTAATCCAAACCACGACGCACTCTGCTCAAAAAAACCTCCAGGAGCTCAGAGTGTGACCTTTGAATGGCTTAACATGAAATAAACTCATGAAATCATGAAAATCCCGGATATTGTTCTGAGAACCTTGCAGAGAGGGGGATGATAACTAGAAAAAACATCTACCTCACAAGCCTAATTATTCATCAAAACATCACCTTTCGCCACCTAGAACTGTGAACTGACTGGGACAGCAGCCATTTTGCCTTGCGTCTCAACCATATTTTCTGCTCTCCCTCACCCAAAATACACCTCAAAATGGAGCAAACAAACGTCCACTACAAGTAGACAAAAACCCTACAACGCCAAGCTGTTGTACAGCTGTCAAAGCCCAAAGTCGTTCATAAAGGCGAGATTTGTTTGTTTGTTTCTTACTGAGTTTGAAGCATCAGGTTTGGGTTTAGGGATCGCACTGTGAGTAAACAGTGTCAAATCATGTGCAGCCGACACAACTCCTTGATGTAGCGGGGTGAAGTTTATCGATCATAACATAGAATAAACCACTTGGGTTGATCTCAGAGTTTTCATGTATACATTCATTGATGTATCGCTCACCCAAACATTTGAGTCTCCTGGTGGGCTACACATTCCCATAAGCTACGCAGGAATGAGACTCTACCATAGATCTCACTAAGTACAGAACATGCATAATGAGCTTGTCGTACGTATGGTTCAGCGCGTACCTTTGCGTGTACGGCCGAACTGACCTGTTGTTGTTCCTGAGCTTGACGTGGCCGCCGGGCTCCAGGATTTGGCCGTTCTTCAGCCAGGTGAGCTGCGGCACGGGCTCGCCCTGCGCCTGGCAGGTGAAGATGGCGGTGGTGCCGACCGGCCTCGCTATGGACTGCGGAGGCTGCGCAAACTCTGCCGGCGCTGACGGGGTCCGACGCCGGAGAAGGAGAGAGAGGGAGAGAGAGAACCCGTCAAGACGGCAGAAGCATTGCTGAGATGGAAGAAAACCATCCTCTACCTGAAGAAGAAAGAGGTCGAAATGGAAAGGGAAAAAGACAGATAGATGGATAGATAGATAGATAGATAGATAGATAGATAGATAGATAGATAGATAGATAGATAGATAGATAGATAGATAGATAGATAGATAGATAGATAGATAGTGAAGTGTATTTTACGAGCTTCGGTCAAACTTCTCCCCCCCTCCTTCTCTATCTACCCCTCTCTGTCATCTCTCTCTCTCTCTCTCTCTCTCTCGCGTAGTCTATAAACCCAGTAACTTTCGGTTTCCATATTGTACAACTCTTTACATTTTCACTCATTCTGTGTGCTTTCCTGCCAGTACTTTTCCACTTTACTCTGTGTGCTGCCCTTCCAGTACTTTTCCACTTGACTGTGTGTGCTGCCCTTCCAGTAGTTTTCCACTGGGGGAGGAGAGGGCCTATAAGATGAGACAGAACCCTGTCTCATCGCTCATACCTTGGTACTGGCTTTGTTGTTCTTAACTCAGTCATACAGGCAGTAAATTACAGGCTGTCAATAGATAGATAGATAGATAGATAGATAGATAGATAGATAGATAGATAGATAGATAGATAGATAGATAGATAGATCGATAGTTCGATAGATAGATAGGACAAAAACAGCCAGATATCAATAGACTAATAGATATATGCAAAAATACATTGAGAGGCAGACAAATAGATGGATGGAGGGATGGAAGGAGGTTATGGGGTGATCGAGAGAGAAGAGAGTGGGTGGGTTGGTTGAAAGATAGCTTCTTGGAGCCTTTAATTATGTAAAGAAAGTGTACTGCAATAAAACTTAAACTACATCTCAAATCATTAGCCTTGACCCCTACTGGCTGTATATTACGGATCTGCGAAGGTATAGCGAGTGAGAGAGAGAGAGAGAGAGAGAGAGAGAGAGAGAGAGAGAGAGAGAAAGAGAGAGAGAGAGAGAGAGAGAGATTTAATGGGAGAGAAGATTCAATAAAAAGCAGACTTCAGAGGCTGTTATTAGTATGGAAAAAATTAATAAAAGCGGGGTTTTGTGAAATCCGCCATCGGCAACTGCTCCTGCAGTATCGGGTTCCGTTCTCTTCCTTTTCATCTCAAACAAAGCTTTAGGGGGCTCTTTTTGTCGCGCCCGGAGAGCGGGCGGGCAAATGTAAAAACCTTCACACGTCAGACGACGGCGTCTTTGACGTGAAGGACAGCCGACAGAAACATATTGTACCATTACCTCTCTACTTGCTGCGCCTCCCCCCTAGTCGTGCGATACCCTGAATAATTGATGCCTGTTACAACTAGGGAAATATTACTGCCATAATTAGGTGACTGGAAAGGCAGAGGCGGCGGTAGAGTTAACGTAACCCCATCTGCTACCACCCTCAGGAGCCCCCTTGGCCGTAGAAGGCCCGCTTCAATGGAGGAAAGCCCAAATCAAAATGATAAAATTACGATTGCTAGTAGTGTTCACTATGAACCTGTTCCATTTAGGTGACATACATTGTCTGTACTGGTGCACTGGCATAGTGCTGCGTTCCAATGAAAAAAAATCCGACATCTTACTGGGCAAAATGCAAAGGAACACACACACTGCTAACAAAGTCGCCTTTGCAATGGGTTCTTATTTGAAAACACATCTAAGTTCCATCTAACATACTCGGCCGCTTTCATGTTATGTTAACATATCTCCTGTAGCTTGTAGGATTCGTAGGTTTGTCAAGCAATCACAAATTTACTGCGGACTAGAAGCAATGGAACAAACACATTTAGCTCGGAAGTAGCGGACTAACAACTCTGAACGACAGATTTCCGAGTTTCAATGAACGTAACGTGGTTACCTTCATCAAATAAGGTTATGAGCTACACCTGTGGTAACCCAGTGGGAGCACCTCTGCGCCAAAAGGTCCAAATCCTTTTTGAATGAGGAAGTGTGGTTATGTTTAAGTAAAATGACTAAAACGTCACTACAATGTAAAACCAGCTCCCGTGGTTGCTCTCGAGGATTGAAGTGGAGTTTTTCTGTGTTGCTTAGGATCATTCGGCAACCTGCTCTTGTATATTTCTGTATATTTCTATTTTCTGCTGTCACTTTTTGCTGCTGTAACATTGTAAATTTCCCCGTTGTGGGACTAATAAAGGTTTATCTTATGTTATCTTATCTTACTCTGAATGCAGCAAAAAATATATATATATATACATATAAATATATATATAAATATATAAACAAAATATTCTGCCCAAGATAGGTACTGTAAGATTTTACTTTAAAGATTTTATCTTTGTTTTAAGCCTATTCAGTTTGAGTCTTCCCCTTAAAAAAAAATCCCAATAATAAGCTCTTTTTTTTTCAAGCAAGATCTTTTAAGCACTATTTTTCAAAGCTTATAAAATAAACGTACACACAACACACAATCCTGGGCCCGTCAATTGATCTTGAAAAAAAACGAACAAAAGATCTATTTATTTTGACAGTTTCTGTTCTATTCAGTTTGACATTTTTTTGCAGCGTGTGTAGCTGTTATTATATATTCTGCTTTGTGTCTTGCAAATTCAAAGCACTGCTGGCACCAACAATAACAACAAACCACTTTGTGAATGAATACACCTGGAGCAGTCTTCGATCAAAACAATGACTCCATTCTTTATCATTCAGACAAAGCCGCTCTCTATTTTAAAGGAAGAGATGGCACCTGGACGCTAGATCCACGCGGAAGATACCAGCACGTAATTAACACCCGCGTCACTCGCATGGGACGGAGCGTGCGCGACGAGGAGATTAAAACGAAATATTGACCGCTATGGGGATGAGAGAGCCCCCCGGGGATCCGTGCTGAACGTGTCGAACGCATAATTAGAGTCTGCATTTGTAAACTGACAACGTGTTGTTTTACGATAACAAAGGTCTTGGAAGGGGTCAATATTAGTTGGGTGGATCGGGCGCGACCCTTCGCAAATTGTAAGAAATGGAGGGAAAGCAGTAAAAAAAAAGAAAAAAAAAAAAAAAAAAAAGGTGAACATTTTAGGGCTGCGAGTCGGCAGACCCTCCGTGCTCGGAAAAATCGGAAATCTGGTTTTCAAACTTTTGCATTATGACCTATTTAAACTGCTCCATCCATCCATCCATTTTCATGTACGTTTGAATGAAAAGCATAGCTAAAGCAGTAACGATATGAGTAGTACTAGCAGCTAATTCAAATCAAACTTAGGTCACCATTTCAACATTGCGAGTGTAGTACTGAATAATGAAAAGGATACTATGGAAATTTAAACGGATCAACCAATTCCACAACGTCTTCACATATCCTGTCCAAAATGAAGTTACTCCGAGAGGAAGCGATATCTATTGTTTCTGCAGAAACGAGGGGCGATGTCTTTTCTATGCAGACATCCTTGTCCATCTAACGACGTGTAGCACCATCACCCATCCCCCTCCTTACCAAGGGCTTCATCACAAACCCTCCTCAATCATCCAGCCTGGGCCGCCCTCTTCCCTCTCTATTCAGGAGAGACACCTTAACAGGCTCGAAGGGCAGAACCCCTGCCAGGCAGCTGGACCTGATGCTGTCTCCCCCTCCACGCTGGAACACCGTGCCGACCAACTGTCTCCGGTGTTCTCGGACAATTTTAACACCTCACTGGAGACTTGCAGGGTGCTGGCCTGCTTCAAAGCCTCCACCATCATCCCTGTCCCAAAAAAAGCCAAGGATCACAGGCCATTATGACTACAGACCCGTCGCTCTGACCTCTGTGGTGATGAGGACTTTTGAACTTTTGTGGCGGACCAAGGGGAGTGGTTAGGCCGCGGCTGCAGGCGGTAGTGTGGCTTCCTTCGAGCGCCCACACAGATGTCGCAAATCGGCCAAATCAGTGCACAAGTGGCGCTGATTGGTCCGTTTCCGGGCGGGGAGCTTTCTTAATGTTCGTCTGTCTTGAGGCGCGGGATCGGCACACGGGGCTCGTGGAGCTAGTGAAGCCGCCATTTCTCCTGCGCCCCCACGGATTGCGGTTATTATTGTTTATCATTTTGGCCAAAAAGCCTTTCTGTTCTATCTTTAATAAAAGCCTCAGTGCCAGAAAGACACCGTCTCCCTCCCAGAACCCCAACCGGTGGGTAAACCCCTCGGCTCTCCACACATCCTCCGTCACCTGGACTCTCCTGGCACTACGCCAGGATCCTGTTTGTGAAGTTCAGCTACGCATTCAATACCATCAGCCCATCTCTTCTCCAGGACAGGCTCCTCCAGCTGAGCGTGCCCGACTCCACCTGCAGGTGGATTACAAACTTCCTAACTGACTGACAGACGACGAGTCTGCCTTCAGATGGGAGGTGGACCACCTGGCTTCCATGTGTAGCAAGAACCTGGAGCTTGACGCTCTGAAGACAGTTGTGATGGTGATAAAGGCAAAACCCTCCGTTTTGCTCCAACACCCTTCAGTGCAGCCACAACAATAGTTGCTACTGCTTGAATAATTCCACAAGTGGATCACAATTATATACTGTGTGTGTGTGTGTGTATATATATATATATATATATATATATATATATATGAAAATGAAACACGGAAGAGGTCTGGATTCACTTCATCTCCTGTTACCATTCGGTAGTAAATGTGACAATAATAATGGAGACGTGCTGTGGTCGTGTCTGCTCCAGGTTTACCCTGCAGGACTCACCTTGGACCACCAGGCGTCCCTGAGCCGTCCTGCGAACTCTCGTTCCGGGTTTGTTGGCAGCGCACACGTAAACCCCCGAGTGCTGCACACCCACGTCCGAGATCATCAGGTTTCCCGTCCCCAGCACCTGGATGCCCTCCACGCCGATGGGACGACCGTCTGAGAAAGAGAAGTATGTGACTCGATTAAGAATCAACATTTTCAGCCTGACTCACAGGGACCGTTTCCATGTAAATCATCCAAGTTGTAATGACTGTCCTCTTCATTTGCCTAAACTGCAGAGTTTCTATAATGTCTTGGCCCACAACTGAATTTTTTCATAGGCTACATTTTGCATACCTGGAAAAGCGCTTTTACAGGAAGGAAGTCAAACTCGATGCCTTTAGGCCTTTAGCTTCGAATTGCAATAACTAATGTAGTGCAATAAACACAAATCTCTAAAACATACTGAATACAGACATAGGTATGGGCGTGTGTGGGATAGAATAAAAATATTTAAAGAGTACAGTCCAAACTGAATGCATTCCAATGGTACACATGTTTCTGTCGTGCTTTCTAATGAGATCTGTGTTGTATAATACATTATTTTCATTCAAACGAGGCATTATTTAAATGATTAGAATGAATTCATGGCTCTTTCCTCCTCATTACCCAGCGTCCATAATGTATTTGATCTATAGGCATTGTGCATTGTGATGAGGCTATTATAGATTAGAATTACAAGGTTCTATGCACATTAAGGTGCAGTTGGGTATGTGTTGAGGGAGGTGGGGACCCGCCGACGGGTGTGCGTCTCTAGTTCAGAACAGAGCTGGTTAAAATCCGCCCGAGTGCTTCCACACTGGATGAAGGTGGCGGGCGTCGTGCGTCTTCCCCTCTCCAAAAAAAACAAAAAACCCCAGGGGAATCGAGCTGAGGCGGCGGTGTGCAGCGGAGGCAGCCCTGAGAACTGCGACAAAGGCAGAAAACAACACGGCTGACAAAGAGCCGCCGGTGGAGTCAATGCACATTAGTCCACGAATCGACTGTGTGGGTGCCGTGTGTGTGTGCGTGAGTGCAGGTACGTGTGTCTGAAAAAGCAAAAGAGTGTGTGTGTGTGTGTGTGTCTGGGCTTGACTTAGAATCACATAAAGAGAAGCAAAGTCGTGTTTTCCTCTCTATATACTGTATGTATATACAAGTACTCCTCACTTAACGACCTATCTGTTTAACTGTTGAGACTCATGACCAGCTCTCTGACCGGTTGGTTTCGTGTGCTGCGTACAATACCACGACGTCTCAGCGTCAAACATCTCATCGTGCATCACAGTCCGTCTGGTTCCCGCAGTCTGTCAGTATTCACTACACTAGCGTTCACAATGACCACGCCCCCTTACCGTGAAATAACACGGGTCCTCGCTTAACGACCTGGTCCTAGGAACAGAACTCGTCGTTAATTGAGGAGTACATTATAATGAATATGTATACGTGTCTTCTCGAACAAATGTTTAACAAATATAAGCTGCAACAGGCTCAACATGAACACTTGGACTCAACATGGCCACTGTACGGAAGATAAATCCTAACCGTAAGTTCTTATCTCCCGCGCTCTCCAACAACACAACACCAAGATAAGACAGAGGTGGAGACGATATATAATAACCTCTCTCTCTGTTGGGGCTGCGCTCGAATGATAAGGCCCAATTTCTTTTTTTTACCAATCCTGCTCCACCCTCGCCGCTGACCGACAAGGAGATATGTTGTCTTTACCCAAAAGATCTCCCCGGTGCATAGAGGGGCCACCAAAGAGAGCAAAGACGCATCAAAATATCCAACTCTGTTTACCCATGGTACAATGTGTAAACATTAATCCAATATGTGAAATCCTGTCAAACTTACATCTAAACAGGCGATAGTACTAAACTTTAAACCTGCGAGCCATTATGCTTTCAAAGTGTATTTGGCAACAGACTTATTCTTTAGCACTTTGCAGCCATCAAAGCTGGAAAAAAGGCAGGAATATAATCTGGCTGGTGAGACTGGATGAGTTTGATTAAATGAACTTTGGTCAGAATACAATCATTCAACTCCATTAACCCAGGCTCTACTGTCAATATTGTGTGCGGGGGGTTGGATCAATAAGGGTCAATGCTCCGTCTGTCCATATAGTACTGGGGGCTTACAAAACCACCCACCGACACCGTCTTTTTTTCAATTTCTTTTCTGTCTTTCTCTCACCGCCTCTCCTTTGTTCCGCCTGCTCTTTGTGTCTTAGTCTCTGCTGTCGGATGCTGAATCTGTTTAATGTCCAAAATCAAAAAAGCGAAAACAAAAAAAAACCAGCCACCCGCCGGTGGGGCGGCGGAGGTGGGCGAGGGGTGGGGTTGTGTTGAATAAGAAAAAGGCACCGAAACCAGATTCTGGGCCTAAACACAGACTGATGTTGATCCATCACATTCATTATGTTCCTTCCCTCCCGCTAATCTAATACACACAGAGCTCCCCACCCCCTCACCCCCCTTCACCTCCCCTCCCTCCATGTTGGCATTTCATTTCAGCCACAAATGTGTAAAGCAATATCCCCAATCTGATTTCACTCAAACAGTTTGGCGGAGTGGAGGGGGGTGGGGGTAGCATTTACGTTTTAAATGGGGAATCAGACTGGGTAATGGATAAGAATAACAGAAGGCAGATTGGGGAAAGGGCGGTTGTCGGCTGCAAATTGCGTGGAAATCTTCCACCTCAACACGTCCTAGTTATATTACAGTTAGCTATTACAACTCAAAAATCTTTTGATTTATATATATACATGTATATATTTTACCCTTATTTTATCAGATTAGTCTCATTGAGATTAAAAAAATATATTTTTTTATGGTATTGACCATACAATACAAGGAGGAAGGAAGAAGAAAAACAATATATATTGCAAAAAATAATCAAGCTTAATTTCGAAATGGAGTGAGAAAAATGGAGTTGATAAATATCTTAAAAAGAAAAGAAAAAAAAAATCCAAATTAGATCATCGTTTTGGAAATCAGTCCACAAAATAACTGAGAAAATCCGCCGTTCCCTTTCAGAAAATTCACTTAAATCCAGAGAATAAGCCATTGAGCCAGGAGATAGTTGAAGATATATTTCTCAAAACTAGCCAAATAATCACAGATTTAACGATTGATTTAAAACTGAAATACATTTTTCAAGATCCGGCTTCATTTTGTGCAGCGTAGGAACAAGCTCCAACCTGGTTGAGGCGTAATTGTCTGTAAATAGCCACTGCCCTTATCAATACTGAGGATTAGATATTACAGCTAAAGAACCTGTTGCCTCGTGGTGTAAAAACAGAGCGTAAATAAAACCGACCCTGGCAGTGCTGTCCTGAATACTCCCTTTATCTTTATCTCATGTTGCTAGTGGATCATGAAGAAAGTTAGAGAAAAGCGGAGCTGAACGTCATTCTTTTTTGCCATAATGATTATAGCTCACTGTGCATCCGTATTCCTTACCAGCTTATCAGGCACAAATCATATCTCGGTGGAATTTTAGAGCCTGCACTTGCAACCGTTGTTCTCAAAGTGGTTGGGGGGGCCCACACACTACAAAAGTTGTCTTCCTTCAATTATTTTTTCATACTTTTTGGTTTGTTTTTTGGAATGCATTTTTTGGATTGTCAATTCTGCAGAGAGAGCTGGAGTGAGCCCTATATGGGGGAGTGCAACGGAAAGACCCTATACTCCACAAATGCGTTCCATATACATTTCCAGATTACTCCCCGTCATCCTGGTTTCCTCTCGCGCTCTCATTGGCTGTTGCTGATCACCGATGTCCGGAAGTAGTCGTCACCCATCTCAAACTACAAGATCTTACGGGGTGATAAAAATCAAACATGCTTTAAAATGTCAGGACGTCTGGGACGGATCGAAAACGGCCGCAGCGATGTCGCCCATTGCAAAAATTTGCCTGCAACAGTCAAATCGGAGCTAAAGTCGTATAGTCTCTCTGTGTAGGCCGGCTTTAGCAAACTGTTGCATGTGATGTTCAAGCAGGTTATAGCACCATCTAGTGGATTCGATTCCCTGCTGTTGGATGCAGATCTTATTGAATGTCATATTTAGACCCCAGGGCTGCTTTGAAACTCTATTGTCTGGTCTGGACAAGATGGATGGTGTACTGAATCATCACACACACACACACACACACACACACACACACACACACACACACACACACACACACACACACACACACACACACACACACACACACACACACAAATGACAAATAGCAAATGCAGACTTATATACACACACATGCATAAACACAAATACGCTCACACACACACACACACACACACACACACACACACAGAATTACATTGAGTTAAACAGCAGCACTTCATCATGCCACTAGACCCCATTAGGAGTAACTGTGAGCAGACTGTTTTTCTTGATAAGTAAACACCAAGGTCAGCCAGACAAGACCTCAGTCCATAAATAGGCTTTCATATAATCCAACGCATCTGTCAAACGGAGCGGGAAAGTCTTCTTTTCTTTTTTTTTTCTTTAATATATAGGAATAAACTGAAGCAATGTTCTTTTTTAAGAATGGTAGAACGGGATTTGTCCACCTGAGTGCACTTGGAAACGAGGTTGCAACTGGGGCAGGGGGTACTGTATTTTAAAGGGGACCTATTATGCTCCTATTCAACAAGTTTATATTGGTCTCTGAGCTCCCCAAAACATGTTTTGGATTTTTTTTTTTGCTGAAATACCACTCAGATGCTCCAAATCTCAGTGGTATTTTCCAAATCTACAAACTACAACTAATAAACAATACCCGTCACCTAACTAAACAAAATTTGAAACATAAAGAAAAATGGAAAAAAAGTTTGAAAGTCACTCCGTAGATACTGTGAAACACACGCTCGCCCCCATCTACTCAGAGGGAGAGAGAGAATTCAAAGTGTTTCACGAAAAATGAGCATAGAATAGGAAAAAAAAATAATAATAAAAAATAAATAAATTTGCTTATATTAATGACTATGCCTATAATAAACAACAAATATTAAAATATTATTGATATTTATGAAAAGGATACAGCATTTAAATGGAACTTCGACTGTACGTTGAACTTGTTTAACTGATCGACAGATCAATGTCTTTGTGGCCGGATGGCCGATTTCAAATCTCCTGAGTTTCAGGTCCCTGAAGACCAGAAGCTGAATGAGAACATAGGTACTCTGACTCTGCATAACTGAGTCATGTTGTGGGCTATGTTTTTCCTCCTTTAGTGGAGTAGAATATTTGTTTCACTATTTGCGCACGATGATTTTAGATGGCTAGGTTAAACAAAGTGCATCCAGACAAATCTATAATTAACACCTTAGTTGTTTAAGAGGGGGAAAAAGATCTGTATTAGATTGTTAATGTCAGATACTCAAGGGTGCGGTATCAGTATCAGACATGAAAAAGTGGTATCGAGCTATCCCTATTTTTCTTTTTTTTTAAGAAAAAAACACCCAGCAGAATTATTTTTTCAACACTTACATTTCCATCATCTGCAGTTTCTTCACCGACAGTTGGTATTAATTTGTCTTTCTTTTAAAAAGATTTGTACTGGTCTGTACGGCAACAAGGCCGTTCCCAGCAGAGCTTGTTAATCTCCAGCCGCAGGTGGGGTTACTCAAATTGAGGGCGGTTCTAATTCTAATGAAGCCCCACTTGATGTAGGAAGGGGTTGCATATCTGAACAGCTTGTTTCACATGTTTTCTGAAATAGGCAGCCCACAAAAAACTGACTGGGTTGTGTTATTTCACAGTTTGTGTGCTAGTAGGCCCATCAGAGACCTAAATGTACGGTATGTGCACAAGTACTGAAAAAGTGAGTTTTTCACAATAGGTCCCTTTAAAGGAAACCCTTAGACCGGGTTTTTGCGCCGCCAAGAACCGAAATAGTTCCCTGAACCAAAAATAAACCAACGGCCACAAACGAGTACTTCTCCTCTACTCAGCATTTCCTTTTATAGCAGGATTAGACAATTTCTAACGGTTGCGTTTTGCGAAAATATTTGCTTCGCGTGACCGGATAATTTCCCTTTTCCTTTCGGAATCTGCGCTCCTCAAGCCACCGTACTGTGATCACTTTTTGCCAAGTACCGTTTAAGTGTTTATGTGTTGGCAATGTACTGATGTATTGTGGCAGGGAGTGCCATAGAAAACGTCTTTTCCAGGGTTGGGTCACAAAATTGTCATGCAGAGAATGTAGTTACTGAATACAAACAACAGCAAGGTTTGTAATAAATATCCACTGAATTACCAAAAACAAATTAGATTACTTATTTGGATTGAATTTCTTACCTGTTTGGAAATTCTTGATTCACAATTTACACTAAATCAAGAAGTAATACAAATGTAAGTGCAATTCTTAATCGCGACATCGCAATATACTATATGACTTTACTAAAATTGAGGTAAAAAAAAAAAATGTGTTAACCAGAACAAATTCAGAATAATTTAAAATATAATATATATGTAAAATATGTATCATAATATATGTAAAAATTTAAATACAATCAAATATACTTATATTAAAGTATATATTAAGTATACATTAATAATAGTAATATTAAAAACTATTAATAATATATATATAATATATATAATCTGCTCTGATAAAAATGTCTTTTTTCATTCATAAGTTATTTATGAAGTCCCAATTGCAGGTAATTAGTTATTATATGCAACTTTTTTCACTTGTTTTGTAGTTTGGTAGTTTTTGTGTTTCTCCCTTGTAGATATATGTAACATGTAAACCGCATCACTTTTTACTACCCCTGGTGTACTATCCAGTATACTGGCACTCCGAATCAACAAGTCAAGAGTCTCACCGTGTCATGTTAAATTGGTTATGGTGTTGTAGAATAACACTTGGGTATAAGTGTTAATAGTAAAAGTCACGCCACAACATGCCAAGCTCATGCTTACCCAGTCTGCTCCAGGACACAATGGGCTTGGGGTATCCCGTGGCAACGCACTCCAAGATGGCCGTCTGGTGAACGGTGAGGGTCAGGTTCTCTGGCCCCACTAGAATGACGGGCTCTTTGTACACGGAGGCCTGGGAGCCTGCGGGATAAAGCGGGGAGCGGCAGGAGGAGGTGCTGTGAGTGGGAGAGCTTGATGGATGGTTCTCCTTTAATTGGATTTATCTGCAGTGCATTATCGCGATGTGGAGCATCTCCTGCATCACATGGGGTAGTGGGGGGTAAATGCCTTTGCCATGCATTGGGTGGATACAGTACAAGGAAGAGTGTAATGGTGCTATTCAAATCTCCATTGAACTTTTTGTACCTTTTTGCAAAAAAAACAAATCTCTAATGATACACTATGATTTGGATTCTTAAGACAGCTATTCAATAGTTTCCCAATATCACCAAAACTACTGTGATACAATATCATTTAGTTCAATACAGTTGGCACTTAAAATCGAGTGTAATCCCATCGACTTCTTTCAGCTTTCAGACGCAGACAGTACAACTGGAATCTGAACGAAATGGCTTTGACAGTATATAAATTGTGATTTGAATGACACATCGAGGGATTCACACAGCCAAATCTATTTGGAATCAATATGTTGATATTCATTGATGTAGTGTCACACCCCTTGTGATCATCACATGGGAGAAAAAAAACTGTTTGACTGTAGGAACCTGAAACGCTGAGGTGGGCTTCGGCGCTGTGTTTGACTGCTGCGCTGTTGTGGGCCACGCAGCAGAACTTCCCACTGTCCTCCTGATGAACTCCGGTGATCTGGAGGACACCTGTAGGAAGGAGGGTGTACCTAGGAGAGAGGGATTTAGAGACAATGAGACAAGATTAGATTCTAACGGCATCTAGCATCACCGCTACCATTGCCAGGAGGACTCGAAGGTCACTCATCCATTCAAGTCACTTGTATGAATCATCCAAACCGATCCAAAGTTTTTTTTCTTTTCTATTGTATAATTTATTTTATGTCCGTCCTCGAGAACGACGTCATCCGTGATCAATGAACTACTGGACTCGTTTTCTGATCGATGTTAGACGCAGACACCGTCCAGGTTCATTCTGGTCTGAAAGCGCTCCAAAGCGATGCTGCGTTCACGGGATAGGAAACCTGTAATGCTTGTCGGAAGTGATGAGTTCAAGGAACCCGGAAAACCGCTACCACCATAAGTATATTTCAGACCACTATAACCAAAACTAGGTGTGAAAAAACATTTTAGCTATAACAAGACAGAAAAAAAAATGGAAAAACTAACAAACAAACTAACTATTGTTTACTTAGAAAACTAACTAAAATAAAATGAAAAAATATACAGGAAATGTCTTTAATTTTATTATTTTTTCTAGTCAATTTGGTGAAAGTTTTCAACATATAGCCGTTACAATGCAATAACCAGTTCTTATCTTTGGAGACAGACAACACTGATAATAGTATAGTACAGCATGGCTCAGACCTCATCTGGTGGAGAGCTACTTTTAAATGGAAAGATGTAAATGCAGATGCAGTACCTTAATTACTCAAAATACAAGGTGACTAAAAATGGCAACCATATTTTCAGTTTCCGCAACCAAAAGCTGATACCTGATTGCCAGCCTGGCGACCACTTTTAAAAGTTAGTGTTGAGCCCTGAAGAGGTCCAAGCTCTATCTGTTCAGGATCCACCCGTTCTCCCTTTCCGCTGCCCGCTCCACCTCAGAAGGATTTTCAAGCCCTTCTCCCCTTCCCCAGCCCTTGTCAAACTCTGCCACTGTTACTTGTTCTTAGGCTTATTGTACCTTAAATGTATTGAGTGTAAGTTGCTTTTGGGGAAAAAACAAACAAACAAAAAAACCCCCTTTGCTATATGACTGAATGCAGAAGGAAACGGCGTGAAGGGCTTTCGCCGTACTGTATGTACCTCTCGTCCTTGGTGTTCACTGGGCGGCCATCTTTCTCCCAGCTGATGACCGGCTCTGGCAGACCATGAATTTGGCACTGGAATCGGGCCACACCGGACTCCTCAGCATGTACCGACTCTGGCTGCACGTGGAAGTCTGCCATTGCTTGGGGTGGGGTGGGGGGTCGGGTGGGGGTGGGGGGGGAGAGAGAGAGAGGTGTTTAATCCTTATTCTGTTTAAACCTCAACCACCTACGCTGATGTTTTATGCAGGGGTGGAAAGTGACTGACTGACTGACTGAGTGCTTTTAGCTGAGCGCTTCACACAAGCCCTACCTTGAGGCTTGTTGCATTTGACGTGAGTAATTCCATTTTCGAAACACCAACATTTCAAAGCATCTTATATTTTACTTTCGGACACCTGAAGATACGCAGTCCTGTCCTGCTGCTTCAGGGAAGCCACATTCTCACCATGCAGCGGTGAACTTTCATGACCTCGTGGGTCAATCCCGCTGCAAGACGTCGGACCACGACGTCGATGACAAGGGTCGCCGTGTTCCCACTGTTTGAGCTGCTCCGTCAAGGACAAAAGCGATATTGGATAAGAAAAGTGAGCTATTGAGAGAGGGCGTCCGGCTTACTTTACAAAAACCAGTGCGGCCAGCCTCTGCCGTCGCACATGGTTATAAGTGGCCAGAGACATGACCGCCCAGCAAGTACAGTACAACTGATGGTGCTTCCGGGGGCCGGCGGATACTGGAGGAGTTCTTTGGCCCACAAATCTGCTAATAACAAAGAATGCAACCACAGAGCTACCAAAGGAGCAGGGCGTCTAGGAGGTGGACGGAGACGGCAGATATATCCACTCGGATGGAAGGGGAATGCGTATATCTCTGCAGAATATCTGCCATCGGTGTGGTAATACCGTGGATTACATGTGCGTCACATTTCTTTCTCCCGGCGGTGCGGGAGGCGCGGGGTGGACGTGAAGCCGGCAACAAACTCAATTAGAGAGGGGCCTGCTTCTTTCACACCGCCCCGCCCCACGCACCCCCACCCCCCCGCCCCCCAAGACAAAAGCGCTCATTTAAATGTCAACCGTAATTAACTTGGACCAAGGAAGAGCTAACTGAACACGGCAAGCATAATAAGTGCTGTGTGTGTGTGTGTGTGTGTGTGTGTGTGTGTGTGTGTAATGATTTGAGAAAATAATCAAAATGCAATTTTTTTTTTTTTTTTTTATCAATATTGTGATGCAATCTGTACAAATGTTTTATTTTATTTTATTTTTTTTAGTTCCTTACCTTCTGTATTATTCACTAAACATAAGCAATAAATCATTCTATAGCAGTGGTACTCAGCCTTTCCCGGCTCAGGAGCCACATTAACAAAAAGTATTTTTGCAAGAACCAAATTTCTGAAACGTCCCTTTCCTCCATCATACCATTATGCATTTTAAAATACGGCTACTACTAATACTAATACTACTAATATGTTATTTAGGATGAAAAGCATAATGTTGGTAATAATTGCAATTTATAATTACATTACATTAATATCATAACATTACCATATTATTATTACCATGTTTCTATTACCATTGCAACCTTAAATGTATTATTTAACACAAATTATGTACAAATGTATACTGGTAGACGGAAAGCAAACTGGAGGTTATGTAGAGAAAGCGAAAGCTGCGGCTTCAGGTTCTTACTTATACTGTTTATGGTAATAATATAATTAAATAAGAATGATTGAAATTGGAAGTGGAAAACCAGGTGATCACCCATTGATTACCTGGTTAACAGATCATTGATCACTACCAGCAAACAGATCTCTATAGATCCACTCTCTCTCCAAGCCGTCATAGGTTGACGTGTCTAATGAGAAATTCAGTTTGGAATACAGCAGACAATGTGTCAGACAAAATGTATTGAAGTACTCGTAGAATTGTTTTTATTACATTTTAAACAACACTTTAAAGAGCCGCAACTAGGCAAAAGATAATCGCTTTCTATTACATTGCAATGTTGGTTTGAATTTGATCAATCGTTCAGCCCTAGTATATACAGTATATACGTATATTGTTTTTTTTACCTTTTTTTAAATTTTTTTATAGTCTTTGCATGTTTATCTTCATCTCCATCTCCCTTACACTGTTAGAACTGTTATTGTTCCGAGGAGCTTGAAGACAAAGCATTTTATCGCAAGATAAACACAGGTACGGATGATTGTGCATTTGATGACGTGCATTTGGAACCGGAAAACATATACACTAGAGGTGGGCCATATGACCCTGAAATATCACAATATTTCCGGGTATAACGCGATAACGATATTAGTGATATGACAAAAATTGCAACAAACAAGTGTTATAGTTTTATGTCAGCATAAATGTAACACAAATTTTTGCCTCCAAATAAAAAAAATTAAACAGCAACTCAGTAAGATTCTGTATAAAATATAAATAGTAAAACAAAATAAAAATCAACCACAAAATCAATTACAAAAATTTCATTAAACATTAATAAAATGGAGGATAAATGTTTAGATAACAAAATTATCTTTATTTTTTTAAGCGTTGACCGAACATTTAAAGTAAATAGTATTTACTACAGGCACGTAAGAGGACAGCTTACACAGCCCCGGGTCCTTTCCCCAACCAAAAGTACCAACTGGGGTAAGCTGTGTTTACGAACAGAACAAAGTAACAAAATAAAAACGCTATATTTATAATAACCTGTTGAAATGAATTAGCGGTGTGTGACTGGATTATATATTATTTAAAGCAATGAGATTGTTTTTCCCAACCCAATTGTGTGCAACCTCGAGTATAAATGTAAAAATGCCCGACGTTTCCAACCCAGGCGTGATCAGCGTGCCAGAACAGTGTGTTTTTATTTTAGGTGTAGATTCTAACACGTTCTCCGTAAGTCTCACAATATTGCAATGTAGGTTTTATTGTGCAGCCCTGGATTACGCTATACGTTGAACGACTTCTGACACCCAAATCGAGTACTCGAATACTCATGCCCGCCCCTAACGTCGCCAACAAGTCAGAATACTGCTGTTATATTGGTATTACCCTGAACGATACAGCACACCCCTCAAACACATACACACAGCAGAGAGAGAGAGAGAGAATAGTGCATCAACAGTCTTAAGATGTGGTTATTCCATTTCAGAGTTTAATGAGAAATGTGGCATTCTCCAGCACGACCTGACCTTGGCACTCTGAATAGATGTATGCAGTTCTAAATTGAGCTGTGATGCATATTTAAACAGGCTAATTTAGCATTCTGGCAGCACCGACAGACCACCATGCCCCCATGCATCAGACGTAAAGATGGAAATCGCAGATAAGCGGTTAAATATTTCCAGTGGTTTCCTCTTGGGGCGTTCCGGCCTCCCTGAGATCCCTTGTGATGAAGGCGTTAGAATTTAGGTTCATTTGACTTTTGATATTTGACTATTTTTACAGATGCCAACCAGCAGACTTTTTTATTTTAAATTTTTTTACTAGGGAGTTAATTTCACGCCCTAACGACGCAAGATGCAGATTCTGACCAATCCGACAGTACTGGCTAGCCTAGTCATAGGGGAGAGTGGAAGGAAACGTAGTGAGCACTCAAATGCAGATAAGAGGCACAACTGTGGACTGAATTGAGGATGATGATGAAGACGAAAAGGCCTACATTTTCTCACAGCATAAGGTCTGAAATATTAGTTTTCGCTAACACGTCCGAGAAAGTATGCAACAATAACAAGGCGTTCAACGTGGATCCTTTGGGAAGGGGTTGTAAATAGGGATGCACATTTCAAGGAATTTCTTTAATTGATAGTTGTTAACCTGAACAAACAATCGTCGATTCAATGATAACATAAAAGCTGGTGATATCACCAGGGCGCGGCGCCATGGCGCGTGGGGACGTGCGCTGGTTCGCCCATACATGAGTATTTACGATTCGTCTTTGCAAGCGTTGAGGTTGAGTTGTTGAGCAACAATGGACACGTAGTTTCCTCTTCGGCGTCAAGACGCTCCCGTTTTCTACGTGCGGCCATGTTTGTCGTTTGTCCTTCTTCCGGAAGCCTCCGTCTACTTCTACTACTACTTTGACTGCCCCCTGTTGTTCCGGTGAGGGACTGCAACACTGCATGCGCCAGCTTCTCAAACGCCCTGCACTCTCCCGCTGATACGGACACAAGAGCGCAGGTTGTTCAGTTAATTGTTTCATTTAAAATCTCATCGGTTCAATTCTTATCAGCAACTAATTGATAGTGGATTAATTGTTAACATCCCTAATTGTAAACATAGAAGCTAACGTTGACATTGATCGTTTTTACGACGCTAAACCTGACCTATTTTGTCGGTGAAAAGATTGCCTGGTGGTGTTAAAATCACGAAAGAATTCTCTCTCCCACTCCTTTAAGCACAACGCGTGGTGAACCGTTCACGTGCAGCCGTAATTCAAAACAGAACGTAACGCAAACTGGGACAGCAGTGCAACAAAATAAACGTGATCAAAGCAGCCGGCGCCCCTGTAGATTCACCAGCAGAAATGATCTATAATATATAGAACACAGAAATACAGAGACGGTCTCGCTCGTCCTTTCACACAAGTCAAGGCATATTTTCCGAAGTGAGACTCCTGACGATGGTGGTTTCCGCCAGAAATAGCTGTTCATTGTGTCTGTTCATCATCGCCTGTATGGGAACATTGATATCACCACACAACGGACTTGACTTGAAGTCACTGAGGAGTGTTGAAGCGGCAACAGGCCTAACACAGCCTCCAATGAATACACATACTCCAATGAATACTCACACTCCAATGAATACTCAGAGCGACGGAGAGAATGCACACGGAAAGAATACAGGCAGGGAGAAAATTCAGCTATTGTCAAAACAACACTATGTGAAAGAAACAAACGTATACTAAACAGCGAGGAAAGCTTTGTTGAATGCTGAGGGAAGTAGCCTTTCTGGTGAACTGCAAAGAACCTTTTAGCGACGTCTGCAGTTCTTCTTTCATTGGCGTTTTACAATCGCTGAACTGTGTATAGTGGCATATCACACCATTCTTTGATGAGAAAAGCCTCCGGTTCTTTGAGGGTTGGAGGTGGAAATCTACTTTACACTCTCTGCTCCGGAATTTCTCATATACAGTAGGTTCAGTGATGTTCAGATAAGGACCTGATATTCATGAAGCCGCCCTTGAATTTGGTTATCGGGGTGCGCGGGGCATTATCATCATGGAATATAGGAATACAATGTCAATACAAGGGAACAGTGTTTGCACCACAGGGTAGAGCTGTGGTGCAAGCATGTCTTGAAAAATGTTCTTGGCTGTTATACAACCACACAGAGCAATTACTGGACCCAACGACTTTCACAAGATGGCTGTCCATACCATTAAGGACCCCTGCCGAGTGGAAAACAAACATTGCGGATTGAAGGCGTCCGTTTGCTTTCCCCAAACATAAACCTGTCCAGATGCAGGAAATATGATGAAAAACGATTCATCAGTCCGTATCTTTTTTTCCATTGTTAGGGACTCTTGTTGGGTTTTATGGTCCTTACACCAGGTAATGTGTCTCTGTATGTTGGCCTTGGGCACAGAAGGTTCCTGAATGGCAGCACTTCCATACATTATAGCTTTGTGAAGCTCACAATTTGTGGACTGGGTTGTTGAGGTGCCGATTAAATTCCGTCATTCTTGAAGCTGTGCTTATGTGGCATTCATTCTTCATCCTTTTAAGCGTCTATTTCTTTATTTCCGAGCATCAACGAGCAACCGATGAGCCCAACGGTCGTTGCAGTTTGCCCATGTTGGTTGATAATTCTCAAGGTTTTGTTACCAACGCTCCTGCAATTCAAGCACCGGCTTTTGCTGCATTTAAAAACTCACATCTCAATGTGCTAATTGACAATAGAGGTCGGCAGATTAATTGGGCCGATTATCTGCATTTTGAGGTAATTGGCACCAGCTGATGACTGCGCTCACAAGGCCAATAGACAAAATGTCTGCGTAGGGGTGGAGGTATAAATGGTATAGAAAGTATACCTGTATGGATTTGCCCTACTTTATGGATTTTGACTATTCCGTGCTGACCGGTAGAGCGCATGCACCGATTTATCACATGGAACACGGAATGGAAACGTCACAGGGGGAAGGAGGGGGTTGTCGAATATGTTGCTATTTTGGTGATGTACAAAGACTGCAATTAAATACATTACACTCAATTATTTATTGTCTGTTATTATATATTAGAATTTACACAAGTAATAACCTCAAACCACAACTTAATCACCAGAACAACTGCATCCAAATCCTCCATCTGCTTCCTCGCTACAAGCACCAAAGGGTCTTGATTACTTGTGGACATATTTTTCAATTTAAAATAATGAGAAGCGTGCAGAGTGCAGATCTACTGAAGCAAACGGAGACGACGCACATTTTTTATTTTCAAATATCTTTCTGTCTTCAAGAGAATACATTGGTGCTAAATAAATGTTCATTGGCACCAAAAATAAGAGCTGCTGCTGGGTGCTGCTGTGTGCACGAACATTGTTTATTTGTTTTTAATTTGTACGTTTACAAATGTGTGTTCTCTCTCAGAAACAAGGAGATGCTGCAATCTTCTGATGAATGCAGTTAAGTACCTGAAAACGTTGTTTATTTTTCATCCATAAGTTTTTTTTGTTGATACAACTTGTCTGGTTGATACATATTTTATCGAAAATAAAGTGCACAAAATGCAGAAATTGGTGTTTAATAAATGTTCATTTAAGTTCAGCAATTGTGTGTGTCATTTGTTTTTACTATTGAATTATTGTATTTTATCAGATGCAAACCCCCCCCCCAAAAAAAAACAACACAGCACAATACCTGCATTATATATCAGCCATCCGACCACTGAATAACCAATGTCGGTCGACCACTACTTCACAGACCTCTTTAATGACAAGTGACTGACACATGCTGTCTATTGCCAATTAACCATATATATATATATATATATATATATATTAAAAAAACTCAACTGCAGCTGCATTTGTAATTGTGATTTAGTTACTTCACGGTTAAACTCCTTTTTATTGTAGTGATTCTGTGATAACCCTGTATTACAATTTGTACTTATGAATTCAGAATCATCACATTTAACTATATGAGCATATGATATATCAGACCCACCTGTAAACCTGTTTTGATAGAGGATAAAATACTATATAATGTTGAAAATAAGTATTTATTATATTATATCTATAATACAAGACCTCTTATGTGAATACGAGACCTTAGTCTCTATATGTATACTGTATGTACGCAAGTATATTTAAGTTTTATTCTCTTTTTAGGTTGAAAGCTCTATGTAATTTGATGAACTACAAAAATCCCTATTTAGTAGTGAAAATATATTGGGCTCTCAACTCTTTTGCCGTTGTCTCTGGACAGGCATTACCTTTTTACACATTATGTACATGCCATTTCTGTGGTGATGAGCTATGAACTATCTAATGATGTGCACCAGCCTCACCGCATTCCGAGACACTAGAAAACTCCACTAAACCGCCACGCTCTGAGAACCGTTTCCTGCTACCAGTGTGGAAACACTGCGGGCCCTGCCGCCCGTTTCTGTGGAAATTAGGTCATTTTTGGCGGTGTCGGAAGTGCGGAGGTGTGGGCGTGACTTGATTGACTGTTCGTTGTGCCATCCTGCTGGATTGTACCTTATTCTTTACAAGCTGCCTAGAGCGGCAAAATATGTCTCACATCTGTTTTGTGGAAAGTGAAATGAAAAGCTGACAGATTTGCACCGCAACCTTAGTCAGACACAGGAGTCGTAAATTAGAGAAGGATGCAGGAGGAGAGGTGATGCTCCGTGTGGCTTGTTAGACCAGCACCAGGCTAAAACCAGTAACCCCGGCACTAAAATACAAGCTTATATTTCAATGTTATTTTATTGTATTTTAGTGTCAGTCAATCATCAATTAGAAATAAATATATAAATAAGTCAATTATTAAATGTGCAATTTTATTTTGAAAAATTCACCTAAAATGTTTATAAGAATGTTGTGAAATTCTTAATCAATTAATATAATATTTCATAGCATAACAATGCTACATTTATGAAATTTATATTCTACCATGTGACACGAACAGCCAATCGTACTGCAGGAGCGCTCTCCGGCCGGGCAGCGTGCAGCGGGGATGAGGCCCTCTGGAGCTGACGCTGCGGGTCTTCCTCAACCACCACCTTGAAGTCACACTTGCCCTCCTCTCAACCAGAGCCCGGCACGGCCCCCATTACCGTAAAAGCAGAACGATTAAAGAAAGAATCTGCGATTTTCTGGTCGGACCCCGTCAGAGCGTCCCTCGGTCCGATCCTAAGCGTCCCCGCATATAATCACAGATCGCCGAACAGGAACTTTTCGTGCTGTTCTCAGACGACAATGACGATTATATTATATATTTAAATGTATATAATATATATTTATATATTATTGAATTATCTCTTATTTTGTTTAAAAGTTTTTTATTTTATTTATTCAGTATTAAACGTAAACCAATGATAATATGCTTAAAACGGTAAATTTGGCATTATTATTCAATATACAGTATATCATGATAATCATCATCGATAATTATGAAACATTTTTTTGTGATATCGTCCAGCACTAATATTTCATAATAGCCATTTTCAAAATTAAAGAAAACACGATATTAACTATAAGAAAACATTGTTGCTAAGTTCTACGAAAAAGCCCTTGAATGATATGGATGTATTGCAGAACCTTCGATTCCCTACCATAATATGAATTCATACACTTCCAGTCCCTTTGAGCATATAGCTCCTGTGTATTGCCAAGTTATATTAGTGTCGTTTAGTGGTTTGTTATATTACCTGAGTCACAGGTAATATAACTTTGCCATGGCAGGGAACGTGTGGGAGCGCTCTGATTAATCCCAGTCTGAGACCGTCTTTAAAGTTCTCTGTTTTGTTGAATGCTCTGCACTTGAGCGTTTTTGACTGGAACTGATATTAATAAAACCTGCCGTGCCGGTGCTTCTTCACCGCTTCCTCTGTGTCAGGCGGCAGTATCCGGATCCTGGAGTACACTGGCGCCGGCCGGCCCTTCGCCTAAGCCCAGCAGCTGTGGGATGCGGCCAGGCAGTGGCTGCAGCCGCGGAGAGGACAACCGACAAGATCGTCGATGTTGGTCCTGACCGTTTCCTGGAGGGCATCCTGGCCTGGACGGCCAGCTGGGAGGCGGGTGTCGCACAGTGTTGTGCATCCCAGAATTCCATATGAAACTGCAACGCTCTAGAAAGCATGACTTCTGGCATCCCTGGAGGTAGGGATTATGGCCATTTTAACTGCTTACTAATAAAAATAACGAAATAAAGAGGAATTTCTAAGTAATACGTTTTACCCATTATGTAATTTCTCCAGACATGATTTTCATCAATGCTTTTACTCATATTTAGCCGATATGGTACTGCCGCTTGAGCGCCAATTTTTCAATTCTCTTTACCTCTGCTGAGCTCTCATTTCGTAAGATCCTCACCTACACCCGCCACCCCCCTGCAACACACACACACACACACACACGTTCCTCCCACTCGCCCCCAAACCCCTCGACCCACTCATTTACCACCCCACCCGCCCACTCTCCCATCCACTCAAGCCTGTAACATCATTAAGCACATGTTGTTCTACCAGTAGCGACTATGGCCCCATAACCTCCTCCATCCCCCCAAACCCCCACCACCACCACCATTCCTGCACCACTGCCAACCCCCCGAGCCCCACTCCATCTCAGGGAACTTGCAATATCAGGATGCAGTCCATAAATAATGGATATGGCGCGCGGCACTATTCCAGCGGGGAGGGGGCGACACTTCAATGGAACTTAAATAGGCGCCTCTGAAACAGCGGGGCCAGCCGCTGGGGCCTCCAGGGTGGGGGTGGCGGTGGTGCAGGAATGGCCTTTTGATGCAGATGTGATGTCTTATTGGCTCGCTCGGCCCACCATTTTACCTCTCAACCTGGGCGCGGCTCCCTGATCTCTCTGGGGACGGCCGGGGAGATAGCTGGAGCTGGGGCTCTGCGTCTCCTCAACCAAACCCCACAATCCCCCAGAATACAGCAGCCATTGAATCAACTTTGAAATGCACTTTCCACATTGTTATACCGACAATTCTAGCCAGTATCCACTTCAACTATCTTACATGGAAGAAATAATGATCTTTAAGTCACTTTCCATGCTCTCCACTCTGAAAGAAGACATTTCTTTTCCTTTCTATTTTTCTTTTTCTAAATGTCTTTTTTTTCTCATTCAGCATAGATTTCCTATGCGGTCGTATCGATCGTATGTTATGGATTATGGACCTCGCTCCCTGATTGGTCCGAGGTTTTCTATCCAAACACCTAGGTGCCTCCGAACCCTCGGTATATGGAACTATTTCATGGACAAAGGAGGTAGAGGTGGGGTGTCAGGGAGTCTCTGCAGGGGAGAGGTGTGTTATATTTATTTTATTTTGAACTCGAATGACAAGTTGTTGTACAAATGCTACGAGCTTGGGTGCTCCCAAATACCAAATCCATCCGCTGTTTGTCCTGGACAGTGATGGTGACAGTGCGTATCATGCATTATGTATTCATTATTTCATTATTTTTACATTTTTTTTCATTAGTGTATTGTTATTTATTATTATATTGTTGTAACTACCGTCTCGTATTAGGAACTGCTCTTAAAAGCTCAAAAGAGCAAATATGTACTCGTTATAGACTAAAACATGGTTTCCAGCACAGCAGCAGCTTAGAACTGAACTGCTAAAGTCCTTTAAGTCACTCGTTCCCCGGGACGATTTTCAAGTATATCTTCGTGAGTCAGTGGGTTGTTTGAACTGTGGTTCTGCAACATGCGAATGGATTGTTTTGTCTGTGTTTCTTTTAATACATGCTAATGTATTCTCAGGTGTCTCTTGGGGAAAAAAAATATTTGGATGTTAAATGAGATGATATGACTGAATAAAGTGGCAAGCAACATCCTTATCAAATATACTGTACAACGTATTGGGCCACAAGCACGCACGCACGCACGCACGCACACACACAGTGTAGGCACAGGTAGGCCTTTACATGTGAATGACTAAATGCTCGGCCCCCTTTATTCCCAGTGGAGCCCAAAGGAACAACGGGGGAAAGGGGCATTACTCACTGTCTAGTTGTTAAGCTGCAGCCAGAAGCCATGCCCCCTTACTTCTCCACCATGGTAACAAAGAGCAAGGGGGCCTGCACTGAGGCTCCACCCTCACAAACCCCCCCCCCCCCAACACCATGCTACACGACATCTACAGCGGCCTCCCCTGGCCTCCGCTGTTCCGTCCTTAACAACCCCCCCCCCCCCCCACCCCCGGAGTATAGCTCCTCAGCTCACATCACCATGCAGAGCCTAATTAGAGAGGGGCCCGTTACGGCACAACAGATGCTAAAAATTAAGAGATTATTTAAATGACTCGACACCCCCCCTCCCCCCCAAAAAAACAGCTGGTGCACGGAAATAAAAGAGAGGGAGAGAGCGACAGCAGGGGGTGTCTGAGAAAAGGGTGATGAGAACTAGAACTCTGAAAGGACATCAGAGTTGAAATCGTTGGCCGCCATTGGCAATAATTGTTGACGTTGTGTCCATGGAGCAACATGAAAAACGGCATTAATATGCACAGACAAGATCCCAGTAGCATCTAAGTACTGTCTATATAGCTTGCCCAATACAGTAAAAAGCTGTAACTCAGAAGAAAAGGGGACAGGAGAGAGAGAGAGAGTGTGAGAGAGAGAGAGAGAGCATGAGAGAGAGAGAGAGAGAGAGCGTGAGAGAGAGAGAGAGAGAGAGCGTGAGAGAGAGAGAGAGAGAGAGAGAGAGAGAGAGCGTGAGAGAGAGAGAGAAAGAAAGAGAGAGAGAGAGAGAGGGCCTTTTGTATCCCATAATGACTAACTTGGCATGGATGTCTGTGCTCATTAAACCACTTCAAACCATCCCTGGTAATAATCACAGGGAAAGAGATACGTTGATTCTCACACAACTGCAGGGGCCGTCGGCCAATCAAAGGGCGGCGCGCTGACCGGAAGGCTCGTTCGCCCAATCTCCCATCTTGACCCGCCCCTTCTACCCCCTGGTTTTCCCCCTTTGCCCCTCGTCTGGGGGGCTCCCTACCGATGACACCTGGTCACTCTGTCTCTCTCTCGCTGCTGTTCATCTTGAGAGATCATGAAATTTTTTTCTCTGAAGTGGGAGGAAGCTCCCAGCTTCTCCTGAGGGGGAAAGACACACTTTTGTCTCTCATCCTCTCTCTCACTCTTTCCCTCGCTCAGCTCCTCACTTACAGACTCTGAGCTGTACTTGTTCAACAAGTTGTGGACGTTTCCATTTTTAATGTCGTTTTTGCTTGGCTATTGGCATGACAAAACAGAAATTCATTTGTGTTAGTAAAACCATCAAACTATTATTGTTTTTGTTAGTGGAAAAACTGACGTCAGTAGTCTATGGATCTCATGGATCCACCGCACTCGCAGACAAGATGAATGAAATGTGTATTCGGGCCAGGCCCAAAATGCCGTCATCCAAGTTTGATCCAGATCGGTCCATTATTGGAGAATAAATTAGTAGAGAAATATATATTTTTTGTCATCAGTGCAATGCGCACACATACGGAAATACCGAGTCGCACGGGTCACATGATAGCATTGCAGTCTAGTGATTGGTCAACAACCCGGTCCTCGCCAAAATTGCTGCACGTGCAGATAGGACTGATGTCAGACTTTCATGGAAATTGTGGATCCGACAAACCCAAAGACAATCTGAATAAGATGTCTATTCGGGGCAGTTCCAACTTGCCGTCGTTCCAGTTTCTTCCGAATCGGCAGTTCAGTATTGTGGCAGGAGTTTGTGATCAACAATGACTCCTGCACCAAGATGGCGCCACGCATAGATGTATGCGACAACGGAGAAATCCTTACGTGCATGAGCAAGTTGACGACGAATACAGACCACATGAGTTGGTAACCCAAACCATACCAAGATACTGTCAAGCACAGATGACATGGTGATGGGACTTTAACTAAAGGATTACACAAATATATATAAATATATAATATAAATAATAGAATCACTGCATCATTGTACTATCGTTAAGAAATTTCAACATGTCATATAAAAGTGACAAACAGGGACATGAGGATAAACAGGACGTGAGAGATTTAAGTCCTTCTTACACTGATCTGACAACGCGGTTACCAGCGGGTCAGTGTTTTTGTGAAAGAAAATCATAGAAAATCACATAAACATTGAAATAGGAATGTTGTTATGTTTTTCCCCAGGTGGTACAAAATACAGAGGACCAATGATTTGTCATTGGCAACCACCCTCCCAGGAAAACCCAAACTGAAAAATTCCCGAGCAACTAAAAAAAAAAATAATAAAATGGCTGGAACCTTTTAATTTCGCATTAACATTAGGTCCCTTTCTGTCCAAGTCTAAGTCCATGTCCAAAGGCCTCCCAGTCCGAGTCACGTCCCAAGCCCCAGTCATTGTGACCCGGAATCCTGGCCTTGGTCTTGGAGGATGACAAGATTAATTTAAAATAGATTATTTTCACTCCCTCTTTCCCAGTCGCCTTGACACGAAAAAAAGAAAATAAAAGTTACGTTAAAAGACATCTGGGGTGAAATTGCATTTATATTCAGATGGAAATGGCCCCTGAATTCCTTTCCCCCGACGCGTCCCCGCCTCCTGTTTTGTGCGTCCAGACACGGCCGTGAATAACGTCCGCGGATGGACATTTGGCTTCACAATCCCTCGGCCCGACACGCATTACTTCCTGCTCATTAGACAACAACTGTTGGGTTGGGGAGGGGGCGATCGTCTCCGGTGAATAATTCCAACCCTCTGTTGCTGGTTTTTGGGCTCCCTCTTGGAAAGAAAACACGTTAATGAAATAAACTTTGTTGGGGAAATCGGGGCCCTGGTTTGACATGTACGTGGCTTCCTACACGCTTGGCAGGAGACTGAGGTAGTTTGTTTCTTCATTTTTTGGTTGTTATGAGTGTATGCGTGTCTGGTGGTGGTGTAAAGCGTGCGTGTGTGTGTGTGCGTGCGTGCGTGCGTGCGTGCGTGCGTGCGTGCGTGTGTGTGTGTGTGTGTGTGGTGGCAGTGAACAATAGTGATGATATAGATGGTAAAGACCTGTAGATGGATGGCTGGATGGTTGGGTGGATGGATGGACATCCCATATGTCACTTCCTGTGCGCAAGAGGCGGTACCTGACTGACCTCTACGCTCCACTGACTCAGCACACACACACCAAACCTGCCAACCCTGGGAAAATATTTTGAGTACCACAATGGTGTAAAAGGGAGTCACCGTGACGTTTGAGTTACTTCAGCTAAATGACTCCATCAGTTATTCACACCGTAGCCATCTTGCAATGAGCCTAATTAAATTGTATGCAACTACCGCTGCTAACTATATACAGTATACACATTCATGTCATGAGGATATACCCCTTAAAATGCATCATCTCGTAAAGTTACCAAACATGTTCACCAACTAGAGATGCACCGATTGCAATTTTATTGGCCGATTTAGATTTGCATTCAATTGTATGTTCATAATAAAACATTGACTATTAAATATATCTTACATTGCCGTCCGATCATTTTGCGTTTACATCCGTGATCCGAGAAATCAAATCTTCATCACTTCAATCATTTGGTCTCATTAGGTATATCTGCTGTACGTTAATGACAAATATCATGTGATCTGACCAGGCTCACGTGATAGGACAGCTGCACATACGGACTACCACTGCAATTTTCAGTTACCACAATAGTGAGATTGCTGATTTTTGACACTGTGTGTTTATTATTGTTCATTATTCACGATGGAACAATGATAGAACATGAAACTGTCACCTAGTTCCAATAAAATAGAATATGGAACGGTCACTGAGTTCCAATAAAATAGAATATGCACTGTCACCAATTTTCAGTACAATGCAACCTGTAACTCTCATTGAGTTTTAGTAGGACACAACATAAAACTAAGATGGAAATTTCCAATTCAAACTTCAAATTAAAGTGTCTTTCACTTTTACGTGCAAATATACCTTTCTATTATATTAATATGGTACTTTTCATTCCATAATAAATTGCAATCATTGCAAAAATAAAGTAATAATAATAATAGTAATAATAAATGACTGACTCTTCTCACTCTCATTCACTGGATCTCACCGGGCGTTAAACCAACTGAAAATCAAATGGAACCACTGGTTTTACTGAGTGACTCGTCCAGAACCGAGTCTCAAAAAAGGGCCAAACTTTAATCACGAGCGGACCTCGAGTACGAAGATAAGATAAAGATACTTTAGTGATCCCCAAAGGGAAATTCCAGTGTTGCAACAAAAATGACGTACATGACAAAACACACATAATTTACAAAAGCACATTGTTTTTGAGCTAATGCACCACTGCAGTGACAGCGATAGAAACACAGTCTGCACAATTTAGAATGTTGTCAGATGATAAAATATATAACCAATCTTCAGGGAATTGCATGATTGGTATACAAAATGTGTGCAGGTTGGCAGGTCTGACACGCACGCACGCACGCACGCACCCACGCACGCACGCACACACACACACACACACACACACACACAGACACTCAAATGGCAGCGTAAGTCGACCCGAACCAAACTCAATCACAGACCGGCCTGCCTACAAACACACACAGACGCAAATGCCAAGACACACACAGGAAAATACACCCTCACACGGATCTAAAATATGGATCTGCTCTATTTTTATCAGCTTTCTCTCTCGCTCCATCTCTTCTTTCCTTCTGTGAAATCGGTTCATTTTACTTCGAGCCCCCACCGCCTCACTCTTTCATGAAAAATTGACAGGCAATTATGCCAATCAAGACTCCATTCAAAACCTTGCATTAATCAAACACCAAGAGGTTGAATAACGTTTTCAGTGTTCCCTGACGCCCGACACTCATTAACACTGAGCAATTGAAAGAGAAGTCCCGTCTCTCTTTCCTTTTTAAGCAGTGGCGGATCTTGATAGCTGTTGTCTCGATGTGCTTTCCGAGCAATGCCTAGTAGATACAGGGAAAATAATAGTATAGGAAAATAATTTGGCAAGGTGTGGGAGATCATTTGATATTTTATATGAACCCCTATTTAAAGGGAAGGCTTTATTTTTAAACAGAATCTGAATCAGTTGGTTCCGCTAGGTACAGTACAAAAAAAAGAATAAAGCTTAACAGTCTGAAAAAATGGAGAATGATAATAATAATAATAATAATAATAATAATAATAATAAAATTTAATGGATTCAAAAGTGAGGTTAAAAAAAAAAAAAGCAAAAAATACCAAAATAAAATTGTCAATATAATATATTGACATTTTTTCTTTTGACAATTTGTTTCATATTAAATATATAAAAATAGCCAAAAACCAAATAAAAAATAAAAATACGAATAATAGGGCCTTAATAGAGGGGCCTGCTGGGGGCGCAGAGCGGCCCACCAGCGGCTGGGCGCTGGGGCCGGGGGGCGCCGGAGCACGGTTCGGGTCTGGGGTGGGGTCCGTGTGACTGCTGCCCGGTCTACTGCACCCCTGCGTTGATCTGGTTGTGCTTTGCCTATCTCTCCCAGTGCCAGAACTCAGTACATACACCACACTACCACTCATATTAGCTAACACATACACTCCCACACAAATCTCACTCCAAACAACATTCCACCAGACCAGGGTCTACGGGGCAGCAGGGGTGTGAGTGATTTGGATTCAACATGCACGGAGGACTTGCACCCCAACACCCCGCAATTTTAACTGCATTTACCAACAGCACACATTGAGCACTGGGGTTTTTGGGGTGGCTGGGCGCTGGTGGGTTGGTGTGTAGGTGTGGTTGGCCGTGTGGCCGGGGGTGGGCCCCCTGCTGGCTGGGTTAGAGTCCTGGCGGCTGTCGCCCCATGGAATCTGCTTGCCGTCTTGGGGGTGGGTTGCAGTACGGGAGGTGGCTGTCGGCCTTGCTCCCTCTGCTTGGCTTCTCTGCGGCGGGTGCACTGGGTGCCGGTGGTGGAGGGGCCACATATCTGGCTGTCTCCGGCCGTTGGTGGGGGGGTTTGACATAGGAGTTTCCTGCGCCACGCGTACTCAGCTACGTGGGTGGGTGCTCGGGGTCTGTGGATGGTGGGCTTCGCCTTCGCGTTGGTGGACATGGTTGGCTCACCTGTAGGACCTTGCTCTGGGCCTGTGGTCCATGTCTTGCGCCCGGGTTCTGCACTTGCGGGTGCGTCTTATGCCTGCAGGTGGGGGTGGGTTGTACTGTATGTGTGCGCTTTGGGGGTGCAGGGTCTCCTTGCGCTCTCTGGAACTGGTTTATGCTCCGCTGGGTCAGAGTGGGTGTTGCTCTGCAGGCTCCTGGCTTCTCTGTGGGTTGGGGGTCTTTTGTAGCTGCAGGGCAGGGTGCTTGGAGCTTTCTTGCTGTCGTGGAGTGTCTATACGGCTTCAGGACTCAGGGATGGCGGCGGGACCTTTTCCACTCCCTGGCGCACTACAATATAATTCCGACCTTGTGAACCAAAACTAATTGGGACAGGTCCCTAGCACTCACCGGTGGACAAACACACACACACACACACACACACACACACACACACACACACACACACACACACACACACACACACACACACACACACACACACACACACACACACACACACACACACACACACACACACACACACATCACAGGCACACACACACCACTAGCACCTGCTTTGAACACCCTCCTGATTACATCCTCCTCTTTTTCTCCCTCCTTTACTGCCATAGCTATCACAGAAAGAGGCTCCAATTTTCCCAAGCGTAATTAATTATGTTTTGTCTATACATGTTGTTGTCTGATGTTTTTATGTTTACGTTTTTTCCATGTACATGTTTCACCTGTGGTGATCCCCCCCCACTTGGAGAAGTAATGATGATTTGTTGTTTATAGACAAAACCATGGTAAGATAGTTCTCCAAAGAGGGGGATTGATGCCTTGTGTAACAAAATCACTGTGCTCTTGTCATCCCGCAGGTCGTCCACAGGACAGAGTTTGCAGCAGTTTGATGATTAAAGAATGAATGAAGAGTTGTATTGCAGGTTGAAAAGCTGAACTCCACCTGCAGACTAACTCTGTCCAAGATGCAATGACATACAAATACTCACAGGCAGGTACTTACAATACTTACAGCACAAGGTTAAAAAATAAATACAGGTACTCCTCACTTAAAGACCTACCTGTTTAACACTGCGCTGCGTGCGTGGCATCCCAGCGTCAAGCATCACGCATCACCGCTCCCAGTCTCTGTCTCGTTCCCGCAGTCTGTCAGTATTCACTACACTAGTGTTCACAATGGCCACGCCCCCTTACTGTGAAATAACACAGGTCCTCGCTTATCGACCAATTTGCTTAACAACCTGGTCCTAGGAATGGAACTCGGTTGTTAAGTGAGGAGTACATGTAAATAAATTCCAATAAAAAATAAAGATAAATAAAAATAGTCAAATATATATAATTTGCCAAAAATAAATAGACAAAAATAATCAGTGTCATATTTTTCAATGTGAACTCCTTGAATTTTACTTCCTGTACCTGCTTCCCAATGTGCAGATAAACTGTGTGTGTGTGTGTGTGTGTGTGTTTCTGTGTGTGTGTGTGTGGGTGTGTGTTAGTGTGTGTGTGTGACCCGATATAAACACGTGGTTGCCAGGGCCCACGGTCAACCATTACAGAGCGCCGTTTAATGTGCAGAATGAATCAGGTGCGTTTACTCTGAGAAATTATCCCCATTACTTGGATATGAGCCCAATGTGACACACTGTCGCGTTCATGCTCAGCTGGGAACGGATACACACACGCACACACACATACCTACACACACAAATGCAGTGTAGCTCACACCACCACACACACGCATGCAAAAGTGGACACCCATGCATGCACTCACTGACATGTCCACAAATGAGTCTCTCCCTCTCACACACACGCACACGCACACACACACACACACACACACACACACACACACACACACACACACACACACACACACACACACACACACACACACAGCATCAGTCAGGACCCTCCCTTGCTCTGTCAGCTCATCTGACAGCAGTAATGAGTTTCTCCCCTCTGTAAGCCAACTGGCAGCCACTCAAGGGAATTTTTCAGGCCGAATTGTGGCCATTAATCACAATCCTGGGCAACGCTGTGCCATCACTTGTGTGTGTGTGTGTGTGTGTGTGTGTGTGTGTGTGTGTGTGTGTGTGTGTGTGTGTGTGTGTGTGTGTGTGTGTGTGTGTGTGTGTGTGTGTGTGTGCGCCTGTGGTAAAAAACAGAGACACTCTGGTTGCGTGGGTAGGGAGGTTCATCAGTGTGTCACACAGCGCAAGTGAACTGAGGGGAGCACGGTGAAAATGCAATAATACCAAAAAAATGTGAAGCTGGTGTTCCTGTAATGAAAATGTTTGTCCGGGGTCGTTGACTTTTAAAGAAGGAAAATGTAACTGACTTGCAAAGGAACCTTTTTTAAGCCACGGAGGAGCGTTTGTGTAAAGCTTCTAGAATTATACAGGTGCAGAGGCGGAGAGGCGCAACACTTCCATGTCTATGGAGGTGATGCTGGTAAATACAGTTCATATCAAGGGAAGACATAAAGGAACATGAAGGAAAGGGGCTTATGTCGGACGGCATTTAAAATTGTTCCGTAGCCACACACACTGAGCCCTGCTTCCGAAATGCCCCCGCACCCTTACACACCAATCCTAAAACCCTGAGTTCGGCTTAATCTTCCTTTCTGCAGACCAGAATGAAAGCTTAACGTTGACTTTTGTTTTTCTCAGGTGAAACATCTTGCCTGAGGAGGTCAGGCTCTTTCTCTCAGATTCCTCCTTTGATGCTCAGTGTTTTTTTTCTTTATTGCGAAATGGGTTTTATATTTTTGCCCCTTGACTGTTAATTTGGATTCCTTTCATTTTTTTCCTGCGATTGACTGTAATTCACCAGCGGCACTTGCAAGGTCCTATGTGACGTCACTCGAGAAAAGTGCTTGTAAATGAAGTTTATTGCAATTGTTATCATCTACCCGAGGTCTCTGTTACTGGGAGGGTGGAAACGGTCTAGGAGTGGGAGCTTTTTGGCAGACAAATCTGTGTCCGGACATTGATCCAGAGTCCCAAGTTTTCAGTTTTCATTTTATTTTCCCTTATTTCAATTAGTTTTTACTTTAGAAAGCTATTTCTGTTCAGTTTAAGTAGGATTTAGAAAGGGGGAAAGGAGAAAGCTAACCTTCTTAAATCAAGCAGAACAATCCAAAACTAGATGGAACACCAAGGCCGAGGCAAAGTGCCAAATCCAAAATTCATGTTGTCATGTTAATGTAATTTCAGTCTGTTTTAATATTATTTCACTTTGTTTTGGGTGACATGATATTAATGATTATACGGACAGACCGAACACTCCGAGATGACTGGATGTTAAAGGAATTGAATTATGGGACAATTTTGGGACAATGTGATACTCCTGAAAGATGATAAAAGACCACATCATATGTATAATTATTTACGCCTTTTCTTTCAAATTAAACACGTCTTTCTCAAATTTCAGCCGCATTGGTCTTGAATTTACTTTAGATTTTGACTTGATTCGGTCTCAAGAAATGCCCCTGACTTGCTTTGGGAGGTCACCTGCCACCAGCCCCATTCTACCAAAATTTTACAAAAGCTTTCGGCTCTGATTCGATGCTCTGCTTTAGCCAGATATCAAAGCAATTTCCATTAACAGCATTGTATGGGAGCATCCCTATTATCACATATCCAGCTGTCATCTCCACAGCGCAGGGTGTTAGGTCAAACCAATCTACCTGGAAAACCAACCCCGGGGAGGGGGAGGGAGGGAGGGAGAGAGAGAGAGAGAGAGAGGAGTGAGTGAGTGAGTGAGTGAGTGGGTGAGGGCGGGAGGAAGGGACGGAGGGAGGACAAATGAGAGAAGACATGTATAGGCCCTGTCATAGTCATTTAATGTTACAGTACATGGCAGCCATTAATGGAAGACCTTTGTCTCTGCTTTCATCTACCTTCACCCGCTGGAAAATAAGGAACGGAGATGCAACAAAAAACAAACTGATCTCATCTTAATCCAATAAAATAATTTTATAATTATATATGTATTATTATTATTATTATTATTACTATTTTTACAACTATTAGAATTTATAGAAATTATAATAAGAATATTTATAATTAAAATATAAATAATTTAAATGATCTATAACAGTATATATATATATATATGTATATATATATATATATATATATATATATACACACACACACTGTATATAATGGTGAAAATCACATTTATCAAAATGATGTCGCCAAGCTCTCAGCATTCTGCCTTTTGTGGCTTCTTGGCATCATGGCATCAAATCATATCCATACAGTCGACTTAGCCTTGCAGTCACTTAGTCACAAACAAACACAATCCGAGCCAAACCATCAATTTAGCCAACGGTGGCACATATTCACATTATGTGAAACACAGTCTGTTTCTAGGCAAGACATTGAATGTGCGATGGTTTGGGATGAATTACTCGACCGTGCGGTAAGTCCTTGCCAAACTTGCATGACAATCTGGGAATGTACCACGACTGCTTTTCCTATGTTTAACTTAAACAAATATTTCAAACATAACAGACGTCAAACGGGTCACGGTCTTTTAGCTGCTGCAAGACAGAACCCAGGGCTTCTACATCTCCACATCTTCTGACCTCCACACAGAATTAGGGCCGATTCAACGCCGGCTGAATCTCAGGACCCGCCCCTGTGGACGTTGAGCCTCGGAGGACATTCAAAGGACTGTTGTTGTGTGTGGGTTTTTTTTTTTTTTTTCTTCTCACCTGTCAGGCTGTGTTGGGGAAACCATCCATCAAAGAGCGAATCAGTCTCTGGACTTGCCTTTGTGTTTACCTCCCAAATCCTGATTCACTTCAAACGTTAAGGGGAGACTCAGTGATTGTGACAGCGCTTGAACATTATTTTAAAGCTAAATCGGGGATAACGATTCCAGTGTTTCACGAAGAGGATATAAAATTTGGTTACCATCCGCCACCTGATCCAAGATGGAGGTCTAGATTGCATATACAAACTGACCTGTGCTCCCATCAGCTCAGCCTTTTCCGCCATCTAAATGGTAATTCGATTTAAATTGTGCACCGGAAAAATCCTCGTACATCCTTCTACAGTCTGACCCTCTTGTTAATACACTGCAGCGTACGTATGCGGGCAACAAGATGCCAGTCTCACGGGTTCCAATGCATATTCAAAGTAAAAGTTATGGTGATTTTGGGGGCGCTACCATGTTGCTGACCTTGCGTATTTGCTTTAAAAAATGAAATCAGAGACACTCTTTTAAATATCATGGAGTAGCTTTTGCATCACGCGTCTGATGCAGAAATAGGGGGGGGCACTGGGATTTTTTGTCACCCCACTCTCAGGTATTACGGTAAAAAAACGTTGGTGACACTAGCATCGTTAGGGGTGGGTGTGGTGGGGTGGTTCAGCCCCCAATGTTTTATAAATAGCCCCCGATCTAAAATATCCCCACAGGGCCGGCTCTGCGCCCGGGTTGCTCCCTCTCTGACGGTACCAAGTGTGCCCATGACGCGCCAGCGATGGGGCACCCATGATTGGTGCACTAAAACAGTGTGTTTTTTTCTTAGATGGAGGTTATTTTATTTTACTCCATTCCCTCATGGAACGAAAAGCACCTTGGGTGATGGGGACACATTCTCTTTCACTGCCTTACCCCCACCCAGCGTGTCCCCCCAGTATATGGTACACTCCGGCGCCCATGGTTTGATACTAAATTCAATGCAATGCAAAATTTCTTTGTGTGTCTTTGCAAAGAAGGCAGTACTGGTCCTATCTGTGAACATTGAAACAGACATAAGGAAACATAGTTATACCATTTACTTCTGCCTTACGACTCAACGCAAACCTTCTTTGCAATAATTTAATGGCAGCGTAGAATTGTCTGAATTAAGATGACTTCACGCAGCTACTATATGTTTTAGCTGCATTTTCATCTCTACAACATACACCGCCAGATACCGTGTCAGGCCATTTCAACCGGCTCAGACACCATTTGAGAGGGTTTCACTGACTGAGCAGGGCAGTTATCCTGGAGATCCTTGGAGATCCCACTAATGGCGGACAGCCACAAATGTTTCTGCGACTCTGCGTGTCAAAGTTCACCAAGGTTACATTCGACGCAAAACTTCATGATGATTGTCTTCGCTGCCAAAGGCAGATGGAAAGCTAACCTGACCGCCTGGAAATGTCCTGAAACCAGCCACTAGAGGGCATCGGACCCGTGTTCACATTACAGGCTCAGCTGCTGATGTTAATCCAAAATCTTGCACGCTACTAAATATTTGTATTGGAAAGTGAGACTTGGCTTTTTGTTATTCCTAAAAAATGGTGCCAGGGGTTGATAAAAAACAAAACAAAACCCAGAGACAAAGACAATCCAATGACCACTTTTCAGCCATACGCCTCTCCGACAATACTCCTCGGCAATCAGGCGAGGAGAAGCGCGTGTGGCTGTCGGACAATAGTGGGATCTCCAAGGGGGTTAACTGCCCTGCCATCGGTCACCGAAACCCCCTCATAATGTCCTTCCGCTCTCAAATGGTGTCTGAGCCGGTTGAAATGGCCTGACACGGTGTCTGAGCAAGGGGGCAGTCTCTCGGCATGGCTGAGGTTTTATGTTTTCATGCTGTCGCCACCGAGCGGCCTGCTTTTTACGACCAAGTAGCACACTTTGACACTGCATGAAAAAATAAATAGAAATAAAACCTTGAGACACATTCATAAATATGATAAAAGTCTGTAGCAGAGAACAGTGTGTAAATTGTTTATTGGACGGTCAGCTAAAAACTTCATTTCGCCCCGAGCACCAGACAGAAGCGCTTGAGCTGTGACAGACACAAGCCACTTTGCTGGCCGGCCGTGTGAGTTTACTCCTATCTTTTATATAAGTGGGGCTTTTACCGTCGCAGGGAAAAAAACACCTGAGTGAGGCACAGCAAGGCAAAAACATACAAGCTGCCGATATTTACTGTTTGGGAGTTATACTGGAGGCAAAATAGGTGTAGTATCTGTGCACGTGCAGCATGTGTCCTCCAACTCATTGGAAGTCAATGGAAAAAGAGGAAACGTCCCGCTAGAAATACAATCTTTACATTTTTTTAGCTCAACTTTCTCAAGATGTTAGGGTATAAATAGCTATGTTTGTTTGTATGTTTTCCATTAAGATGTTTAAGGCGCAAAGACAAAGAGAGGTATTTTGGTTAGTGTAGTCGCCTTGATCGACAGGTCTCCCGGCTCTGTTTCCAGCCAAGATGGCGGCAGGCGCAAACGCAAACCCCAGGTTTCAAATCAATGTCTGCATATATGTGTGTGCACGCGCGTGTGTGTGTGTGTGTGTGTGTGTGTGTGTGTGTGTGTGTGTAAAGTATCTGGCGAGCAGAGGGGAGGTCGGGGACAGAGCTGCAGGGCTGTTGCTGCGGCTTTGCCTCCTGCTGCCTGTTGAAAGCCGTTCTTGAAACAAAGCCCGAGGGGTCAGCGGGTCACGGCTCCGCATTGCAATGGAATGTTCTTTCCTGCTTCAACGTCCGGCCTCTAGAGGGGCCCGGAGATCAGCGCAGACCACCAACACTTGCTCCCTACGACTACCGGACCCCCTAGCCTTTCATCTCGCCTCCACCTCCCTGCTGCACTGATAACAGCTTCATTTGTTCGACTTTCTTCCTCGCCGAGGTAAGATTAACGGCAGAGAAACGGCAGCAGAGGATAGTAGAGCTGAAGCGGCGGCATTCCAGGTATCAACCGTGTAAATAGTTTTGATAAGTAAAAAAACAGTCAGTGTAAAAGACTGTACAGTGCCAGAACCATTGTGACCAAGTATGAGACGACCAAAGCAGTACTCAGTCACATTCTCCACAAGTAGTATACCTGTATGTGGGGTGGCACAACAATGTCACATACAGCGCACATAAACCGTTTTTTTTCCTTCCAATCAGTGTTTTCCAATCAAAGAAATCGAATTACACACACACACACACACACACACACACACACACACACACACACACACACACACACACACACACACATGCGCGCGCGCCGCGCTACTGACGATGAAGATGCAATGTTAATAGGCAATCATCCCTGCTCAGGTGTTGTGCAGGCATTGGGCAGCATATTACTGTGTAGTTTCTTTCCTTCTTTTTTTCTTTCATAATCAACATCGGCTTCCGCAAGTTGTCGCGGCACCACACACACACACACACACACACACACACACACACACACACACGCGCGCGCGCACCCACGCAAATTAATCTACCGTGAATCACATTAGTTTATTCTATTTCCACTCAGCCTACGCACAAGTCGTCAGGGAGGGGGGAAATCATCATCTTTATCTCATACCACACTCTCCTCCAGCAGCAAGTACTACCTCTCATCTAATTGGTTCCTGTGGTATTCACTCCGTCCCTCCGTGACCTGGATTAGGGATCCACCCGCTGGAGAGCTTTTAACCTTCTTTTAAGAACGTGCGGTCAAAAACCTCATCTACCAAAACCACGAATCCGAGCAACAACAACAACAACCACAACAACAAAAAATGACGATTTAACGAGGTTCTCCCGAACTGATTCTCTGCGGCGGCAAACGGCAGCTCGTTGTCGTGGCAGCGACGTCTCCAAACAGCTACAGTTATTAAACATTCCGCGAAACGCGCGGCGAGGTATTCCTTGCGCTTGAAAACCGAAAACCATGTCGAAAGCGCATCGGGCTCCGGGCGCCAGGCTCCGAGCGCCAGGCTCCGAGCGCCAGGCCGCTGGTGCTGTTTGTGTGGAGGACGACCCTCTGGTCGCACTGTTGCACAACTTTCCAACTTCCCTTCCGAGTCTTGAAGTACTGACACGGAGCTCTGCCGACAGCGTAACAAATCAAGCTTTTCTTTGGGTTTTGTTTTTGTTTTTACTCTGTTTGGGGTGAAAGTGTTTTTGTTTTTTTTTTGTTTTTCTTGCTCTGGTCCTTTCTTTGGCGAGGGGGGGGGGGGGGGGGGTGTTTTGCCCTGTATGGGAGAGCGGGGGCTGGGGGTAGTGTGTGTGTGTGTGTGTGTGTGTGTGTGTGAATGGGGGGGGGCGGTGTTGGTGGGTTTGGGCCACCTCTTTTCACAGCCAAAGCCAAGGTCAGTGCCACGGCCCCCGGGGGCCACAGGAGAGAGGGGAGAGGGAGGGCGGGGGGGGTACAGGGAGGGGGCTGGACGGGCCCCCTGTGTAGGGCCGGGGAATGGGGGGGGGAAGGAGGCGGGGTTTGGACCAGGTCTCTGTGGAATGGGTGGGAGGAGGGGGGCAAAATGAAATGGGTGGGGGGTTTCTGCCCCAGTACACACACAGAGGTCACCGCTTCCCCGTTAAAATCCTCTCTCAAACCCCCCCACCCCCCCACACCATACCAACCCCAACCCCCGCCCCGGCGACGGACCCCAGCCCCCCCCAGGACCTCTGACCCCGTCTTATTTCGAAGTCAATGCCGGGGAGTGGGGGGTGGTGGTGGTGGTGGTGGTGGGGGTAGCGAGAGAGGGGAGTCAGGACAAAAGGAGGCCTTGGCTGCAGGAAAAAAAAAGAGACCACGCAGACCCAGACACACACACACACACACACACACACACACACACACACACACACACACACACACACACACACACACACACACACACACACACACACACACACACACACACACACACACACACACAGTGTCACTTTGAAGACACTTTCATCCAAAGCGACTTCCACTAAAAGCCAATTTGTAGAAGTCGCTTTGAGATCGCTGAGATGAGGCAGAGGAAACCGTCTAGTGCTTCCTCCTCCGACTCCCGTCGACGAGCACGTGTTTTAATACTCGCCGAGGTGTCGGCTGGAACGAGACGGCAGGAAGAGGAGGGATTTACTGCTGGACGCAGGTCCCATAAAGGCTCTTTTTCTTCCCCCTGCGGCAGAGTCCCATAAAGTGCCGCGTTAAAACCTAGCGAAGCACAGTGATCCACCAGGAGACACGGCGAGCACTCGGAGGCGTCGCGAGGGAGCGAGCACAGAACACACACACACACACACACACACACACACACACACACACACACACACACACACACACACACACAAAACTGCCCGGATTAATGGACAAATAGCGATGAGGAAGGATGGAGGGAAGACATCGATTTTGCCGCAGAATCTAGATTTTCAGCTCTCGATTTGATTGGATATTCAATTCCTAACGCTCTACATGATATTATTATCATGTTTTTTCGTTGTTTAAATGCTCTGCCACAATAAGTTAGCTCTGTGTGTTGCTCCGTCTCGAGCCACGGTAATTTCGAAGTTCGTAATTGAACGATCACTTCGATCAATTTTGGATTTCGAAAGGGAATCGTAACGCCCCCACCTCGTTATACAGAAAACGCCAAATTTTCCGGCTGAAATTTAAGTATACCTACTGACTAACCACTGACTTAGCCAGTGGATTTTGCCCGGTAGCGTGATTTCCTTCCAAATTCCACGGGAAAGGTGCTCTTGTGTTGCAATATCCAAATTGCAAGGCTATGCAAATTCAGCAGTTCCAGCCAAAACAGCAGCCCTGGTGTTCATCAGAATAAGCTCAGATTTCTACCTGAAAGTGAGAACCATTAGTAGGCCATATAATAAGATAATAGGGGTTATACGTGTTATATGTGGTTAATGAGATGGTAGTGTGCCGTGGGATTATTTCATCGTAAAAATTGTTCTGTGGAAAGAAACAGGTTGTGAAAGCTTGACTAAACCATGCTTCCTCAACCACGGCACACAGTAAAGGTTGGAGACCCATGGCAATACACGGAAGCTATGGTTGACTGAGATAAGGTCATTTAATTTGTGGTAGTGGATGTGTGTGTGTGTGTGTGTGTGTGTGTGTGTGTGTGTGTGTGTGTGTGTGTGTGTGTGTGTGTGTGTGTGTGTGTGTGTGTGTGTGTGTGTGCTCCCCTGGTTGCCGTTGCTGTTACCCCAAGTGGTATAAGAAGCCTGAACTGTATGGCCCAGTAAGCAAATTGTTGTTGTCTATCACCTGGACAGGTTTAAGTGAAAAAAAAAAACCCTACCATTGCCACAGGGGAGAGAAAGGGGTTGAAGGTGGGCTGGGTGGTATGGCCTAAAATTTATATCACGGTATAAGTTGAAGCACGGCGGTAAAGCACTGGTATGGCAAATGCATATCAGCTATTACTGCACTCTTAACTGTATTACTAGGACACATTTCATTTAGTACAAAGGTATTTTAGGAATATTTATTGTGCAAAACTGCAACAATAAATAGAAAAAAAACCTCTACTCTACTGCGCATGCCTGCTGCGGCTGCCGGTAGATGCCGTTTTCTCTGGAACATCACACTAAAATGGCTTAAAGAAAAGCCGATTGATATAAAAGTTTTTTTTCTTCTATGTATTAATTACTTGGAAGCTGCTTCCTCGCTACAAGCACCGTTTGGGGGCAGATGGAGCAGCAGATGGAAGATTTGGTCGTGGTGGTCTCGCGTGGCGCAATTTTATAAACTCTTATGAATAATAACACAAAATAATTTAGTTTAATATATTTTATTGCAGATAAATGGGTACACTCCCTACTTTAGAACTGTGAGGGCTCTATGGGTCAGCACGGTATAGTCAAAATCCATAATGTAGGGCAAATCTATACTGTTCATACTGTCCACCCCGAGGCTGAAGTCACTGAGAAAGGGTTCACAGGTCATTTCGGTAGTACCACTGCTGAGGTTGTGTGAGGTGGCTATCTTGTCCCTCATCTCTCTGTCTGTGTGGGGTCATCACAGAACTCTTGCATTGCGCAGTCTGGTGGGAGCTGGCAGAGGAAACCAGTAGCACTGGCGATGGGAAAGCTGCGACATGCAAAGATTGATTCGGCCGTGCAAAAACGTTGCTAATTTGCAAGCCAAACGCCAAAATGGAGGAAATCGCTGTTGTTACGGTGTGTGTGTGTGTGTGTGTGTGTGTGTGTGTGTGTGTGTGTGTGTGCGTGCGTGTGCATGTACGCAGAGGCCAGCCCGCCCCCTGGCCTCAGTCCTCTTCGCTTTGAACTTTGGCTTCTATTACTGAGGAATTTCCCCCGACGAGCCCTAAAAGCGTGCAAGGAGGAATTCTCAGGCCTCCCCCTTTCATTTTGTTTGTTCCGAGACATGCTGGGGTGGTCCCGAGATATCTACCTACAGAACATATACAATCTATGCCAACAGGATAATCAATGACGGCCTGATAAACAAACATGTACTCTGACACCCCTCCCTTTATGAGCGACAGCAAAAATCAACAACCAATTAACACCCGTGACTGACGACTGTGATTTCGAGAAATGCGCTTCACAAAAAGGAGAGCGAGCCTGAGTAAACATACTGTTGTGATTGGATTGTCATCGTAATTCATTTTCTTTCGAAATGTTGCAAATGTCGTGGTAAATATGACATTCATTTGCCACCAAACACTGATACAGACAGAGACAGACGCGCACCGTCCCCAAATGTGGCCAAAATACTGCTCATCTAGGCGAAGTCGACAAAGGCCAAAAAAGTCACATTAACTTGTGGCGATATGACAATTGCCCCAAAATAATTCAATTTGAATTATTTTGTATTGATAATTGTATTCTGTAAAACAAAATTGGCGGGAACGCAACCGTATAACAATATCAGCACATTAACCGTTGTTTGGAACGAAAATTGGAAGAAAAAATAAATAATGTCCGCGCGGTGCTGCTTTTTCCGGCTTCAAGGTCAATGACGGCTGCTGATATAATGAGGAATTCGACAATCCTTGCTCCCCGCCGGGCAGACGGGGCAAGCAGGGGCTGCTTTGTTAATGCAAATGGGCAAAGCGTTTCCATGAGGCACATTAAGCACAAAGTGACTCCAACTACCAAGAGAGACAAACAGCATCACCCATAGCAAGGGAAAGAGGGAGGAAAGAGAGAGAGAGAGGGAGAGAGAGAGAGAGAGAGAGAGAGAGAGAAGAAGCTCATTCCTGTTTACCTCTAGAATATGGTCTTTGAGACAGTTCTCGGCAGCTTACTAACACACACACGCACGCACGCACGACCGTACGCACACACACACACATACATATACAGCATAACTATTATTCTCAAAAAACAATCAAACAAATCCGGGATATAAACATTTTCAATAACAATACCAATCGCCTGTGCGATCAGCCAATCAGATCTCTGGTTTCTCTAGATCGCGCTAGCCTGTAGCAATTGCTGAAACGGGAAATCCCACTAGTTTTTTCATCGCGTAACAAACTAATTTCCCATCCAAAAGCAATGATTGAGGTATGATACTATGCCATTAATTAGCCAATTTTTTGGAACTCCGTGCCACTTGAGGTTCCTCTTCTTCGGTGTTTATTGGGAGTTTGCAAACCAGAAGAGGCAGAGAGAGTCCAGCTGGTGGTGGTAATGCAAGGTGCATTCTGGTGGGCCTCCGGTTATTCAAGCCGAACGCTTTTGAATATTTAATTTCATTATTTTATTTCTGAACATCCCTCACATCTCCTTCTGCGTCGTCTTTTCTCCAAAAACAATAATAAACAGATATTTTTTTCTTTTTCTTGAGGTTGAGCAACTCCCTGTTGTAATCAGCCGTAGACTGGGTCTGACTTCTGGGTCAGACGTTTGCATTGCTTTCGGTAATAAAAGCCGGAAGTCAAAAGGCCGGAAGTCAGTTGTTTGAGTTTCCCCCGGTGTTGCGTGCACAGTGCCCCCTGTCTTTGACGAGACTATCACCACGGCATCTACACGGCAACTATAAATGCCTGTACTGCTAGTGGTAGCTGGTAGTGAGTCGTACAGCTCGCTTGCGGCAACTATAAGAGAGCCGTTAAACTTGGCCCAAGCTACAGACCTATGGGATCAATGGAGGGATGCAGAGAGGAGCCAGGAGGAGGTGGAGGGTGGGTGTGGGGGTATTGGGCGGGGCTTGGCACACGGACAAAGGGAGCTGGGCAGGCGATGTAAAGGGAGGGCGCTTCAGCACTTAGCCAGTCAGGAGGCCGGGGGAACGGGGCTTGGGGGGGTGGGTCAATGGAGAGCCAGGATCACCCTCTACACACACACACACACACACACACACACACACACACACACACACACACACACACACACACACATATTATCCAACACGGCCCCTCATAAATCACCCGTGCTAACTGCAGTCTGAATGCGTGCCAGCGGTAAACAGTTAGCGATGCTTTTTTCCCCCCTCGGGCTGGTGGTGACACTACCAGACAGAATCGGACGGGGAAATAGCGATGAGTCGCGCCGCAGGCCTCCCCACCACGTGTTACAGTCAAAACAGGCTGTTAACAGTCAATAGGGCGTTTGTCGGCCTCAAATGTATTCGGCTGCATCGCAGAAGCACAACACGCTATCCTCGACTCCATCCCCATGAACCTGCTTTTGCATTAAAAGCCCTGTTCAGCCGTACCTGGATTTTCTCAGATTGCATGTATTTAGTGTTGCTGTCGCATCCCCCCCCCCCCCCCCCACCATCCTCTGGAGGTCGACGATTCCAAACGCTCTGTTCCAAACCCCTCTTCCGATGGCTCCTGAGGTCAATTACAGTCACCCCAGGAATGAATGGGACAGTGGGGGGAAGAAAAAAAAACATTCTCCCTTAACAAAGCCTAAACTCTTTCCAATTACTGCCGGAGAACCACACAATAGCAAGTCATTTCGATTGATCCCGAAAGCTATTTTCTGACAGGAAGTGTGTGTGTGTGTCTGTGTGTATTTGTGTGTGTGTGTGTGTGTGTGTGTGTGTGTGTGTGTGTTGGGGGCGCCTTTGTCCTACGTTGCCTGGTAACGGATGGAGGGGGTGGTTGGGGCTGGAGGGGGAACACTGTACCAGGGCTGTCATTCATTCAACTGATGAAAAGCTTCCTGAGCCTAAATTAATAAGGAGCTCCTGCGGCAGCGGGGGGAAAGCTGGAGAAAGACCATCAAAGAGATAACATTTAAGGGAAATAAAGTGTTTCCTGGACATTCAGCAGGTTTAGAGGATACGACGGGGGAGCCCGGTTTTTACAGCCGCCCCCCGACTGCGGCTCACACAAACGTTGTCAAGCAAATAAGGAGTGAAATTCATGGCTGGAGGTGGTGTTGGTGATGGTGGATTGGGGGCTTTATCTATTATAGAGTCACTTCTGTGATCACGCCATTGCATCTCAGTGGCAAGAGTCAAGTCTCCCTTGGAAGGGTGGGCTGTAGCACCCCACAAATGACCGAGACCCAGTACAAGCGGAGGATGGCCGCAGTGGTTTTTGATCTTAATCATGAGATTGACACTGGGCATTGGCTCCATTCTGTCTTCTCCAGAGGAGAGAAAATACTTGGTTTCCGTGGTCCACAGCTTCTCAACTTCTAAGCCCTGCTGGTGTCTGGGGGAACAACAGAGGATGAAAGGTTGCTGGATCAAATCCTTCCTGCATCGAGGCCGGGCCCCAGGCACTAAAGCCCCTAAAAGGTTGGTGGGGCCCGCGTTGGTGACCAAGGAGATAAGAACCTGACGGAACGACCCTCAGTCTATAAATCTCTTGGGGCAACGTTTGGACCGCAGGGGTCGACGCTCGATTCCAACTGATTTTTTTCGCACGGTTCCGACCTTTCATAAGCGTCCGACACTCGTATTTCAAAAGGGGAAAGTATTCCGCAGCGGTCTAGACAGAGATCTGTCCTGACACGAGAGGGACCACGGATGACATTGGGTCAAAATAGACCAACATACCAAAGAGCGATTCTAACAGCTTTTGCTACCACATTGTGCTGAAACTTCCAAAGATTCATGACTAGAAACATGTGGATTCCAACCTGAATACCAATGAGATTCCATGCAATCTTTTTCTTTCCACATTTCTTTTAAAATGACATCTAGGTCCCGTATGAGTAAAAAAAAAAAAAAAAGAAAGAGAGCGAGACAGATCTGCAGCATTTTCTTCTACAGTTTTGATGTAGGCTTCTGAGGGTAGCAGATAGCCAGACGTGGAAGTTAGCTGAGGAAGCTCTAAATCCAAGATCTAACATAACACCACTTTGTTGTAGATACCAAACATCTTGCCGACAGTTACTCAAGTTCAACTTCGCTTTCCCTGAAGTTGCGGTATGGAAACCATTAAATATATAAAATATATAAAAAACCAGGGGGGGTATAAAAACTAAGCTGTATTCTGAGAGCTGGGCCTTCTCTTCTTTTCTCCATGCTGCTCCCCAACTACCCCCTCCCAAGAGACGTGATGTGTTGCTCAGAAAGGAGACTGTTTCATTAGGACGGAGCCTCTGCTCACCCTAAAGGTCAGAGGCCCGGGGTCAGAGTGCTGACCCTTGGTCATCATTTAGTCCGTTTCTAATCGATATCCATCAAAGATAAAAGGAAGCAGCTTGGAGGTGGGGTGGGGGGTGGGGGGTGCGTGAGGGAGAGAGGAGCCAGGCGGTGCCTGAGAGGCATAATTCAACTGTGGCACGGACTTGAACTTGAGCCTCCACATGGAAAACAGACACGTTCCTGGGGAAAGGGAATGATGGACATGGTGGTGGGCTTCCTAGAGAACTGCCAACCCAACACAATAGGTGATAACCAAAAGTGGATTCTCATGCTGCTTTTAGTTTGACCTGCTTTACAATTGCACATGAGACTTTGGTAATGGTGGTAGTATTGGTAGTAAATAGTTGGGAGATTTTATCTTAAATGTTTTCTTCCCTACAAAGCATCCGAAAGCGTCTTAAAACGCCTTAAAATTCTCCCCAGTACGTTGGCCTCGGCTGAGCTGCGCTGATGAAACCGATCCCCCTTAGCCGGCGGGCTGTCCTCCCCGCTGTGCGTAGGGAAGTCACATCGGCCACAAGAGCACAGCAGTACACTGTCTACACACAAGGTGAGGAATCAACAGGCAGCCTTTTCCCTTTCCCGCAGGCTTTTGTTTATGTGTTACCAGTCCTGTTGCGGCTCATCGGAGCATGCTGTACAGTAGCAGCACAAACAGCAATTGGCCAAGGAATTACTACCTGCTTTGGCGTGTGCCAATGTAACTAAGACAAAGTCAGGGAGAGCGATTCCTCAGCTCAAAACCAACAGATGTTGCTGGTGAAACATTGTTCAGAAACTCTCAGAATCCGCTATGGAATTACAGCAGCTCCGGGTTGTTCAGGGCAAGAACCGCAGCCTCTGTCAGCGAGCGAGGAAGTGGTACTTCAAGCTTCTTAAGTGTGAGGAGAAGGCGGTTTAACAAGCGCCAGCGTGGTACAAGGTTTTCATCGCTTGGCTGGAAGTGCATAACTCACAAAGAGAACGACTTCTGTTGAAATGTTTAAATCAAGACTTAAGACCCATTTTCACAGTCTTTGGTTAACCACAAAAGTCCCCACACTTGCCTCTCACCCTGCCTTCACTCCTTAGTACTGCTACATGACGTCTGGATATTAACCCACTGTGTTCTACCCCCCCCCCCCTTTTTTTTTTGCTCTGAGAGGGGGGGGGGTCAGGCTGCTGCGAGCTACCTGGATCAGGCCTGACGAGGACCACTTCCCGGAGGCGCTCTGCACCAGCAAATAGACTCTCATATTTTCTCGCTTTGAAATTGCTTCATACAGGAGTACAATATCCTACGATTTGTCATATTATAATATTATTGTTGTTGCCCACTCTGCATCCATTGCAGCCTGGACGTCCTGAACGGGGGATTCTTCCTTCTGTGGCACCTTCTCAAGGTCCCCCCCCCCCCAGAAGGGTTTTCTGGGATGTTTTCCTTGTTTTCCGAATGAGGGTTCAGACTAGGGGAGGCTGTGGATTTCTATGTGAAATCTTACTTTGTGAAGCCCTCTGAGACTGTATTGTGATTAAGGGCTATATAAATTAACTTGTCTTGAACCAGGAAGGACTTTTCAGTTAATACAAAGCATTAGGAGACAAAGAGGAACTTACTGGCAGCCTGGACGCGCGCCTTACGGCTCACCACCAGCCCGAAGGAATTCTGGGCCATGCACTCGTAGTCGCCCTCGTCGGAAGACCCGTCGGATCTGGTCTTTTGGAAGTGGCCAATCAGGAGGGAGCCGTTGGCAAAGGTGTTGTGGCGGCGGTCCTGGGCGAGCGGCAGTCCGCTCTGCCGCCACTGCGTGGTGATGGGCGGGATGCCATCCACTTGACAATGGAGCATCAGCGGCTGCTCCTGCACGGCGATGATGTCGCTGGGCTCCAGCGTGAAGGAGAGCTCGGCGTCGCACGTCACACCTGGCGGGACACAGACACACCAGCAGGTTCTATAAAAATCCAACTGTCTAGATTCTGAATCAAGTCACAGCCAGCCAACAGCCCTCCCTGTAAACTTCAGGGCGTATTAGTCAGACAATGGAGATGTTCCACCTGCCATAAGCGGTCTGCTAATCCCTCCCCGCCAACCCAGAAATGTGAAAATGAAGGTTAAAAAAGCCATTGTGTGCCCTGGAGAGTTCACTCCACTGTACCATGGAAGTACAGAGAAGGTTTTACAAGAGAATTATCTGTGGCTCAGGATTTCCCGCCACTGACTGTATCCAAAGAAATGAGCTTCTAAGTCTTTGGGTTTGTGGGTTTAATGAGTCGTTGATTTTCATACTTACCCCCCGCCCCCCGCCCCTTTCCCTTCAGATTGACCATAACGCAATGCAATTTCTTCATTTGAAAAGGCTACGTGTGAGGGATACACGGTTGGGGCTGGGCGGAGAGAACCCCCATGTTTCTCAAGGATGGAAAAAATGGAAATTCATACTATTTACTGTGGATTGGATCAACCACTAACCCATCATCTCTCTTCCACACACACCACACACACACACACACACACACACACACACACACACACACACACACACACACACACACACACACACACACACACACACACACACACACACACACACACACACACAGTTCATATGTGTGTATTCGCGGCTCATATTAACTGGCAGCGGCCGTTTACAAATCACTTGCCTGACGAGACATGTTTACAAGTGACTGAGGGGAATTACAACCCGGAGCCAGAGGTAACGCGCCACTTTCCCAGATCCCGGGAATCCACCAGCTGTCCTTTAGTAGTTCCACCTTGCTGCAGGTCAGGCTACTATACTGCCGTGTTGTCAATCCATTTTGACAACCCATACTCAAGAGAGCGCGCACACGCACACACTCTCTCTCCCACCTCCTCATTCTTCCATTACTGTGGACCCTGCGCTCTGGTAATTGTCCTGCCGTACCCTGCAGTTGCCCGTGAGGTCAGCTGTCGAAATGGAGCAAAAGCGGAAGAGGACGACAACAACTATAGGATTGGCCTTAAGATATTTTTTCAGAGAGAACCTAACTGCAGATGATGGTTGTGCTATGTCTTCGCAAGAATGCACTTGCACGCGATTGTGACATAAAAACCCACAACAAAAATGAGTGTTGAACCCCCGCATAGTGGTTATCCAAATAATGTCCTTGTGCGCTTTACAGTGAACATTTATTAAAGGGCGCCTACAGTGAATTTCACTCCTGGCTTTCGTATTCCTTCAGTTGAATGTCAGGTGCAACAACACTGTGCTGTTCAAAATAAAAGCATATTCTCACCAATACTACGAGCTAAATGAGTAAAAATAATGTGGAGTGAAGAGTTATCGCAATTTGAAAATTGCAGTTAGTAACTGAGCGTCACATATAGGGCTGGGTATTGTTTAAAAAATTACGACACCAGTACCAGTACCCTAAAAGTGATACCGATACCAATAGAGTACTTCATTCGATAGCTTTTTTTTCTTCTGTACCCATCATGTGACTGGAAGCATTCAGCTGCATAAAATGCCACCACTCCTCCCCATCCAAATGATTTGAACACAAATAGACTTTGAACGTGTTATTGAAATAAATGAATGAAAACATTTCAAATCTTTGAAATATTTAATAAATAACTGTACAAAACTGTACAATGAAGTATTTGGGCAGTGTAATTTTAGACAAATAGCCAGTACAGGAGGAATGATTACAGCGAGGAAAACCTCTTTCACTGTTCACATGGACGCCTGACTGCTGTTTTAAGACAGACTTAAAGACAACATTTTGAACCTATCCTTTAACAGACTGTTAAAGCTGCTGCAGTAGTGAGCCAATCACAAGTCGCATTAAATCGAAAAACGCTTGCAGTGATTGGCTGCGAGCAAAGCCATACAAATAGTAATTTTTTTTCTCGATCTGGGTACAAAAAGGATCGAATGCACTTATCTTTTGACTGGAGAAGTTTCGATACTACTTGGTATTGGGTTATTTCATTTGATACCTTAAAACAGCGATTCCCAACCTTTTCGGACTCGCGGCCCACTTGAAAATCTCAAAAGTGTTCGCGGCCAACATCCGACTAGAAGCTAGACGGGGGTCAAACAGTGCGTTCTCAGAGGACGTATATTTTAACAACCATATGCATTCTCATACATACAGTGCAGTAGTGGTAAAACAAAAAAAAGGGTCTCTTAAAAATAACCTTATATCCATGGAACTTTCGAGTAACTTTCGTAACGTAAAACTAAGAATAACAGGAGCACATTAATATTAACTCACCTAATGAGAAGGCTGATGTTGCATGGCAAACATCAAATGCTTGATGTCTTCCTTAAGGGACGACAGTCTCAGGTGAAGATCTGACCTTTCTTGGGACTGGACGAGGCGGGACTGTCCCACCTGTTTCAGTGTGCCTGATGTTAGCCAACCATACATTTTGATTATCACCACAAGTTCAAAAATGTACAGGTGCACGTCGATTGTGGTCTGGTTTGGACGTAGTACGCCCTACCATAAGTTCCAATCTATCAGTGATGATTTTTTTAAAGGTTTTAAAGAAAAACAAAACATGAAATGTTTTGGTTTTTTTTACATTTTAAAACGTTTTTGTAATTAATCATTTTTTGTAAATTTTTCCAATAAAATCTATATGTTTTGCCCATGATTTGGCGGCCCACTTGCGATATCCTCCCTGCCCATAGGTTGGTAATCGCTGCCTTAAAAGGTATTGCGTACCAATACCCAGCCATAGTCACATATTAGCCACACCAGGGCAAACCGTAATTTTAAAAAAAGCAGATTCTCATCAACACTACTAGCTGAATAAGTATCAATAATGTAAAGCGAAAGATAATTTTCTTATATTGTACACCGCATTCCAAATTATTATGCAAATGCAAATATTTTTCTCTCATTTTCCTAAACAGTCGATGCAAATGACAGTCAGTACAATTTTCAAGCCATCAACCGTTAGGGTATAATTCTAATGTTATTGAACAAACCTCCCAATGATAACAGTATTTTTTTCAAAATTAAAAAAACTCAAAATGCACTGTTGCAAATTATTATGCACAACAGAGTTTCAAAACATTTTATAGGTTGTAAAGAACTGAAAATGGCCATTTGTTGAATTTGCAGCATGAGAAGGTCATATTTACTGAAATCAAAAGCTATTTCAATTAAAAACATCTTAACAGGCCAAGTTACATGTTAACATAGAACACCTTCTTTGATATCACCTTCACAATTCTTGCATCTAGTAAACGTGTGAGTTTTTGGAGAGTTTCTGCCTGAATTTCTTTGCAGGATGTCAGAACAGCCTCCCACAGCTGCTGTTTTGATGCAAACTGCCTCCCACCCTCATAGATCATCCCCCTCATGCTGGTTTGATCCCAGTCTCCTCCTGCTAGCATGCTGTAGTGTCCTTGAGCAAGACACTTAACCCCTGATGGCTGCGTCCGTTGGTGTTTGAATAATTGTAAGTCGCTTTGGATAAAAGCGTCTCCAAATGTAATGTAAAAACCATGAGTTTTTCTCCTTTTATGCCCATAGCAGCCAATGACACAGAGGTATTCTTTGCAGCATGAGATGGTCCATTGTCGTGCATGAAGATGATTTTGCTACGGAAGGCACGGATCTTCTTTTTGTACCATGGAAGAAAGTGGTCAGTCACAAACTCTATACTTTAACAAGGTCATTTTCACACCTGCAGGGACCCTAAAGGGGCCTACCACCTCTCTCCCCATGATTCCGGCCCAAAACATGACTCCGCCACCTCCTTGCTGACGTGGCAGCCTTGTTGGGACATGGTGGCCATCCACCAACCATCCACTACTCCATCCATCTGGACCATCCAGGGTTGCACGGCACTCATCAGTAAACAACACTGTTTGAAAAGGAGTCTTCATGTATTTCTGGGCCCACTGCAACCGTTTCTGCTTGTGAGCATTGGTTAGGGGTGGCCCAATAGTAGGTTTATGTACAACTGCAGGCCTCTGGAGGATCCTACACCTTGAGGTTCGCGGGACTCCAGAGGCACCAGCAGCTTCAAATACCTGTTTGCTGCTTTGTAACGGCATTTTAGCAGCTGCTCTCTTCATCCCATGAATTTGTCTGGCGGAAACCTTCCTCATTATGCCTTTATCTGCACCAACCCCTCTGTGCTCTGAATCAGCCACAAATCTTTTCACAGTACGATGATCACGCTTAAGTTTTTGTGAAACATCTAATGTTTTCATACCTTGTCCAAGGCACTGCACTATTTGAGGCTTTTCGGCAGCAGAGAGATCCTTTTTCTTTCCCATATTGCTTGAAACCTGTGGCCTGCTTAATAATGTGGAACGTCCTTCTTAAGAAGTTTTCCTTTAATTGGGCTCATCTGGCAAACTACAGATGTCTACAGGTCTCACAGGTGTCTGAGATTGATTTCAGTGATCCAAAGAGCCCTGAGACACAATACCATCCATGAGTTTAACTGAAAAACTAAAAAAATAAATGTTTATGACACTTAAATTCAATTTGCATAATAATTTGGAACGCGGTGTAGATGAGAGTGAGTAGGACAGTCTATTTGTTTTTGCCGTTTTACCGTTTTAACAAGAGTATCCAGCAGGGGGTGCTGTAGTAAAATCGTAAAAAAAAAAAAAAAAGGTAAAAGGTATTTTATCATAGATATTTTGGTAAATTTGTAGTTCTGCTGTCATATAGCTTATCTCATCCATCTTATATCTTACTCTATTTTACGTTTCACCAAAACTACCCTGTGTATATGTATTCGTGAGCAGTTTATTATTAGTTTGTTACTTACTTTATCTTACTTTGTTGAGCTGTTTATTGCTTATTTTTGTATTTTTGAATGTATATTTTGTGAATTTAGTGCTTATCTTCTCACGCTATACTTCATGTTTCCCACTGAGCTGCTGCAACGACTGAATTTCCCCTACAGGGGATAAAAGTACTATCTTATATCACCTTATCTGATGCTATCTTATATCCTGTTTGAGGAGCCAGATAGTTCCTTTTTGAAAGGTCAACTCTAACTGATTGGTTGTCCAATCGCTCAAATGTCATCGCTGCAACTTTTGAAGCCACTATGGCTTGTCACCAACTTGAGTTTTTAACTCTCCGACCGATTTCTTTGTGACGAGAGAGAGTCTGAGTTTGTCAGATATGTCTTACCACTGCATTAGCAGCGGTGGAGCCATTTCTGTGCTCATCGGAACTGCTGACTGCGTGACAAATGTACTTACTGTAATGTAATCGAAAAAAAACAAAAACAAAAACAAACGCTGACATGGAGAGAGAGAGAGAGAGAGAGAGAGAGAGAGAGAGAGAGAGAGAGAGAGAGAGAGAGAGAGAGAGAGAGAGGACGACTGGAAGATATTCAAGTTGACTGATATTGGGATATACTGTAAATAAAGCGCTTAATTAAAGTTCGATCTAAACAAAGTCGACAACGACAACTCAGGAACAGGCTTAAAAGACAACCTGTTCAAGACGGTAAAGCGTGCTTTACACCAAACACGACAAACGACGAGGACAAACTGGAAGTCTATTCATTCCTACAGAGAATCCGAGGCTGTTTGGGGCTCCGGGAGGCGTTTTATTTTCAACTTTTTTTTTTACTCACTTTTCAACTCTTGCAGCAAGTTTCGGTCCGACACTACAAGCGGAAGTTATGTCAGTTACTTTTGTAACTGGGTTTAAAATGAAGTAAATAGATCACGTATACTGTATAAATGAATGAATGGGAACTAATGGAAACAAAACAAACTCTGCCGTTTACCCTAACATATTTTGTGATGCGAAACTCGGACGCAGTTCATCCGGCGGCCACTGGGGTGGAGGGTGGGTTTGGGGGGCGTGGGGGGGTCCGACTGTCGGATGCTATTACGCTTTTGGTGTGAAGCTGTAGTGGAAAAACACATTTATGGGCTGCTTTTTATTTTTTCTCTCTCTCTCTCTCTCTCTCTGGCAACACACAAAACTCCCCCCCCCCCTTTCATCTCACTCTTTCACTCTCCCTCGCTCTCTCTCCTGCAGAGGTGAACGTGCAAACTGTAAACCTTTGGCTGGACCAAAGTCACGGGCAGTGGTGTGTTTTTGCAGTTAGGGGCCTGTGATTCATGATGAGGGCAAGGGACGGAGAGAGAGAGAGAGAGAGAGAGAGAGAGAGAGAGAGAGAGAGAGAGAGAGAGAGAGACAGAAGGAGAACAATAAATAAAAGGATGTAAACAGTGTGACCTGACTTGGAGCCATTAAAGAGGGGGCTTAGCAGGCTCAGCCGGTATCGGGTTTCAGTGGCTGATGGACTAAACTCTACCAGTCCCCTGCCCTCGGGCCCTGGAATTCTGGACGGAGGGGGCGGGGGAACGGCTCAAGGGGTCAAGGCGGAAAACCTCCGGCGTCATCCTTCAAATTCCAGCAGAGAAATAGGCCCCTCCTGGACCCCAGCGCACCACCTCACCTCTGCCCCGCCCCCCACACCCACTTTAGGTGCAGACCAGGAATGCAGGGCCACACTCCCCCGAGTGGAAATCAGATGCAGACGGACAAAGACTTTTTATTTACCCCCCACGCACACACACACACACACACACACACACACACACACCTCACTCGGCCTTACAAAAGTGAAGATATGTCTTTATTGAGTAAATTCTTAAATTTACTCAATTTAAGGATGCCCACAGGAATGGTGAGCGCAGTAAATGAAAGGGTATTGAGCTCATTACCATCATCGCCACAAGTAAAAAAATTTAAAAAATCTTTGAAATAAATCCCAAAATAAATAAAGGCAGCACTAAATATATAAATAAATGTAAATAGAAAAATATAAATTTGTAAATAAACGCCCAACGCGGGTGCGGGGGCGGTGGTGTGCCCACCGTGAATGAAAGATCCCACCTCGTCCAGCCCGCCCCGGCCGAGGTTGGATCGTTCATTCAGGCCATAATTCAGTGTTTTTTTTCGGGGGACAGTGCCATTCTTTTTGGAGTTAAAAAAATCTTTTGGCCTGGCGGGGGCTCTTGTTGGCCTGGTGACCCACCAGGCCTGTACAATTCTAAGGCAAACACTGAATGTTATTATTATTTCTGAAAAACCATGTTGAACCCATCCCCAGGTGGTTGCTGCCACAACTTCACAGGTGGGATGCGGAGAGGCAGGACAGAAAGTCAATCAGGTGGAATCGTGTATATTCTGGCCCCATTAAGGCAGAATAAACTGTTTGTGTCTGTATCGACAGAGTATCGACAAAGGTGCGCACATGCCCCCTTCACATGCATGCTAAGGCTTTCTCGGGCAGAGGAAAGACCCCCCGTAGTGCAGGATTACCTGTGGGTGGAAGCAGGATCCTGCCAGGCTGACGGACACAGGTGCTGAGTAAGTGCGACTCAAACTCAGGCTTACTATCGACAGATAAACGTGGCTAACTGGCGTGAGGGTTAATACCACCCCAACCATGTTGGGGCGGTCTTGCAATTTCCTTTTTCGGGGATGAATAAAATATCTATCTATCTATCTATCTATCTATCTATCTATCGATCTATCTATCTATCTATCTATCTGTCTATAGGCTGAAAATGAAATGTTATGGAACTGATGACTTATTCACTACACAACGCCACAAACTAAAATTTTAGCATCTAAAAATAAAACTTGAGTGTAGTCTCAAGTTTCATTCTCAGCGAATGCAAGGATACAACTTCAATTGATTTTCTATGTTGGGCAGGAGATGTGAAGAGATGCGATTTGTATAAATGGAAATTTACCTAAACTACATTTATTTTAAGTCCAATAAAACATTTATTTTCATGGTATTAGAGTAATGTTAAAAACAAAGCCAACTTTTAAAATTAGTGCCTGATAGGAGGGAATAAACTGTAAATACATCACTCTGGTACTTGGGATAATGTTTGGCAACAGGATTGCTGTTCATCAGGAATCGAGAACAACAATTCGAATAAACCCTTTTTGCTGTAATTCAGGTTTAGAGATGTAATTCAAGAAACGACAAAAGTTTCACTTTTACTTAAAGTGGAAATCCATAACCTTGTCTGTGTTGGGCAGATAATACTATGAATACCAGAATTCTGTTCAAACGGTGATGTTTTTTTTTCAAACAACCGGGTTTACCCTTGTTTTCGTTCTAAGACGCTCAAATTATTTTCTCGAAAGTCTGCCTTCTTCTGTTCCATTGATTTGTTTTGTCACGTGAGACCCCCCCACCCATACATGTGATGATGGGTGGAGAATGATGACACATGTGCAGCCTCCGCCTTAATGAAGTGGACTTGTTTTGGTGCACGGTTGTGCGGCTTTTATGGGGGTTGTGGTGCAGCCTTTGAGCTCAGCAAATACTACTGCTGTCGTTCTTTTGAACCTAAAAGGTGGGAGAAAAGGGGGGCACAACCAGGGAAAAGGCAACACCACAAAAGAAAAAGGAAAAAAAGAAAGGGAAAAGGATAGAGCCTTGACATTAATCGGCACAAATATTTCTCCTCGCCGGGCGATGAGCAGGATCTTGTATTTACCCCGAGAACAATAACCAGTGCCATGTCCCTCCATCCACAGGCTGCACCAACACTGACTTTTTAAAGATATTACATGTAAACTTACAATTAGTATTTGATTTATAGAGAGAGTGATTAAAATAGACGATGGACTACGCATTATTTATTAGTGTCGTAATTAAGTAAAACATTTTTTTAAAGGATGAAGGTGTAAGTTGACTTGATCAGACAGCCATCCTACACCATGTGACCTAGGATTTTAAAAAAATACAATAAAATCCAAGTTCAGACGATCTGCTCGTGTGCACGACTTGATGTGCTGGCGACAATGTATTCACGCACTATATATGACAAAGGTGTTTCCTCCGGGTGTTTGGACCAATTCCGCCTGCCATTCCCCGTCAGACTAAAGACGACAACATACAAAACTCAAAACTACAGAGTAAAAAATGACGCGCGTAACTTTTTGAACGAAGCCCACACGTGGCTACTTTGTATAATTGCTTGTCAAACGTTGCCTCCCCCTCCACTAAAATAAATAAATAAATAAATAAATAACAATTCAAAATGAAATATAAAAGCCACATTGGAGCGCGTGATATATTGGGATATTCCGCTATTCCGCCCCGTGGCAGCCGCCCCGCGCTCTGCGCTGAAAGCGCACTTACCGGCCAGCGCGTGCAGGAGGATCCCCAAAACATACGGGACGAGCCAGGGCCCCCCGGTTGCCATTGAAACACTTGAGCGATGGATTCGTCGTCGTCTTCTTCTTCTTCTTCTTCTTCTTCTTCGTCTCCTTCCCCTTGATCGTGTTACTGTTCCACGACTCGCTGCGCGGGAGGAGGCATGGAGGTTCCAGGACCCGCGGTGCTACGGCAGGATCGCCGGGTCGCTCCACGCTTGCGCCATTTTGCACATCTATCAGGAATCTGTCAGCATCTCTCCCTCGCTCCCTTCCTCTGTATCCCAAAGCCACCTCCCTCCCCCTCTCCCCCCCCTCTCTCTTTCTCCCTCTCCCTCTCTCTCTCTGGCTCTCCCCCTCTCCCTCTCTCACTCTGGGAACAAAAGACCGCACTACTGCACTCGCAAGTCAGATGCTGGATTTCCAACAACAGACAAATGAAGACAAACGAGTTCATTTTCTATTGTAAAAACAACTAAATAAGGAACAAAATACAAGGGGATATTTTTATTTATCAAATAAATAAATCTATATTTGTAAAGACGCGTGAAAATATTTTTTTTTGCTGGATCTACACAAACATGATAACATTAAAACAATACATTTACGATTTTTTTGTGTTGCAATACAGCAACGCATTCATCATGCCACGTGTCTGGCATGGACGGTGTAGGATTTAGAAAAATAAATAATAATAATAATAGTAATAATAATAATAATGATGATGATGATAATCATAATGATCATTTTCAAAAATCATCATTCATTGCTGGTGCACCTGATACGCAGTTCCATCCACAATACAAAAGGCTGTGACCAAAAAAAAGCCAAACTAGTTGGGTAGAGAGCGCCACCTGCCGGGGGCTCGTCGAAACGCAGGACAAGGCTGCAGCCCGCGCGTTCAGTGCGCATCGACAATGGAAACACGATTTTGTTGTGGTCACTGCCCACCACTAGAAACACATTTTGATGATAATCTGTTTTACACCATTCCATCATTCTGTCATATGTGACTAATAGAAACCTTTGTATTACACCGTCATAAATGCCATAATGGAATTATTGTAGCTCGTCGTAATTTCCCTCGCTATCAGAGCTGTCTTACCTCAGAAATGTAGTTTAGATGAATGACTTCTCACATGTGAACAAGGAACATCTGAAGGTCAAACTATTCCCAACTATTTTGGAAATTAATCTACAGGATAAACTATAGGAGTGATCTACCCTGCTACGAACCCCAGTACGTGAACTGAGATCACTGTATTATATATGACATACGCTTTGAAAAAAAAAATCTAAACATGGACATATAATCGTTTGAGAAGCACATACAGTTAGTCAATTTAACTTTAGCTAACCAGAAAACATAAGGCCTATGCAATATGATTCAGTGATTTAATGAATACACTAAATTCAATTTGACACTGTCCACCGATGGTTATTTAGACCAAATGACATTATTTGAAAATGAGATCATTCTACATGTGTCCACAAAGCTGGTCTACACGAAAGTGGTGATGATCTTTTATCAGTGGTCTGTATACTGCAGCCACTGCTTCCACGTAAACCACAATTTCATCATTGTAGCGCACAGTGTATTATATTGCACAATGGCGCCACCAAGTGGTGATTATGTGATATCAAATAAATGTGGGAGACGTGATTATTTCGGGTCTGAATGCTGCTTGCAATGGCGAGTAATCGATCTTCTGAGTTCATGGCACACAGAAACCACAATCAAAAGGCATATTTATAACTGAAATAATAACTACAAAAAGGACTACCTCACGGACCGGCCATAGTATGTGAGGTCTCAGAACTGCGAGTCTGACATGGTCACCTGCAGCACGGGGGCCCCGCAAGGAGCGGCCTTGGCACCTTTCCTCTTCACCCTCTACACTGCAGACTTCACGTACAGCTCAACCAGCTGTCACCTGCAGGAGGTCTCTGATGACTCTGCATCAAAGATGAGGACGACTCACCATGGACTTTGTGGACTGGTGCCAGCAGAACCGCCTTCAGATCAACGCAGGGATTTCCGCAGGCGCAGACACTCCCCGACACACGGTGAACATCCGGGGAATGGATATTGACATCGTGGAATCTTACAAGTACCTGGCTGGGAAATAGACTGGACTGGACTAATCACATACATGCACTTTATAAGAAGGGTCAGAGCAGACTCTATGTGCTTAGAAGACTTAGGACCTTTGGAGTGCAGGGGGCTCTCCTGAGGACCTTCTTCGACACCGTGGTGGCATCAGCCATCTTTTATGGAGCGGTCTGCTGGGGCAACAACTGATCAAGAAGGCCAGCTCTGTCTTGGGGGCCTCCTGGACCCAGTGCAGGTGGTGGGAGAAAGGAGGATGATGGCTAAGCTGTCATGATGGAGAACGAATCCCACCCAATCCCCACCCCATGCATGCACCCCGGCTCTGACGGCAATGGAGAGCTCCTTCAGCAATAGGCTGCTTCACCCAAAGTGTGGGAAGCAGCGTTACCGCAGGTCCTTCCTTCATGTGGCTGTGAGACTGTATAACCAACAGCGCAGCCAGTAGACCACACACACACACACACACACACACGCGCGCACACACACACACACACACACACACACACACACACACACACACACACACACACACACACACACACACACACACACACACACACACACACACACAACTGTGAAAAAATCCAAGTGCAATCTTTTTATATCGAAAAAAAAAAAAAGAAAGTGCAATCCCTGATGTACAATGTGTTAACATATGTGCAGTACAATCTGGTTCCTATATATGGTGATTTTTTTATTTTTATGTTTCTATATATTTTATATTGTTTATAGTGTGTACTTGATATGCTCTTTATTTTCTGCTGTCCCCTTTTTACTGCTGGAACGATGTAAATTTCCCCGTTGTGGGAATAATAAAGGTTTATCTTATCTTATCTTATCTTATCTTATCTTATCTTATCTTATGTTCAAATTACATTATAAACACAAAATAAAATTATTATTATTATGCAAAAAAATACATGTATAACATATAAGAACATATATATATATATATATATATATATATAATAAGACAAATAAAAACATACCTAATATGAAAAATAATGAGGAAACGTTATTTTTTGGCACATAACCACCACAGAAAAAATAAAAAAATTAAAACAATGGTCTACGATTTAGGCATTTACTGTTACATACCTAAGTCAGGTAACAATAGCCATTGCAGTGTATGTCTAAACCTGTTTGTCTATTGTTATGTATTCTGCCTATTATTAGCCCACAAGGCTGGGACTCAATTGTTATCGTTCAGATTTTTATCATTTATTACTTTTTCTCCTTGACATTTTTCAGGCTTAAAGTGTCTGGCCCACGACAACCACTGGACCCATGGACACGGTTGAGGTCTCGTTAGAACCGGGAAAGACATCTCGTGGTTCAAGTTTGATCCATATCGATCTACATTTGGAGCAGGAATTAGTGAAAAACCAATTAAATTTGACGGAAGTTTAAGAATGTTTGTGCATCGTCAATACTCTAAGGTTCTAAAACTTCCGGTCGGGCGGCAGATAGAGATGAGTTTGTGGAGTAAGACGCCTTGTGACATCATCATCCAATTTGTTACATCTGTGCAGGTTGTGGCTCTGGATGCCAATTTGCATCATACAAGGTGCGTTGTGTGTACTCCATCGAATAATCCCCGTTGTTATTGCCCCACGTTTTTTTAATTTGTTTTTAATCTCAGTGTTTTTTTATTTTTAATCTAGGCATTTTTTGGGCGAAAAGTATCTGAAACAGGACAACGGCAGTACGCAGAGACATGGTTGAGCTTTTATGAGAAGTGGGACGTTTCAGACATCTTGTTGTTCTAGTTTGATCAAAATACAGTCTACATTTGGAGCAGAAATTAATGAAAAACTGTGGTCATTTCATTAGTGCGGGCGGCTTTGTGACATAGGTTTATAAAGCCAAGCTTCGTCTCTCTGAAGTCTTTCCCGTTCAGCGACTTGCACCAGCCACTTTGACTGGATAGCATTCACAGACAACCGGGGGCCAGGGCTGCCATGTCCCGGGGACGATAGGAAATGTGTCTGGGACGAACAGAGATCTTCCCCTGGATGTCCCCGGGACAAAAGGTATTTCTATATGTGTGTATCCGCCTGCCAAGGAAAAAAAAAAACAAAGCAAACATTTTTAACACCAAAAATGACGCCAAATATCCATTTATTGTCTGGTACCAGAGCAACGGGCCTGAATCGTGTCCATTTTATTTTAGTCCCAAAGGTTAAAAAAGTTGATGAAATATCTCTGAGGGACATGCAGTGTTTAATCTGTTTGAATGGAGCTGTGTTGTTGGGAACTTCCTCACAGAGTGATTTCCTTCCACAGAGACACAATGAGGCAGGACTCTGTGGACTACAGGTAGTAGACATCCATGTTATCATTTTTATGATAAAGTAATAACACGCAACAAGTGTATCGGCTTGTAGTAGTAATTCCATGTGTCGCCAGGACTCACCACGCCCTTACGTCAGCCGATGCTGCATTCAAAGGCAGCTATGAAAATTGTAACTCGTTTTAGTAGTAAGGCTGATGTGAAGACGAGCGACGGCACAAACTGATGCTGTGTTGCATTGGAGCTCGAAAATGTGTAATTGGTGTCGATACGAAGTGATGATGCGTTTCAGGGGAACTTTGAAAACTGTAATTTGTATTTAACACGACTAAGCTGGAACCTGTGTATTGCTGCCTTATTGTTATTATTATTATTATTAGTAGTAGTAGTACTACCACTACTACTAATAATAATATATATTTTATTTCAACTTTATTCATTATGAGATATATATATATATATATATATATATATACACACACACACACACACATTCATAAAATAACAACAACAGCAAAGTTTCATTTTTCCATCCTTACTTTAGGTTACCTTCACTCCTTGGTATACATTTTTTTTCACTGCACCATTCTTTTCTTTTCCGTTTTAACTTTAAATTCTGCTTTTCACCATCGGTTTCCCATTCGCTCGGGCAAATTAAACGTATATTTCCCACGTTGTTTGAATTTGAAAGGGGGGCGGGGCCTACAAGACAGCTGACTTCGGGCCGAATTAGCCGAAGAACTCCCGCGCAGACGACTACAATCCCCAGAATGCCTTGCGTCGCCCTGTCAATATGGCTTCTGTCTGTCGGACAAAGGCAAATCAGTCTCACCGCCAACTGAATCCCAATTAGATTCGGAAGAAACATTTCGGAGGGGGAAGCAGCGACAACAACAACGGGCCGTGCATGTTCGGAGCGGAAGGGACTACGCGAATCCGTGTGTTAAATGCGGCGCAGTGGGGCGGAAGCCACTGACGCTACCAGCCAGGTAAGACTTGCAGCGGGGGGAACTTGGTGGAGGCTAGCAGGCTAGCAGGCTAACGTGCTAGCAGGCTAGCAGCCACACTGCAGGCTGGCCCGGGTCTCCGCTACGCCGTCGTACTCCGCTCAGTTACAGTCCACAACTCGTGCTTGGGACCGGGAGCTGCCGGTTCAGAGACGAGGAAACTTTCCGGAGAAGCCGTTTGCCCAGCGGGCTCAACACGGTTACTGCCGGGGCGCTACTCCCAAACACATCTGGCGGCGACATCTGTCCGCGGGACCGGAGGGTGGTTCCAACTTTTCCTGCCCGGCGTTCCAGCCCGGCTGGAGCTCTGCCGATGCCGCGGAGGCTGGTCGCAGCCAGCCTGCAGAGTTAGGCGCGTACCGGTGGTTCATTTTAAAGTCTCGGGAGTCCATTCTCAGAAGTTAGAGCACGGCGTTAAAGCTGTGGCTGGAACTTATGTCTGCCGTGTGCTGTGCATGTCTGTGGAATTGTCCCGCCGTCAGCTCCGGCTAATTGGACTCTCCAAAATGGCCATGCGTACACTCTGTGTTCAAATGTAGGGGACCCATCCCAATCCAAGGTGTCCCCTGCCTAGTGCCTGCAGTCAGCTGTGATGGGCTCCAACCCCCTCCCCATCCCTCACCTCCGTCACACAACCTTGGCCAGGACAAGATGGATGGCAGTTTCCCACTCTCAAACAATCCATTAGACATTTCATATTCCATCTTAGGGCCTGCCAATATTGACAAAATCATGAGTAATGTGGATGTTATGACCAAGCAGGTAGAGGCATTCATTAGGTCAGCAAAAACAGATCTACAAAGTTCTGATTACCTTTTTTGGAAAAAGACAACATTTAACAAGATCGCAATAGCCCAAATCCTAGATAATAATAGTCTCCTATCGCAATATTCATGTCATAGCGTTATAATTGCCCGGCCCTCCTTAATCTCGGAAAAAATGTGAACGTCTTATCCTGTTATTGTGATTTATTTAGACCACAAGATTTGTGCGTCCCAAGATGACAGCGTCTTTGACAATATCTTCATTTTCCCTACCCTCTTAAATCAGTACAAGGCTGAAGGCCACCGCTTCAAACTACGTTGGAAATCAGTGTAATAGACGGCTTATTTATATATATAAATTATATATTATACCACCATTGTTTCCTTGAAAATATACAAAAACAGATGCTAGTCACAACCATGGGCAATTTAGTAACTCCAGCTATCCTCACTGCCATGTAGAGGAGGTAGGAGAGAACTAGAGCTCCCGGAGTCAAGCAATGCAAACGAGCGGAACAGGCCTCATTCACACAGCTTTTCCGAAATTCGTCTTATTTTTGTGCTTGAATAAAGTGTCCACAAATCATTGCAGGATTCACGAGTCCCTTGATTTAGTGTGTTATTTAGTTCAGATTATTAGTACAGTACTTATTTAGTACAGTACCAGATGATGTAAAATTATGGTTCATAAATTCAGTGCATTTATCTGTTTATATTGATTTGCACAGGTTGACGCCCTGCCAACTTTAGAAAAGACGTGTAGACTTAAGGGTTGTCTGCAAATAAACTGTGACGAAGAGAACTGGTCTCTGTGATCATCTGCGCGGTCCCTGAAGGCGCTCTGTCTCTTCCCAAGAGAAGATTAGCTGAGTTATCCAATAAAAGCAAAAACTCGATTGCTGACGGGATATTTGACAGCGCGCTCTTAGGTCGTTTATCATTTCGAAAACGTTTTGTTAATATGGTGATAACGAGTAGCTTATTAGGTCTAGAACTGTAGCCTGTGATTTTAATTTTGTAATTTGAGGTGTGGCACGAGAGTAATTGATTTTTTTCATAAAGAATAGGACATTCACAGTAGAATTCACGTCGGCGTAATTATTTTCCGTGAGTTTCCCAACACAAGTACATTTTGATCATACCAACGAAAAAATTCAGATGAGAAAAACAATGCTGAATGCCACTATTTGTACAATTTGTGATCAAAGTGGATTGTATGCACGTTTCATGAAAGGCGATCAGCGTCTTATTGACTGTGTGGATACAGTGTTTTCTCGTGTGATAGTTTGGATATTCTAGACAGTACTATAGATTATACATTGTCTTCTAGACTGTGATAAACTAAACACTGTCTTCTGGACTGTGCAGTGTGACTAGATGCAGTGTCTTCTCTACAGGTACTCCTCACTTAAAGACCCACCTGTTTAACGACTGTTCAGACTTACGACCAGCTCTCTGACCAGTCTGTATTGTACAATGCGTACAATACCACGGCATCTCAGCGCCAAGCATCTCATCTCATCACCGTTCTTAGTCTCAGTATCGTTCCCGCAGTCTGTCAGTATTCACTACACTAGCATTTGCAATCGCCACGCCCCCTTACCGTGAAATTACACAGGTCCTCGCTTATCAACCAGGTCTTAGGAACGGAACCCGGTCGTTAAGTGAGGAGTACTTGTATTGTGATGGACTAGACACTGTGTCTTCTAGACAGTGACAGACTAGACATAGGTTGTTCTAAGCAGTATGATAGACTAGACAGTGTCTTCTAGACTGATAGACCAGACCTAGTATCTTCTAGACAGTGTGACGAACTAGACAGTGTCTTCTAGACTAAAAGGCTGGACAGTGTCTTCTAGATAGTGATGGACCAGACCTAGTGTCTTGTAGACCAGTGGTTATCAAAACAAACAAACTAAGATCTTTTTCCAGATGAGGGAGGAAAAAATAAAATTAACAAATTATGTACTATATGTATTTATTTATTAAACATTATATATATAACCAATATTTTTCAACACCTTTTCTTTTTATTTTTTGAGTACCCCCTGCAGTACCCCTGCAGTACCCCTAGGGGTGTGAGTATTTGAGAAACACTGTTCTAGACTGTGTGATAGACCAGACTGTGATAGACCAGACACAGTGCCTTCTAGACTGTGATAGACCAGACACAGTGCCTTCTAGACTGTGATAGACCAGACACAGTGCCTTCTAGACTGTGATAGACCAGACACAGTGCCTTCTAGACTGTGATAGACCAGACACAGTGCCTTCTAGACTGTGATAGACCAGACACAGTGCCTTCTAGACTGTGATAGACCAGACACAGTGCCTTCTAGACTGTGATAGACCAGACGCAGTGTCTTCTTCGTTGTGTGATAGTTGAGTCACAGGGATTCAGAAAGTATGGAGCTTGGCTTTGAAAGATAGAGATTTTTTCTTGGCATTTTCCCAAGTCAGCTCCTCCCCTCGCTCCCGCTCTCGCTTCATCTATCTATGTGTCGGCACGTGCTTGCCTGTTCTGTCCCATTCTACTGCTCCACGGTGCTCTCTCTTTTTAATGCATTCCTGCAGCTGACAGAGGAATCCATTTCATATCTGGATAGCAGCTGCTGTGCTCTGGCATCTTATGAAGAGATGGTGTGTGATGGAATATGCTTCTATTGACTGGGCTGCGCAGTGGCTCTGTTGTGTAATCATGTCCTTTGTTGTGTCTCTGTGATGTGAATTAATTCATCAGCTTGAGCACCATGTCGCTTGATTGGCAGAACCAGGCACTTCTATTGCCAGGGTTTAACAGCACAAGTGGCAAAATCCCCCAGCGCCGGGCGAACCATTGTTTGCCTATTAGCGCTTGTTTCAACACAACTTGTATCAACACAACTTGTCTCAACACAAGTTCAACTTTTCTCCACTTCTGATTCATTCCCTTACTATCATGATGAATACACCTTGTATTAAGTTTATTGACAATGCAATTCTGTAGGGCTGCCTCCTGAAAGTCGACAGGACGAATCATCAGTCAGAAATCCGTCAGTTGACTGATTATTGAAGTCGACCTGTGTTTTTTCAGTCAGTCAGTGTACATTACAATAATAGGATAAAACAAAGAGAAGCTTACAAAATGCACAGGGATAACACTGCAATAAGGAATTGTAAATAAGGGGAACCATAAATATATTTATATGTACTGTATATGTGTCTATATGTCTGAACTCTGTTTTTTTGCGGAGAGCTGTGTCCGGACGCGAACGCAGCTCTCCGTGCGCCCAGACGCCATGACCCGTTCCTCCAAATAAAACAAATAAAAACAGTGTTTTTAGTTGTTTTATTTGTAGAAACGGGGACGGAGCACGAGTAGGGATAGGTGTTGTTACGCTTTTAAAGGTACCACTACTCTTACTGATAATGCTTATCGATCCGGTGCTTTAACAGTACTCTTATCGGTTATTTAAAAAAAAAAAATAATAATAATAATTAAGAGTAAAACTTAAACAAATAAATAGAAGAATTAACTCTGCTTTATTTTCTGCTTATAAGGCATGGAAAGGGACCGATCTGCGCCCTTGTCTCCGCGTGCATGTGTGAGAGCCAGGCAGAGGGAGCCGGCCCCGCCCCCCTTGCGCATATCTCCATTCTGGCGATAGAGCGGCGGGGAGAGAGAGCAGAGATGTCACTTCTCATAATAGCGATATTCATCTTAGAAGAATAATCAAATCTTAATCTTATTCCAAGTTAGAAATGGGTTATATAGCCTAAATAAATAGAAAATCAATTTTCTTCATTTCTCCAATACCGTTACGGCCTTTTATTATTTAGCTCCAGTGGCTGTTTAATACCGGATCTCAGTACCCAACCCCCATTCCTCTGTGCCCCCCACCGTATAGCCAAATATTCGTATTGAACAGCCGAATGCTATCCAACTGAAAATATTTGGGGTCGGGTACAGCCCTACAATTCAGGAACATGTTCACTTGCATGTTGTTTACTGCCTACTTTATGTCCCCTCTCCCTTCTTCCTGTCTTCTTGTCCCTTTCTATTGCACCCCCGATCCTTTAGGATGTCTCAGCCTCGCGATGAGCCTCGTTTCACCATTGAGCAGATCGACTTATTGCAGCGGTTGCGGCGGACTGGCATGACCCAGGCTGAAATCCTCCATGCCTTGGACACCTTGGACCGCCTCGACGGCCGGCACGGATGCCAGCTCAACCCCCGGCCCCGCCGCCCGCCTCCCTCCACCACCTCCACCGCCACTCAGACCACTTTCCATGAGAATGGACTCTCCCCGTCGCCCGGTAACAGCTACCTCACCCCTCCGGCGGTGGCCACGCCTGCCACCATGGCAGCAGCGGTGGCGGAGAGCGGTCTGGTCGCCATGACGAATGGCAAGCTGTCCCCTCCGCGGTTTCCGTCCTCTGTCGCACAGAGCTACGCATTTGAGACCAGCGAAGAAGAGGCAGACCTTGATGAAAAGGTGGAGGAACTCATGAGGTACGACTAAGGCTAGCTAGGCTAGTAAAGCTTTGGCCCAGCAGGCTAAACTAAACCGAACAAGGGAGCCCGAATCAAATTTCGCTAAACCAAACTAATTTTTGCCAAATGTCGTTAAACCAAAACAAATGAATTAACTCCACCAGACTTAACTTGATCAGAAAGCACTCAATAGAGTTCAGACCAGTGCAAAGAAAGCACAATTCCCTGATGAACCAAACGTGTTACCTATGTCGAAGAATCTTTCCATGGAAAGGAATGCATATTTTCCGCTCGTCTGCTCTTCTGAAAGAGATGACAGACAAACCCAGTCAGCAGACCCATAAAGCTTTTAATAGTTGAAACCTTTAAAGCTTGTTTTGAGAGGATAGTCCTGAAATACACATGGCTCATACATGGCCTGTAGCAGGTGTAAATTTCATTTGGACATCTGAAAAGATGGTAGCTGCTAAAAGATTGATAAATCTAAACTTGCCTCTGCTAACATGTCATACTGTATATGGGAGCCCTTGTCTGCAAAGTCATAGAAGCCGTGATTTACTGGAGGTTTGGACCAGAGAATATTCAGTACCAAGACCAAAACACACACACACACAATTTTAAAGTAGCAGGGTTTCCCCCAGGGTATTTTCTAATGTATTTTTAAGGGTGTTTATTAAACTATCAAAATAAACTATCCTAATAAAACAAACTAATAAACTATCTAATTGAATGCCACATATTCATGTTCTATTTTTTATTTTTATTTTATTATTTTTACTATTTAAAATGTGTAAAATCTTATTTTATTGTAGAGCTGTGCGCGTTGATTGCCTTGATTGGCATTGATCTTAACTTCTACCCCTTAACAGAGCTCATGATACAAGTGATTTCTGTTTGTCTCATAACCCCCCCCCTCTCTTCCTCCCCCCAGAAGAGACAGCGCTGTGATTAAAGAGGAAATTAAATCCTTCCTAAGTAACAGGCGTATCTCACAGGCCGTGGTTGCCCAGGTAACAGGTCAGTATCGCTCTCCATCAAGTTGGGACAGAACCAACTGGCCAGCAAACCGACTGACATTGGTCAGTCTTTATGCTTACATTGGTTTTGAGATAACCAACCGTCTTCTGGAGCTCTTGTTCTATTTGAATCGACTTATTGGTTGTTGAAATAGTGAAAGTATCTGCTAAGTTAGTCAGGTGTACAGTTAGCCCTCTATTTTACATATAAATAGGTAAATAATGGCTGGTAAATAATGTTTATGTTTGTAGTTGTGTAACAACTCAAGTCAATATTTGAAGAGGTGAACGTTTCAGGCCTCTGTGACAGAAGAAACCTAACTAAAGCACTTACTTTACCAAATTAAGTGTTGACACGGGGAAGGGAATGTTGTTGGTGTGCAGATAAGTGATCTGATAACCCCTCTCTACTCCAGGAATTAGTCAGAGCCGGATCTCCCACTGGCTCCTGCAACAGGGATCAGACCTCAGTGACCAGAAGAAACGGGCCTTCTTCCGCTGGTACCAGCTGGAGAAGACCAACCCTGGTAACAAAACAAAAAAAACAAACTCCTCCTTTTGATATCGGTACTACAACCCTGACCAAACCACACTTCTACAGAACCGTGACCACACAAACCCTTCATGACCATATCAACTCTCCAGAGCACCAGAGAAACTTTGCCACTCAACATAACTCGGCCTACTTCACCACCCTTTTGCAAACATCCACCGGTTGTAGTGTAAAGCCAGAGTGTGCTCAGTAAATATTTATATGTCTAACAATATTTAGTCAATAGCCTCTTTCCCACTTGCACTGAAAGCTGTTAATCTACTGGCAATGTTTGTTATTGGCGTCATGTAAGAACAGGAGCCGGTCTCCATATTCCGTAAAAGTCGTTTTGTAAATTTCCCCTTTCACTCTCGACCTAGTATAATTTCTGGGAAAATGCCGGTACGGCTGTGAATGGAAGTGTGTGGGAATGGAAGCAGGAACATTGCCGGGACAAGCACCTAAAGTAGGGATGGAGCCGAATCCAAATTAAGAACAAATTGTTGGTTTTTATGAAACATTTATTTTGTACGAATATTTAAAAATTGAATTGTTTTCGGAAAGAAAAAAAAAAAAAACCTTTGGAAAAATGGCGAGTACGAACTGTAGCTCTGCTACAAAGAGTCAAAGACGTCCATCTCTATGGAGACAGGTCTTTATATTCTTAAATGTTATTATTTTTCTTCTTAAAAATGCCACTCAGACCCTAGAAGTGTCTTTTAGAGTTAGGGGTGTGGTATGGTGACATCGGGCACAAGCGCTTTGCGTCACCACTGCGGAGAAAGCGAGTGGAAGGAAGGGTGGAGGAAGTTCCTTCTTCAGAGCCAGAGTGTGTAGGACAGGATGAAAATCATTACATTACATTTAGCAGACGCTTTTATCCAAAGCGACTTACAATTATTGAAACACCGACGGACGCAGCCATCAGGAGCAATTAGGGGTTAAGTGTCTTGCTCAAGGACACTACAGCATGCTAGCAGGAGGAGGAGCCTGGGATCGAACCAGCAACGTTTAGATTACTAGACGACCAGCTCTACCTCCTGAGCTACCATCCCCTGATTTAATAAATTTGGGTCAGGGGGGGTTATTGCTTCCGGGGACAGGGGTTCTGTCAGCAGAGGGAACCGAGACCGTCCGGGAGGGGTGGTGGTCTCAAAACTAAATTGATTCTGTTGCCTAGTGTTGTGTGATATTAGACACCTCTCGCGCGAGCATTACGTAATGTATCTGCAACAGTCATCTACAGTATGTGGGAACAGACTACATACAGAACTTTTCTGTAAATGTGGGAATGACTACCGACTGCCTTTGCCAGGTATTCTTTTAATCTAGCAATGTTATGGATTCCATGTGGAAAAAGGGCTAATGAGTTGGCTACCTGGGTCAACCTAGCCACCCCAGCATTCATCTTAACCGCAACTGTGTAACAGATGTAAATCCGGCAAAGATTGTTCTACCATATAACAAACTCGTAGGACATACTTTCCAAGAATACAAGGTCACTCTTTGAGTATATGCTATTGATAAACAGCCAGTGTCCCACCTGAGAAACATGTGACCATTGCTGAGCTGAGGAGCAGAGTGTACCTTGCATCAGTGTATGTGCAGTTCCCACAATCAACTTTTCGCCAGAAGACCCAGCCAATAAAAGATTAAAGTAAATGAGGTATATGTAGAGATCTAATTATTCAATTTACAAACTCACTCAATCATTTAAGGGGAATTAAGATCATCGAACATTGGATATGTCTGTCTGTCTGTCTGGATTATTCATAAGACGGGCAAGTGTAAAGCAGTGGCGTAAATGCTCCTGCTAAAGCCCTGTGCAGAATGACTCAACTGGACTCTCCTACCCTCCCTGTGACACACGGATTATTTCCGTTGCCACATGGATAATTGCGATCAGATGCAAAACAAGTGCAAATTGTACTCGGCAGCAAAACTTTATGGCCGTGTTTGCGTTGTCATATGATTAGCGCAATATATTTTGTGAATCCGACGGTAAGATGCCGCAGATAGCAGGTGCAATTGACGCGCAATTCATGGTGCTATCAGCGGCCAAAAGAGTGTGAGTGTGAGTGTGTTTGTGTGTGTGTGTGTGTGTGTGTGAACCCCTGTACACCTACCTCGTGCAATTATCTAATTTGCCATTTGTGTGGCAATGCATAAAATCATGATGCATGAATCAGATACAGGTCTGCAGCTTCAGTTTGTGTTCACATTAGGCTTGGGAAGATTTGCAATTAAGTCATCTTTCGGTGATTGACTCCATCTGTCGGCGATGGACAGCTTCCATCATGATTGACATTGATGACAGACATTTTTCTTAAAGGTTTTTTTTCTGCCAGGAAAAATCCGAGCATCTGTACGGTGTAAGTGCGGTTTACCGTGTTCTGAAACTGGAGTGGGAAGAGGGAGAGAGGAGGCTCTCGCCCTCTCCGCCCAGAGCTGTCGAGTAACCACTGGTGATCGCTCTACAGTGCCGTACAGAGACTTTTCAGGGGTAGGTGCACAGCTTTGCCGCTGTGGGCAAACGGAGTAGCACAGTGGAGCCACGCTGAGATTCATGAATTGTTTCTCATGAATATATTTTGCCCAGACAATCTGCTACCTCGATGCGCTTTCACAGTTAAAAAAAAAAAAACGCGCCTGATAAAAAGGGTGCATTTTACGGGGGATATAGAGCGCACGTACCTGCTGCTCTAAATGCAAATTTTGTGATTTTTTTAAAAGTGTGTGTGTGTGTGTGTGTGTGTGTGTGTGTGTGTGTGTGTGTGTGTGTGTGTGTGTGTGTGTGTGTGTGTGTGTGTGTGTGTGTGTGTGTGTGTGTGTGTGTGTGTGTGTGTGTGTACTCTGCTGCCTCACAGCAAGAAGGTCCTGGGTTCGATTCCCGCCTGGGGCGCTGTTGGCACCGTGCTCCGGTGGGTTATTTCCCAAACAGGAGCCTTTCTGTGTGGAGTTTGCATGTTCTCCCCGTGCTCACATGGGGTTTCCTCCACCTCACGTCAGTAAGGACCCCCACCAAAAACATGCACCCATCATTGTCTGACCAGCAATGGACATTTATCACCTGGTCCCCGGGCGCGTCCACGTATGCTGCCCACTGCTCCTGGCTGTGCCCCCAGAGGAAGGACAAGCCAGGATGGGTCAAATGCAGAGAATCCATTTCACCGGCTACCAATCGACCAATACATTTCCTGGTTCAATTAGAATTGGTATTTAAACAGTCCTCTTCATCATGCTGTTCACATTTTGACATCATGAGACCAAGACGACACCTAACAACTGATCAACAGTACCTCGCCATTGTGCCCCTGCATGAACAACACAGGCCTAATTTCGTCTTCATGGACGACAATGCTCCAGCTCATCGAGGTGGCATCATTAGGGAACGGCTGCTGGAGACTGGGGCACCTCAAATGGAGTGGCCTGCACTTTCTCCAGACCTGAATCCCATAGAAAACCTATGGGATCAGCTGAGTCGCTGTGTAGTGGCTCGTAACTCAGTACCCCAGAACCTCAATGACCTGAGGGCCGCCCTTCAAGAAGAGTGGGGGGCCATGCCTCAGTAGACAATAAGTCGACTTGTGAACAGCATGAGACGTGGTTGTCAAGCTGTAATTGATGCTCAAGGGCACATGAGAATTTATTGATTTTTTGGTGTGGTATACCCACCCCTGTTGTTGGCTTTTGTTTCAATAAATTATTTGAGATTAGGAAATCACCATTGCATGCTTCTACTTAAATGCTCTACTTTCACTTTCACACAGCAGTCTTTAGAGTTGAGTACTCAGAATGGTGCCATAAACAAAACATCCAGTGAGCAGCAGTTCTGCGGACAGAAACACCTTGTTGACCACTCTGTACAATTGTGGTGAGCAGAAAAACTTCTCAGAATGCACAACAAACCTTGTCCAACCTTGAGGCGGATGGGCTACAACAGCAGATGACCACATTGGCTTCTACTTCTTTCAGCCGAGAACCAAAATCTCATTCTGCAGTGGGAACAGGCTCGACAAACTGGACAGTTGAAGACTGGAAAAATGTAGCCTGGTCTGATAAATCTCAACTAATGCTGAGGCACATAGATGGTAGGGTCAGAATTTGGCAGCAAAAGCATGAATCCATGGACCAAACCTCCGTGTGTGTGCGTGCGTGCATGTGAGAACAATTATTATTATTATTATTTTTTCTACAAACTCATTCTCATTTAGAGTTGACCTCATTCTACCCCAAACAAAATTGCATCTCAAATGTACTGCCTTTTTAACTTTAATAACAACATTAAGAAAACTTGAATCGAAAATGTATGTGGTAAATACAATTTATCTATTTTTTGGGTGAGGATCTCTATCAGAGGTATACTGTATATGCTAAAATGGCCAGAAAATCCAAAGTCTAGTGACACATCAAGCATTACCAAAGAATAATTCTAACCAGCTGGTGCAGTGATGAGTTGGAATGAAAACCAGCTTACTGTTTGGAAATAACTGAGCACAAGGAAAGAATGCAAAGTTTCTTTCCTTTTTCTTTCGATAACAAATTAGTTTTAATTTTTTAGAAGTGAAGCCGTGATAAAAGACCCAGGTTCTCATTTATCAAGGTCTTGTAGAAAAGGTTTCCACGCAATGACAATACATACTTCAATTGATTGAAGGATGACGGCTTCATATAGAGGCTGTATGTTGTGGTGTTAATGAAAGAACCAAAAACTGCAGGGTGTGTCAGACAGCTAAATTAATTCCTATCTTTATTTTGTAGATTTTTTGATGGTAATCTTGGACCTATTTTTTCGGTCTTTTTTTTTTTTTTTTTTACCCCTGCCTAAAGAGAAGTTTGTCTTCTTTAGGGGGACTCAAAGTATACTTTGCAGCTTGCATGGAAGTCGTTTTTGTTACCCTGGCTTGTTGTGCAGCGTTATACGGTAACTATATATCTTGCGGTGTTGATTAAATAATTGCAGGACGGGTCGATGGCAATATGCGGTTGGGGGATGGTTTTGAAATACCGACTATATCCACAGTTAGTCTCTCTCTGGAATATGCTGGTGGACAAAAAAATCCCGAAGTGTAGAAAACTTGGGTGTGCAGAGGGATGATGTTTGTGCCATTTGTCTCCTGTTAAAGAGCGCTTTGAAGCTGCACATGGAGATTCAATGAAATGGGCCAAGGAAAATGAGATTGAGTGAGATGGTCATCTTTTCCAGCTAAAGTAGATCGGAGCACTCTTTGAAAACACGCTCCCTGCATAGTGCAGTTTGTGCTGAATCGCCAAGCAGAGCAAGATACATAATTTTCCGCTGAAGCCTTGCAACTGATATATATTTTTATATACGTAGATAGCTGGCCTTATCTCTACCAGAATTTTTGCACATAAATGACACAACTGGATTTACTCATTTATTTATGTTTGCTCATGTTATCAATAACAGGACTTGCAGCCCAAATCCTTCATGAATGGGATTGTGCAATATCTGCCAAGCTAATACAGTGGTAGCTCGACTAACGACTGCATCTTCTTACGACTAATCCATGATACGAGCAGCGATAGTCGCGGAAATTTGTATCGACTTGCGACCAACTGCTCCAAGATACGAGCGTGGAAATTTACAGTTGGCGCGTCGGCGGCCAGTCAGCAGTCAGTCAGCGGGCAACCTACATCGTGTGTGCAGGTAGTTTATGGCTTATCGATATTTTTTTTTCATCTTTACTGTGTTTGTGCTGTGTATTTTGTTTATTTTCACCCTTCATGATTTCATAATTTATATGGGAAAAATTGCCTCGACATACGACTGTTTTAACATACAACTGTTCTTATAGAACGAATTACAGTCGTAAGTCAAGGTACCACTGTATAGCAAACAGAACCAACATTAAAAAAATAATTCCTTTATTGACAATAACATTAGCAAACGGTAGGATTAATAGGATATGATGGTATGTCCTCAAAAACGGCCCTTTTCCACCAGTGGGGTTCGTGCCAAAGGTGAGAATCGTTTTAGACACATTTTAAAGTTCAAGTGCGATTTGATAAATCCCTTACTTTGCATACAAATGAGTGAAGGCATGGATTATGCACTATTACTCATTATACATTGTTTATGCATGATGGATAAATGAAGACCCCGATGTGCCATTTTGACTTTGACTGCCATTCTCAAGTAGCAATTTATTACTATGAGATCAAGATTCAAGATGTTTATTTGTCACATACATATACATACATTCATACATATATGCAGTGAAATGTCTTTGCAACGCACCCGGAGATTATGCACAATAGTTTCTAAACCAAACGTAATAGCTAACCTAATTTCTACCTAGCTAACTAACTGAAACTAACTGATTCCTAAAACGTAATGCAGTTAGTGAATAGAATAATATAAATAAAATAAAATAAGACTCAAAAAGGTAATTCAGAGTGGGGGTACAAAATAAAGTAAAGGGAATAGATTTATGTATATGGGATAGGCTATTTGTATATACAGATATGTGCAGTAAAGTGCATGTGAATAAAGTGTGTGTGGAGATGTACAGTATACAGTACGGTAAACAGTACGACACAGCAATACAGTAACACCAAACAGAACAGCAATACAGTGCAGTATGCAGTAACCCAGAACAGTGATATAGTAACTTGCAGTACAGTACATGTTCACATGAGGCACAAAGTCTGTGTATGATTGCTGTGACACTGTGATTACTTTTTGTTCCCTTTGACTCTCTGGTCAAAGGGAATAGCTGAACATAACATAAATCTGTATTTTCCATACACACACAAGTGATATGTATGAAATCGGCTTTTAATATGTATTGTCTGTTATCGCAATAGAAATAGAATAATAAACAATCGTGACCTAAATTTGGGTGCGTGGTTGGAGATGGGCATCTAATTACAGAAAGCGTAACTGCAATCTGTTATAGTTACAAAAAAAACCCCAATGCTAGTTAGTTATATATAACTATATCAGAATGAGTTTCTTCCCCCAGATAGATTTAGATATGAGGAATTTTTCACTGTGAGGATCGGTGTTGCTCCTTTTCAACAAGTTATTATACACCGATCAGCCACAATATTAAAACCACCTGCCTAATATTGTGTAAGCCCCCCTTGTGCTGCCAAACAGCTTTGACCCGTCAAGGCATGGACTTCCACAAGACCTCTGAAGGTGTCCTGTGGTATCTGGCACCAAGACATTAGCAGCAGATCCTGTCCTTAAGTTGCAAGGTAGGGCCTCCCTGGTTTGAGCTTGTTGTTCCAGCACATCGCACAGATGCTCCATTGGATCGAGATCTGGGGAATTTGGAGGCCAAGTCAACACCTTGAACTCTTCGTCAAACCATGCCTGAACATTTTTTGCAGTGTGCAGGGCGCATTATACTGTTGAAAGAGGCCAGTGCCATCAGGGAATACTTTTGCCATGAAGAGGTGTACTTGAGGAGTACATGAAGAGGTAGTATGGTCAAACTTACATCCACATGAATGCCAGGACCCAAGGTTTCCCAGCAATACATTAGCCAGAGCATCACACTGCCTCTGCCGGCTTGCCTTCTTCCCGTAGTGCATTCTGGTGCCATCTCTTCCCAGGTAAACAACGCACATGCACCCGGCCAGCCACATGATAAATGTAATGCATCAAACCAGGCCACCTTCTTCCATTGCTCCATGGTCCAGTTCTGACGCTCACGTGGCTATTGTAGGCACTTTTGGCGGTGGACACTCTGATTGGTCTGTGGCTACGCAGCCCTATACGCAGCAAACTGTGATGCACTGTGTGTTCTGACACCTTTCTATCACAGCAGCATTAACTTTTTCAACCATTCGTGCTACAGTAGCTCTTCTGTGGGAATCGGACCAGATGGGCTAGACTTTGCTCCCCATTTGCATCAATGAGGTTTGGGCGCCCATGACCCTGTTGCCGGTTCACTAGTTGTCCTTCCTTGGACCACTTTTGGTAGATACTAACCACTGCATACTGGGAACACCCCACAGGATCCAACCGTTTTGGAGATGCTCTGACAGTCATCTAGCCATCACAATTTGGTCCTTGTCAAAGTCGCGCAGATCCTTACGCTTGCTTCAACACATCAACTTCAAGAACTAACTGTTCACTTGCTGCCTAATATATCCCACCCCTTGATGAAGTGCCATTGTAACGAGGTTATCAATGTTATTTACTTCACCTGTCAGTGGTTTTAATTTTGTGGCTGATTGGTGTAAGTCTGAGCTCCCCAAAAGATGTTTTTGTTTTGTTTTTTTTTCCAGAAAATACCACTCAGATTATGCATTCTAGTCATTCTAGCATGCCTCTAAACCATCCTGTTCCAGGAAGCTCTGTTTCTGTGGGTCACGCCACCCTCCTTACCCTAGTTCTGTGAGCTAATGGGTTTTGAGCAAGAGTACAGGGTTCTGTAAGCCAATAGGGTTTGAGCTTGACTTCCGAGTTCAGTTGTATTTAGTCCGTAAACTCTCAATGATTTCACCTAAGCAGTCCACCAAAATCTGTTTTTGAACAAATTTGAGGTGGGAAATCAGACGTAATTTAAATTTTTGTTCCAACTTTCATTGCAGTGCTCCAAGCTTGTGGGGGACACCACACCGGGACACCGCACGCGGGGACTTTTTGTTTAATGTCAACAAATCTGAAAATACAATAAAATAAGTACATCTGCAATAAAACATGTTTATTTTTATTGTTTTTGTTTGGAGAAACGCACAGCGAGTCGAGTGCTGTAGCCTACTATCTACTGCATACTTTATTACATTTTTTCTTTTAGAAAGAAACACACAGCAGAATTATTTTTTTAAATATTTACATTTCCATCTTGGAGACTTTTTGCAGTTTCTTCACAGACAGTTATTAATTCCTCTTTCTTTTAAAAGATTTGTGCTGGTCTGTAAGCCAACAGAGCAGTTCCCAGCAGTGCTTCTTATTCTCCAGCCGTGGGTGGAGTTACTCAGATGGAGGGTGGTTCTAATTCTGAGGCCCCATGTGTCATAGGAAGGGGCTGCAAATCTAAATGGCTTGATTCACCACATTTTTTCTGAAATACAGCTCACAAAAACTGACTGAGTTGTCTTATTTCACAGTTTGTATTGGTAGGCCCATTAGAGACCCAAATGTATGTGCAAATGCACTGAAAAAGTGAATTTTTCACAATAGGTCCTTTAACAGTTAAAAAAAATATAGTATTAAAAATAAAATAGAAATCGCCAAATATACGTGAATAGCCGAAAAAAACAAACAGTCCAATATGTAAAAATATACAGATGCATATACTAGGCACAGGATAAGTCATTGGTGTGGATACATATTCCTGAAATTACTCAATCCTTCATATTACACATCTAAAATGGCTCAATTTCACATTTTCAGTTCGATCATAATTTCCCTTGGTGACCCCAAAAAAAATAAAAAATAAAATTCTGTTAAACTTCTGTCACAGTAAAGACTAGGGGTATCACGATTCTCCAAATCCATGATTTGAGTTGACTTTAAATTTTAAGGCCATGATTCAATTCGATTTTTGATTGTAGCAATGCCATTGTGAGACTATTGAGTCTGATTTGTAAAGAAAAACATTTGTTTCTCAATAAGTAACTTTAATTTGAATAATAACAATTATAAATACAGTGGTAGCTCGACTTACGACTTACGTCAGTCAGCAGTCAGTCAGCAGTCAGTCAGCAGTCAGTCAGCAGTCAGTCAGCGGGCGACCTACATCGTGTGTGCACGTAGTTCGTGGCTTATCATTATTTTTATCGTATTTACTGTGTTTGTGCTGTGTATTTTGTTTATTTTCACCCTTCATGATGAGTCCCAAGAAGAAGGATGATGGGAAAAAGAAAAAGGCAATGATTCCCATTGAAACTAAGAAGGAAATCATAGAAAAATAGGAGCGTGGTGTACATGGGAAAAATTGCTTCAACATACGACTGTTTTAACATACGACCGTTAAGTCGAGATACCACTGTAATAACAAATATGAGAATATTTAAACAACACACCTAAACAGTTTAGAGCTTTATCAAAATTAGACTCTAACAGTTGAACATTCACCACGCTATTAACAATTTACACATTGGTTTTATGCCCTGAAAACAATCATTTACATTTTCAAATTCTTCTTTAAGAAGATGAGTAGCTTCACATTCTCTGGAGCAAGGGCTGCTCGTTGAGCTGTAACAATGTCCCCTGCCGTTGAGAACTAGGGATGCCATGGTGAGGAATTCTTTTCCTCCGGTTAATAAACTTATGACAACAGCGGTGTTACTGGTAACCCCGGAAATTTTACCCTTTTGCCTTTGGCTTTGACACCAAATCCTCCACCATCGTCTTATGTAACCCTAAGGTCTAGAGCCTTCTTTCTCTCCTTACTCTCGTCCGTGATAAGTGGAATCTGACTCCGCTAGACTGTGCTGTGACTGCTGCGCGAAAAGTAAAATCAAAAGCAGCTCCACTTCGGGAAACAATCTGGCAATGGCGCCATGATAAATCTGCCTATGACATCATCAAACGCGTCACCCACTGCCTGTCCAACCCCGAAGTTGAAAGTTGATCCATTTTCATTACATTTGTATTTTAAGTTTAGCTATTGTTTACGCGATAACAACGGTTGTATATATTATTTTATTTCGGTCACTGTAATAAAAATCATGTTCAAGTGCCATTCTGACTTTTGCAAGTTATTAGCCTCCAGTGCCTTTCGACTCGATGGGCAGAAATTCAATAACCAGCTACATATCTGTTAAACATTGAACGTAAGTTGGCTAAACTGTCTAACTAAATGGTTCGAAATGGCAGATCGCATTAAACCTCAGGTTTGACCCATTTTTTACCACATGTGCTGTGTTTGCAGCTGCAGTCTCATCATGGGGGTCTTCTGATTAATCACCCCCCCACTCCGTAGTCACTTCAATATCTTGATGTCTACAACCGACGGCCGTCCAAAGAAGGAAATTCCCTCGGGAGTTCTTGGCGCAGGAGAGCTCCTTGGAGAGTTCTCCCCTTTTTTGACACAAGGACTGTTTTGTTCCGTTTGAAATCAAATTGACATTTATACGCTAAAGGACAGGAAAAAAAAGTGTTGGAATTTCCATCGTTAACAATGCCCCTGAACTTCCACATGCGGTGAAGCAGGAACAATACCTTAATTAGGCTCATCTGACTCACATGTTCTGTGTACAAGTAATGGCAGTCATTCGTAAGAGATTAGTGGTTGTTGCATCGACTTTAAGTCCTCATATCTTCCTTATCAAGGGAAGTGCCTGTGTTTTTTGTGTGTATCTAATGGAATCAAATGTATGCACTTTTTCTGAAATTATATTTATATTACTGGTTGTAGAGGGCTTGCTGATGATGGACTGGTCTGGTGAATTTGACTGGCGAAGTAGAGAGCAGACCTTGTGACCATAAACGGCACAAAAAAAGCATATTATATCCAATGATTTTTATAATCGAATATAGGGCTCATTTCAACGTGGTACTAAAGGCCACCTCCAACAAATGCCACCTCCGGCTTTCCCCTCCAAATTGAATGTGGATAATTGGCATCCACTGAATGCTTAGCAATTGCATGTCAATGATTCTCACCAATGTGAGGCCACAGTAATAACTGGTGTCGATAATTAAAAGCAAAAGTAGAAAAGATAGATGGATATGTTTTTCTATATGAACACCTGACTCGCTCAATAGGCTTGGCACAGGAGGTAGAGCGGGTCATCCAGTAACCAGAGGGTTCCTGGTTCCCCGGCTCTTCCCCGGCAGCGCGCTGAAGTGTCCTTGAGCAAGACACTGAACCCTTAGCTGCTCTCGTTGAACTGGTGTGCGCCTTGCACAGTTGCTGCCGCAATCGATGTATGAATGTGTTGTGTGTGAATGGGTGAATGTGAGGTATGTATTTTAAAGCGCTTTGAGTGGTCGCTAGATTGGAAAAGCGCTATATAAGATGCAGTCCATTTACCATTTTACCATTTAAGATCAAAAGGCTGTGTTCAAAATGTAAAATTTTTGGTGCTAAATTCAGTAATTGATCAAAAATGTACAGCAGTGTGTATAATCAGTGTATTGCTACAACCAGTGCCATGGCAAAAAATGAAATGGCTTTAAAAAACTCTATAATTTGTAATATAATGACCGATTTGTGTGTTTCTCATATTTGTGTGAAAAAAAGCATGATGCATTTTTGCACTCAGATTTAGGAAATGGTTGGGCAAGGTGCAAATAAGTGTGAGTGACTAATAGAACCCATATTAAAGATCAGTCACACTACCAACGAAATTTGTGAGGGCCTTTTTATATGTGGAAAGGCCCGAAGGGACACTTTCTCAATCTGTCAATAAACTTCTGTTGAATTAATTAGTATTAAATAGGATCATATTTTGGATACAATGGTGTAGTTGAGATAACGTGTAAATATAATGTTTCACAATCAAACCTGATCCGCTCTCGATCCACGACTGTGACCAAGTATGTGTCGTGCTGTGGGTGTGTCCTCAGGTGCCACTCTGGCCATGCGGGCAGCGCCCTTGGCCATAGAGGACATGATGGAATGGCACCAAGCCCCGCCCCCGCTAAGCTCCACCCCCACGGGCTTCCGCCTGCGCCGAGGCAGCCGGTTCACGTGGCGGAAGGAGTGTCTGTCTGTCATGGAGAGGTAAGAATTTTTTGGGGGAAATCAGGAATGATCCTTACTGTACCATGGTGAATTGGAGGAACCTCGTTAATCAGACCGTTTTGTAAAATAAAATCATTTAAAGTCATTAAAACACAGATGTTCCCTCATCCAGAAGTTGAGTTCAGAACACAGAGCGAGTACTTCTGCATCTAAAACAACCACTGCATAGTTGTTTTTTGCTACAGCTCTGGACTCCTGCATGTAGAGACATGTAGGGACCTGATTGAGAGCCCATTGTAACCAGTGGGTAAGCCACCTTTTTTATTTCTAGAGCTGGCTATCTAACTAGCAAAGCAGTTAACCTAGCGGACTTGGTAGAGAAGGGAGCTAGAGGATGCTCAGTAGTGTAGGGCTGTATCGCTGGACTCACTACCTGGAGAGAACTGGTTAAGAGCTTGTTTTATTCCCTGGATAAACACATGTTGTACTAATGGAGTGTGTCATCTAACTAGGGATGCAACGGTACAGTGGGCCCACTGTTCGGTGTGTATCACGGTTTTGGGGCCACATTATAACCACTGAGAGGATCTTTATATTTAATTATTATTATTATTATTTTTTGAATGGAAAAAAGTTAAAAGGTGTAAAGTAGCAGTAGGGGGCAGTAGCTCAGGAGGTAGAGCAGGTCATCTAGTAAGCGGAAGGTTGCCTGCTTGATCCCCGGCTCCTCCTGGTCCCGTGCAGATATGTTGTTGAGCAAGACACTTAACCCCCTAACTGCTCCCCAGGCGTCTCTATATGGCAGCCCACTGTTCCTAGATACGTCAGCTACTAGGATGGGTAAATGCAGAGAAATTGCAAATTTTCCCATTGTGGGACTGAAAAGGGTATATATAATAAAAAAAAAAATTAAAAAAAAAAGATTTTATAGTAGTCTGCCACAAATAACTAGTGTAATGCTCTGTGTGTATGACTTTGGGGGGAGATGAGGCGAGGGTTCAAGTTCATTGGTGGGCTGTTATAATTTGCATACGTTCATCTGATTGTATGGGAGATGTCCAGGATAGTGGATAATTCAAATAATAATTTCTGTTAATAGTGATTTATTTAGCCGTTTGATTGTTTGTTTATTTCTTTATGTATATAATATTTAAAAAAACATTTCACTATTAAAAAAATTAATTAAACCCGTACTGGTATAACAGGTATAAACAGGTATAAACCGTATTTTTCACACATAAATTATAATAGTAAAATAACTTACTGAAGTAATACCTCACAATTAGACCAGTGCGTGTCACCACGTCTTTTAATGCAATGTTTTCCTCTGGAAAGTGCCGTCGCTTTGTGAACCTGACGTGACAGTGGGTGCACTCCTTTTCAGCCAGGACACCTCACGGCGAGCGAGGAGCACTGGATATCTCTTACATGGAGGGGGAAACATTTTCCGGCGGCAGGAGACAGCAACTAAAACAAACAGCACAACATAAAACCGTAAAACTTGACAAAAAAAAGGGGCGCATCACCCAGCAAAAGTTCCCTTCATTCCTACAAAAGAGCCGTTCAAAGAATCGGATCATTCATAAACGACCGTGTACCGTTGCCTCCCTACATCTAACTTGCATAGTGGCCAAATGAAGTAGACTTGTCAAAGCAGTATTTTAGGGTGCTGTCTCTGGACTCACTACCTGAAGAGAACTGGTTGAAAATGTTTATTTTCTGAGCTCATCCACTGTTTTGTGTCCGTGTGTGCATAGCTACTTTTGTGAGAACCAGTACCCCGACGAGGCCAAGCGAGAGGAGATCGCCAACGCCTGCAACGCTGTCATCCAAAAACCAGGTAGGCCAGAAGCAGCACTGCAGCCCACGCAGCTGTTTGCTGGGATAGCTTGCAGTATAATAGGACTTTTTGATGCAGTGGAGTGAAAACAATGTGTCCAATTAATACCAAGAAGTGCTGTGACACAAAAGCAGGAAGGAAAAGTCTAGATGAAATGATGTAAGATCTTTTGACACCATTAAACATCGTATCTGCTTATATATTCAAACTCCCATTTAAATAACCATGAAGGATATCATGTCATTTGTTATTATAATGTAAAACCTAAACTCACGACTGCATGATAACGTGGAAAAGACGATTCTCCGTGTGTTTCAGGAAAGAAGCTGTCCGACTTGGAGAGGGTCACTTCTCTGAAGGTCTACAACTGGTTCGCAAACCGACGCAAAGAGATCAAGAGACGTGCGAACATAGGTAATATTATCCACCATCGGGTGTGGGAGTGGGTGTGTGGGGGGGTGTTGAGTCCTGCATTGTATACTGTATAGTGGTGGATATTATTCAAGTTATTCATGTGTTTATCTTACTGCTACTCCTGAATAAGTGCTCTATTGTGGAAAGTTTGATGCTGGGTTTTGTGTTCTCTGAAGAAGCAGCCATCTTGGAGACTCACAGCATGGATGTGCAGAGTCCAGGAGGACAGTCAAACAGTGACGATGTGGACGGGAACGACTTTACTGACCAGGTAGCCCCACGATAAGGCCAAAGAGTCTACAAGTAAAGTCATGTAGGAAGTACGTCTCACTGTAGGTTAAGAGTTGAAATGTAAATCTTGGTTTTTAGACAACAGCAACTTTCCTTCGATTTAATGTCTCATGCTTTTTTGTCAGATGACCAATGTTCAATGGTATTTACTGCTATCAACCCCATAGACTTGTTGTACAGTTCTGGCAGAGCAGAAATATAAAATAGGAGAGTGGATGATGTGACAGAGCTGAAATTAGAGCCTCTTCCATTTTGGGCTTTCCAATGGAATTTCCCCTTCAGAGGCCAACGCGGCCAAAGCACCGTTGCTTGTCGTCGGACAGCAGTCATTCGAATGTAAAACTTCACCAAAGTAGCACGATGCACTAAGCTTCACTGCCAGTAGAGAATCCACTGATTGCATTGACGTCAACTTAATTTGGTGCAAGACACCTCTCTCTCTCCCTCTCGAGACTGGGGCTTAACCCGTTTACTACTAGGTCAGAAAGGGTGGCACGAAAGGCTCCACTTGCTAACGCCGCCATGGCCCCCAGGGTCGGATCATTGTTGAGGCTGATGGGCTTTGGAGCGAGCGGTCAGAGAAACCCCTTTTTTTTTTAAAGATTTGTTTGTTGTCTGGCTGCAGGGCTGTGAGGCGTCTCCGTTTGAGAAGAGAGCGGCGAGCAGAGTGTTTGGACTCAGCCGAGTGGATCTGTCTTCTCCCACACAGGTAGTCTGAATGCCAACTATACACGGTACTCTTACTCTTAACGGTACTCTTATCACTTCTTTTTTTATTTTTGAAGAGAAAAACTTAATGCAAATATTTGCATTGAAAGTCTCGCTATAATTGAATTGTGCCATTACTTCTTGTTGAAATCACCAGGTCCAAATTTATTCACAAGTTCAAATTAAAGGAAGTATTTAGGTACTTTAAGGAAAACCCTGGTATTTTTTAACCTCCTAACCTTTTAACCTTTTAAACCAGCAATGATGGAATAAAAGTAAGACTTACTTTTATTCCATCATTGGGAGTCAACCAGCCATCAGAATCTGTGAAATGGCTCCCGTCTTGAGATACCTTCAGCTATTCGTGAAGATGTTCTTCGGGGAAGTGGTTGCTTCATTGCAAGCTATTCTCTGGATCAGTTTAACTGATAAAGATGCCCATAATGCGGGTCAACACCCAATGATCACAAAATAAGGCTTAGGATAAAGAAATACCAGCGTTTCCCTTTAAGTCAGTCTGACTCCGTTTCCGTCATTTCCATTATCACACTAACTTTCTGATCTGCGTTTCTGATCTTAATATTTTGATGGATAAAGGCCATATGGCAAAATTTGTAAATTCTGTGACCAGGAAGATGGGTAGATAAATATCTTAATATCATAAAAAAATATAAGATGATCTAAAGTCTCCCCAAAGGCTGCAGAATAAAACTAAATAGATAGAACCCTGTTCAATGCAGACCTCACGTACCCGATCTTGCCAAACAACCAAACCAGGACAGGGACTTGATTTAGGACTGGGTTCAGGTAAATGAGCTTCTACTGTAGACCTAAAACTGCCTAAAGGTCTTTCTGGCTTTTTAATTTTTCTAACATTCCATTTCAATGACACTTAAGAACCCTGGACAGAGACTCCCAAACTCCTCACCTTCCCACATCCTTTCCTCTGTCCTCCTTCTCCCCTCCCTCCCTCTTTCCCTTTTCTCAGGTGCCCTCGCTTCTCCCCAGCTGGTTGGCCGCCTGGCCCGCCTTGGCCAAAGGGGGCGTGGCAGGACAGAGGGGCGGCTCTCTGATCGCCCGCTCCTTGGGGTTGGGGACGGGGCATCAGTCAGACAGCTCTCGGGTGACAGGCGTATCCTGGTCTCCTCCTTCCCCCTCCACGCAGGACGACCCCACCAATCACAGCTCGGCACTCGCCGAGCCCCAGGACCCAATCAGCTTGGCCGTTGAGATGGCAGCCGTCAATCACAGCATCCTGGCCCTGGCAAATCAGGCGGCGGATGTGGCGGGAAACGATATCAAGACGGAGTCGACGGAGGAAGGCTGAAGGGGAGAGAGAGAGAGAGAGAGAGAGAGGTGGAGAAATAGAGGAAGAGAAAGAGGTGTGTTGATATTCGGTTGTGTTTTTCGGGAATAATAAGCTGGTATTCAACCCACAGATACCTCCAAGCCCTACCTCCAAACACCTACCTGCTACTCTAGACTGTTCCAGGCATTACCCCGACATTACCACAATATTACCGCAACAATACAACCTTTAGCGACGATAGTAAAACTTTATTTATAAGCGCTTTCCTCCTAAGAGTCCTCGGTATTTCTGGCAGACATGGATGCGATGAAAGATTTAGAAACACTACACATACTTTGCTTCCAGACTGTGTGTGTGTGTGTGTGTGGGTGCGCGCGCGTTTCTACACATTCAAGACATCAACTGAAGTTGAAGTTAAGCTAAAAAAAATGTCAACATGTTATTGTAGCAATTATCTTTTTTCTTTTTAAATTTAAAAATATTTTAACGATAGTAAGTGCAATAGAGAAGAATAGACCTACATCACCGACATCACAAGTATCCAGGAGTAAAAAGGTCATAGGTTGGCATCTAACGCCACGTTTGGAAGGAGAAAGCCGGAGAATAAAGACATGTCATTTTTATTTGTTTTTATACGAGGTGGCGGTATGATTTTAGTGTTATGTCCTAACCTTCTGGCTACTCCCGTTATGCATTTTATGAGTTTCTCCTTCACTTCAATCAGATTTTTCCTTTTTTATTTTATTTTTATATATCATCTCCCGCCCCTCATGGGACTTTGCCACTTTTGTCTTGTGTGGGCGTCTTAAAGGGCGTTAATCTCTGCCCCTCCCCCAACCCAAAGACCGGCCTACCTTACTGTGCCAAACGTCTCGGGTCCAGACGTGTTCCACACACAACCTGTGGAAGTGGCTAATTCCACGTTCAGAATGTAAGTCCTGTGGTTTTATTTGAAAATCCACACGGTTGACTCAAAATCCTGGGGTGGGGGACTTTGACTTTCTGGACCTGGAAGGTACCACCTCTAGAAGAGGAGTGGTTTTTAAAAAAACAAAACAAAAAAAAAAAAAAAATCCCTGCGGACGGAGTAGGCTTGACAGTATAAACTCCGGTCCTGTCGAGAGCGAGAAACCTCCTTCTGTCCCAAAAAAGTTTTGTCAGTTCTCACCAATGGTCTTCCTCAAAGGTCGAGTTGTAATATGTCTGATGTTCTTAAAGCAGAACGGCACCATACGTGATCTATCTTACAATAGCTACAGAAATGTGTGGACAATCTGGCTGTGAGGGAGCGTTGTCTTTCTCGGGAGAAATCATGGTTTTGAGATTAAGAAAATGAACCATAACTTTATAGATGAGTCAATCAAAATGCATCTCACGCGTCGCAAACACAATGCATATCTGTACTATTAAATAGTATAAATATACGTGCTTTACATATTATGTGTTCTAAACACACGTTTGTCTTTTTATTTTGTATTAAAACAATTTTAAAGGACAGTTTATCTTAGTTTTGCTTTAATTTCGCCATCCTCTAAGTTTTCCATTGGTCAGCACCCGTGACCGACTGACCAGACAACACAACACACATTACTGCGGCTTCCTCCCCCTCGCTGACCTCCATCGTTTTTACCTGCATCTGTGACCACGGTGGTCAACACTTTACCTCATTGACAGTCTTCAGCTGATCAAGTCGCTAACAGATAGAAACTCAGAGCCCCTGAATGGAACACCGCTCCGTCTCTCACGCATTCGTACCTGTGGACGACTTGCCGTCTCCAATTAGCCTAACCCACCTCTTTCTGGGGGTTGGTGGAAAGTAGAAACCCCTGAGGAGACCCACGCAACCTCCACACGGACAGAAATCCAAGCCATGTAAAACTGCAGAGGGGGGCAACAAAAAGTTATTGATGAAGTGCAAGTGAGAGGAGGTGCCTATCGTCAACAAAACCAATGACAATGTGCCCACACCTCTGGTATTTGGCACTGGCGTATGAGGAAGTATTCTCTAGATCGTTCTCACTACCGTTTCCCTCCGACAACCCACCGTTTATCCGACAACTTCTCGCGCCCTCTCTTATGAACATGGTTATCAATGACATTACCCAAGTACTGTGTGGCTAAACAAGACGGATAAGTTATGGAGACTGGGATGAATTCAAATTAGATATTCGGCTGCGTTAAATGATCATTTAATCATTTAAAAGGAGTTGGCCCCATTAACTCTTAACTTTGATGGTCCATTGGATCTTGGGACCTGATCTTGCTAACCTGTAACAGTTTGGTAAAACTAACTACTCCCATCAGGCGAAGAAAGTTCTGGCTTTTAATATCAACATAAACGACACAAATACCTCAGTTTAGCTCCGTAACTCCCCTCAGCCCCAAGCTAACCACCTCAGTTCCTGCACAACCACTTCAATGTGATCAAGTGTGGACAGCTAAGAGAGAAATTAATTCTAAATTCTAAAGTTAAGTTCTGGCAACCAAGTATAAATACATCAAATTCACAACCGTCATCCCCAGTGTCCACCAGACGTCTATGTACAACTGGACGCTGTGAGTAAACTGCTGTAAAAACCTCCTTAATGCAAGTTCATATGGTATATGAGAACAAATATTGTTTTCCTCAATGGGGAGTTTCAGAGCTCCATTATAATTCAAGATAAGGCATCACCTTCACCATAGGCCGAAGAATTGTCAGTGCTAGTTTAAAAAAAGGAAAATTGTCAAATTTTCAAAAGCTTTTTAAAGCAATGTGTAGCCATAGACAAACCGTGTTATGACTTCCGTGTCGTTTGAATATCATTATTTTTAAGTTTAAAGCACATACACTGATTAAGCCACAGCATCAAAACCACCTGCCTAATATTGTGTAGCTCCCCCTTATGCCGCAAAACAGCTCTGACCCGTCAAGGCATGGACTCCACAAGACCTCTGAAGGTGTCCTGTGGTATCTGGCACCAAGACGTTTGCGGCGGATCCTTTAAGTCCTGTAAGTTGTGAGGTGGGGCCCCCATGGATCGGGCTTGTTGTTCCAGCACATCCCACAGATGCTCCATTGGATTGAGATCTGGGGAATTTTGAGGCCAAGTCAACACTTTGAACTCTTTGTCATGTTCTTCAAACCACTCCTGAACAATGTTTGCAGTGTGGCAGGGCGCATTATCCTGCTGAAAGAGGCCACTGCCATCAGGAAATACCGTTGCCATGGGGTGTACTTGGTCTGCAACAATGTTTAGGTTGGTGGTACGTGTCAAAGTAACATCCACATGAATGCCAGGACCCAAGGTTTCCCAGCAGAACATTGCTCAGAGCATCACACTGCCTCCACCAGCTTGTCTTCTTCCCATAGTGCATCCTGGTGCCATCTCTTAAAAATGTGATTCATCAGACCAGGCCACCTTCTTCCATTGCTCCATGGTCTAGTTCTAAAGCTCACATGCTCATTGTAGGCGCTTTAGGTGGTGGACAGGTGTCAGCATGGGCACTCTGACCAATCTGTGGCTACACAGCCTCATACGCAGCAAACTGTGATGCACTGTGTTCTGACACCTTTCTATCACAGCAGCATTATTCAAAATTCAAGATTCTCGCGATACCAGACGATCGGCGATGTCACCGCCTACCAATCGTCTGGGGATTTCTAAATGCAAGTGAGTTGTTAGAACGGCTGTGAGAACGGCCGCTAACAAACCTACTCCCCTTACATTTTTATCAGAAAGAACGGCTTACCCAAAATGATGCTGTCCCCCCTATTCTCCTCCGTAGGGAAACAAGCCAGAGATATAGTGAATCACTTTGTAACACAAGAGTTTTTATTTTATTTTGTTAAACATTGAAAATGGATGTTCCCAGCAACATTCGATTATTTGAAGAATACTGTTTGTTTCACCACAAATGTGACATCAACAGACTTTGAAGGAGTTTTCTTCTCACTGCAGCTGAGCCATCCTATAACGCCTGTGTTGCTGGTACGACAGTGTTTACAAGCACACACGACTTCTGTATGTCACTGCCCGAATATGAAGGACCACTCAAAAGACTTTTGATTGGTTCTGCAATGCAGGTTTTTTTTTTTTCGTTTTTCAACTCTAATTGCCTCCACCCAGTTCGAGCAACGACACTGGGAACACCTCCACAAGAGCTGCCGTTTTGGAGATGCTTTGACCCAGTCGTCTAGCCACAATTTGTCCCTTGTCAAAGTCACTCAGATCCTTGCGCTTGCCCGTTTTTTCTGCTTCCAACACATCAACTTCACTTGCTGCCTAATATATCCCACTCCCTGACAGGTGCCACTGGAAAGAGATGAGCAATGTTATTCACTTCACATGTCAGTGGTTTTAATGTTGTGGCTGATCAGTGTGGTTTCCTAAACCCTGGACATCTGTGCTTCCATGCAACACGTTAATGCAAAACAAATAATAATTAAAAAAAAAAAAAGACTCAAAGACACAACTGTTCCAAAACTGTATTTTAATCGAATGAGGAAAAATAAAATGTTCTATGTTAATTCAAAGCAAATTCAGTATTCCGGTCATTGACACAAGGCAACCATAGGACGATAAAGAGTAATAACTTCAATTCACTTTATGAATTTACTTCGCTCTATGTATTGAACGTTAACAATACATTGTTAAACTCTCCTAAATAGACCCAAAAGCTACATAAGGTTACAAAAAAAAAGGGTGTGAAAGTGTACTGGTGTAATTGTAAGTACATGATAGTACAATATTTTGAGTCATTGCCGTCTTATCTTTAGCTTGGATAATAACTATCTACTATCCGAGGAATGTCAAAGGAATCATGTGCATTCGACTTTGGGGCATTCTGAACAGTGGGACAGTTTCCATGTAGAAAATGTTTTTAATAAGAGTGTGCCGTTCCATCTCCGCAGGGCTGTTTTTATTAAAAGAAATAAAATAAAATTCCTGAATAAGCATCTCATTGAACTTGAACGACTGAATGGCAGCCAAGCTGTCCTTAAATTCCCCCGCCGGAGGGGTTTCTGAAACTCTTGAGGCGTCAATAGCTTAGTCACGTCGTACTGTCATCTGTATCAAATATATGCTATAAGATTAAAAAAAAAAAAAAAATTATATATATATATATATATACTGTTTATATATGGTAAGAAGAATATTTTCTATGTTTGTTTAGGTTTTTTTTATTCTGCCAAGCAGAAATTCCCTAAGTGAGTCATGAGATTGATTTAATTTTTTTTTTTTTAAGATTGTTTCAGGAATATAAATGATGTCTTTATTATTGTTAATATTTTTTTGTTGCTTTATTTTGTTCTAACATGCAGTATCTGCCTCTGGTCTTCCTCGACTGTGTTGATTCAAAAACAAAACAAAGAAAAATATTTCGCAGACTGTACCAATTCTTCTCTCTTTGCATCGAGCCGCGACGTCCCTCTGTGTGTTCAAAACGTTGAGCTTAAAAACCTAGATCAGTGGTTACCAAACGCTCGGATGCCAAGAAATCCCCAAAATGGCTCATTGCCTTGTAATGTATTCCGTGTTGGAGAAAGAGCGAAATAAAGACATAGTTCGGGGTTTATTCTTTTTTGGTGACTCTAGCGGCCACTAGTGGACGAAAGCAGTAGCGCCCCAACTCTGTCTTGTCTGTTGATTATAAAGATGTATTGAAAAAGGAAAAACAAAATGTATACAGATAACGTAAATTGTGGAAAACTCCTCAAAGCGCCTTTTTAAAATATGATTTTTAAAAGCAATGGTTTGCATTTGTGAAATTCTTAGCTACTTAGAACTGATGAGTCTCTCAAAAACCACTGACCTAGGAATAAAAAGTTCAGATGGGCTCACCTCCTGTTAGGCAGTTGATTCACAACTATTGCTTTTATTCCCTCATCCCATATTGTGAATTAAATCAAAAAGTACATTTGAGTTATATATGCTCCATTTTAAGGGTTATGGATAAAAGCCCCAAGTTCATCTCATCTCTAAAATCAAATAATCTCTACAATCCTGAGGAGACAATAATGGAATTAAGTAATTCAACAATCATACAAGAAAAATGGTTTACTTTGTTAGAAAATAATGTTCAACTTTTATTTTGAAAGTGTCAGTTTGGACTTGAACTCATAAAATAACCGTAACTTAAAAGATAAAGAAGGCATTCTCTCCGTTTGAAATCGGTCAGTATCATGGGTCAATATCAAGACCCCCCCCCCCCCACCCCCGTTCTTATAAGTTTCACTATTTAGTGCCTTTTTTGGACAGTAGACTGTTTTGTAATCAGTATGTAGAGGAAAACTACATATGCCTTTTTTTCATCTGTTGGAAGAAGCCTGATTTATTATGTTGAAGCTGTTTTTATCGCTGTTGTATCCGCGAGGTAATAAAAAAAGTGCTTGGAGTCAAACGGCCCTGTGTGTGTCTGATGAACCAAGAGTCCATGACTGCATGACTAATAAACATGAATGGGTGACTATACCTGAAAGCTTAAGTTCATTAAAGCTTTCTTGGATTTCTATCGGGAGGAGATGGCAGCATAGTACTTACTACAGTAAATTAGTTCACAGTATGACAGTCCGTCATCCCTTCAAAGTTGCTCCGGTCAGGTATTTTTACTATCACAACCTCTGTTAAATGACAGGTTGTAGGCTGAATTAATTTAAAACCTCAAAACATGGTCAGCATTAAATGAATGAACACCTGGCTTGCTGTCTTAAAAGTGGCACTTGCTACATGCAAAATATAAGTCTTCCAAAGAATTGTGGCATTCAGAAACGATACAGAAACTCAAACCTTTCTCAGATTTTTTTTTTTTTAATTTTCTTATCAGGGAGATTATTGTCCGGATGATAATTTTTTTTTTTAAATGCATTATAATACATGATTATTCTTTGGATTGCAGCATAGAATTACATCAAACAATTAAATTAAAATCAAGGCCCAAACTTGTGCTCAGGTTTTAGAAGTTCGTAATATTCTCAAATATACATATACATACATACGTACGTCCACACCCGCAACGAAATCATGCGGCATCTCTGATCCGCAGCGTTAAAACAAACATTAAAACAGAATTTCGAAGATACCGATGAAGACCGTTAACACTGTCCGCTGGTTGTAGAGTCCGTCGCTGGTGTGAAAGGTGGGAAGCCTGAGCTAAGCCCAGCAGCGAGCCAACACTATCTAGTCTACCTGCTGCACGGTCTTGCTTCAGCAGGTGCCAAAATAGTCTACTAAGTCGTATGGATAAGTCTTGGCTTTTTGTTTTTGTCTGCTTTGTTCTCTTTTAAACTTATATCGCCTATTAGTCAGATATAAAACTTGGGTCAAATTGTTCTGACCTCCGTTAAATAATGGATTTTAAGGATGTTTTAAGGTTAACATGTTTTTGGACCTTGCTCGTAGCGGGGGCTCCAGCAGGGGACGCTGCTGGGTGGAGGCTTCGAGGGGGCAGTGTTGAAAAGTTTGGTCCTGAAAGAAGACTGAGCCTGCACCTCGAGCGATGTGGGTCTAGACCGACGGGGCCCCAACGAGGGCAAATCGCTAAACGCCAGTGCCCCCTGCTGTCTGCATCGATTCCTGAGAAACTTTCCTTCTTGTTAATCTTGTTGGAACCTACGTCATGGTAAAATTAAACGATCGTTTTTGCGACTCACGTGAATGAGAGGGACCGACATTTTCACGTCATACACGAAAGTGCATTGATAACTTGGTCTGGAGGAAGCCACCAGGGGGCGCTACAGTGAGCGCCCCCTCAGTTCGCTCACTGTAGCGTCCTCAGTTCCTAGGTCCTAATAGGCAGTCAGTAACAGTACTAGAGTTCCAAATAAGATCATAAGAGAGAGATAGATATATATATATATATCTACCAAACAACTAATGAATGTTATTAAAGTGTTGCATTTACAAAACAGTGTCATAGTTGAGTCTACGAATTCTGAAAAAATGCTAATACAGAGTATGTGTGTGTACACACACACACACACACACACACACACACACACACACACACACACACACACACACACACACACAAAAAGTTAGGAATATTCAGCTTTCGGGGGAAATATCAGGATGAACCTAAAATGCACTATAATCTTTACAGGTGAACTTAATTTGACCTTCTCTAAACTTTTGAATGCACATGTCCAACTGTTCAGTGTGTCAGTACTTTTTGCACAACTTGCTGTTCTCTAACAAGGAGCTGATCGGCAAAATTCACAACAGGTGTTTTATCCATGAATCAACCAATACATTTCCTGGTTCAATAAGAATTGGTATTTAAACAGTCCTCTTCATCATGCTGTTCACGTTTTGTTCATGAGACCAAGACGACACCTAACAATTGATCAACAGTACCTCGCCATTGAGAGGCTTCAAACAGGATGTTGTCAGAGGGAAGTGGCCACTGAGCTTAGAGTGTCACAGAGTGTCATCAGCAGGTTCCAACAGAGATACAGAGAGACTGGAAGAGTCACAGAAAGGCATAGAAGTGGACGTCCTTTGGCCACATCCCACACTGATGACGCTTCATTGTGAACAGTGCCCTGCGGAAGCGGATGATGAATGCCACTCAACTCCAGGCACATTTAAGGGAGGTGAGAGGCACCCAAGTGTCACATCAGACCATTCAAAACCGTTGACATCAGCGTGGTCTGCGTGCTAGACGACCTGCAAGGGTACCTGACCACACCACCAGGCACAGGCATCATCGTCTTACATGGGCCAGGGAGCATTGACGCTGGACGAGGGACCAGTGGCCTCAGTGCTGTTCTCTGATGAAAGTCGATTCACGTTGAGCAGAAATGATGGCCGCCAACGATGTTGGAGACGTCAAGGAGAGCGCTATGCATCAGCCACTGTTGTCACCAGACGAGCCTTTGGTGGTGGTGGTGTTACAGTGTGGGCAGGTGTGTCTAGTCAATACAGAACTGCTCAACACTTTGTGAATGGTACAGTGACAAGCCCATACTACCTGAATAACATCATTAATCCAGTCATTGTGCCCCTGCATGAACAACACAGGCCTCATTTCATCTTCATGGACGACAATGCTCCAGCTCATCGAGGTGGCATCATTAGGGAACGGCTGCTGGAGACTGGGGCACCTCAAATGGAGTGGCCTGCACTTTCTCCAGACCTGAATCCCATAGAAAACTATGGGATCAGCTGAGTCGCCGTGTAGAGGCTCTTAACTCTGTACCCCAGAACCTCAATGACCTGAGGGCCGCCCTTCAAGAAGAGTGGGGGGCCATGCCTCAGCAGACAATAAGTCGACTTGTGAACAGCATGAGACTTCCTTGTCAAGATGTAATTGATGCCCAAGGGCACATGACAAGTTATTGAGACATTGACATTTTTTGTTGTGGTAAACCCACCACTGTTGTTGGCTTTTGTTTCAATAAATTGTTTGAGATGAGGAAATCACCATTGCATGCTTCTACTTAAATGCTCTACTTTCATGATATAATATCACTGTAGCCTGAACTTTTTACATTTTCCATAAATTTCACCCGAAAGCCAAATATCTCTTACTTTTTATGAGTAGTGTATGTGTGTGTGTATATATTAAGTAGGAATACAACTTACAGTCGAACCTGTTAATAATCAAGACTCTTCCTCAGGACTGAAGGCCACATTAAGGCAACAGACATGTTGACCAGGGCTGTGATAAGCTACAGACACAACCAGAAATACATCTGGACCAGTGCAACACGAGGGTTGAATATGCAGCACCAAAAATGATCAAAACTGAAGCGTTGAGAAAGAAAACAAATAAAAGTACAGAAAATAAAAAATACCATCAGTCAAACAGAAACATACAAAAAAAAAACCCCAAAACGAACGTGTTTTGGACGTGACGATGTGTCTGAACGACGGGGACCGTTCCATTTAAAAGGCGTGTTTGCAATATGGCCGCCAATGGCAGCGCTTCGCAGAGTTCCTTTGTGGTTAACGTAACTTAAGGCTGCCATGTTTCTATACAACTAGGGACGCACTGAGACGACTTTTGTCACCGCCGACATGGATTCAAAGTCCCTCGACTCGGAAGTTTGGACACTGATTTTGCTGTTAGTCTGACGTCACATAGTTAAGAGACACGTCACCACTGTTTCCTCCATTCAAGTTGTTTCAAATGCTTCTGTGTGAGCTTCAGCAGCCCACATGTATGATATGGCTCTTGGACTTTTGTTTCTGATAACCTTTATGGTATTGGATCCATATCAGCCGTTGGTTTTGGTGCATCCCTAATTTCTAACAACTAGAAGCAGCCCCCATGCCCTCCAACTCCAAACCAAACAGCAAGAAGTGGATTTAACATCACAATTTAAAAAAACTGTTGACAATCCCCCTTCGTTTGAACATTTCCGGACCACACGGAGATTTGACTAAAATAGACAAGGACAGAATACAAATTGATTATGCAGTGGTAGAAATGAAACTCCACTCCACCTTTGCTTTCGAGTTAGATATTTTGATATGAAATTGTGTCGGAAGCTACATCATTCATAACACAGTGTGAGGCACGGCAACGTAAAAAAAACAAAAAAAAAAACGAAAATAAAGACAGACCCGGAACCTTGAAGTGATCTCAAACACTCCCGGCGTCTCAGGATCAACAGGGGAACCGTGTTGCCCACCAGCCAGCGTATTAGTACTCGCTTTTGAGTACTTGCTAAGTATCCATTTTCTTTTGAAATAAAGCTTGGATATAAAGTTCGAGCTGGGAGGAGCCACGTTATAGGCCACTTTACCTACTTCATTTTTTTTTTGTTTTTACACATGGCTGGTAGGCAACTTTCTCCCTGGTAATCACACCTGGAGAACTCCCTAAGGCCATGTCAGGCAACACACACACACACACACACACACACACACACACACACACACAAAGAATGATACACACAAAATAGATATAGTTTTCTTCCTTCGATTACCACATGATCATTATGAACCACAATACAACCAACCCCAAAAACTCACTTGAGCCGACCAACCGACTGATCCATCGCCAACAACAAAACCCTTCGATGACTTCAGACAAACTCCTCCGTCCTTAACCAATCAATTAGCTAACCAATCACAACTTGGCAACCAATCAGCTATTTGCCAAATGACCTCACGTGACCTAGAAACGGTAACAACCCACTAATCCACCGAGTCATTTCAAAGACCGACTGGAAGACCCACTCGACCAAAGCGCAACCGAAGCCCTCCAAGCTCCTGGGACGTCCTTATGGTGGATCATAAATAGTTTTTTTTCTTTACATAACTTTTATACAAACTAGACTCTTGTGGCGTTCCTCCCGCCTCCACGGCGGCTGCTCACCCTCCCATACTTCCACGTACCAGTTCTGTTCTTACTTGCGGTGTCGGACCCAAACAGCACGGATCTCCTTTTGGAAGACTCAAGATTCAGCATCACACTCTAGTGTTTTGTTTTAGAAGCTCAATCCGCAGGGCTCCCCCTGCGGAGCTCTGCCGTGTTCTGGATCACGTCCCACTCCCGAGGCACGGAACGACAAAGTGCCTCTTTCATCAAATATAATTTTTCATACATTTATCATCTGCCGCGGAAACCGCCACGCTCAACTTCCTCAACTTTGATTATCCCAATTAGATTTTTTTGTTGCCTCTCAGGCCACTTTTTGGGGTAATGTATCAAGTAAAAAGTATGTATTCAAGAATATCATGAATATGTATATAGCATATTGTATATATGTATATCAAGTAAAAAGTAAGTATTTCAATTTGAATGGCGCTCCTCTTCCAATATTCTAATCGTGTTAGTCATATTAACAATGAAACGGCTTCATTACTCAATTCATTTACAGACATTTACAATTCTAACAGCAGCAGCAATTTTTAATAGAATCATTTGTGCAGTATTCATAAAAAAAAAAAAGGCTTTTATCTTTCAACACAAGAAAGGCACCTGTACAACTGTTAAAATATAAATATTAAATGTGTGCCTCTCAGATAATAAAAACTAAATACGGAGGAAGCAATGGCTGAAGTCCTTGAGTACTTTGGACCAGGCGCCAACGTATCCTGGTTGCTGTGATTGAGGTTGCGTCTCATTTGCAAGGCTACTTCCTACTTCCTGACACGTTCCTTATTGGCTTCCTGTTTAGCGCGTCAATCACATGAACCGAGGCAGTTGGCGCAGAAGCGTCGCACACGTGACGCTTCTGACGCTCCATGCTCCGGTACAACTGCCGCAAAGTCTCCGGATCCCATCCTTCTCAGCCGTCTGAAACCGGAATTCGGCTTTGGGCAAACATCTGGAGCGCCTGTGGATTCTCACGGCACATGGAAACTTAATTTGAGACTTCAGATTGTAAATCCGTTGGGATACAAGTGTTGCTTTGTTGTTCTCCCCACTGAATTATGGGATATCCCACTGCATGTTGACAAACCACTTGATCTTTCCTTGAAATTAGCTTGCGGAATTTAGGAACTTAACTAGAAGGTGTCCTCCTCACATGCTCCCCTACCGTAACAAGACCGCATATTTCCTAAAAAGGAAGTTTCCTTGCAAATGACCCGTGGTGTTCCTGTGATAACGTTTTACCTCTGATGATTGGGTATTCCTGCTTCCTCCCGTCACTCTTTTATCACACTACAAGTGTGCTAAGTGCTGACTGAAAGTCTTGGACACGTAACGCGCAGCAGATGCTCATGTCCTTGTGGAATGGAATGTTTGAACATAAACCCAACGATAAAAAGGTGTTCAAAACAGCTTGCTCTCCCAAATCAATCAGCATTTGCAGATATAAAATAGATAATACATCATCTAAACAGATAAAATGCATAGAAGAGATTAGGTTTTCCCATCAAAGGTTTAAAAAATATAATAATAATAATAATAAAAGCCCAGCAGAACTTCAGACGCTCATCTCACCTCCTCCTGGCCAGCAACATGTGCACGGTATCTCACCGGGGCCAACGCAACCCACAACATGACGTTCAGACATTTATCCCATGATGTGTAGAGGGGGATATGTTGCCAGCACCGGGGTTCCCCCTCCTGAACCAGTTATCTCCCTGCCTTACACCAGACTCGACGGCAGCCATCACTTCAGACCTTAAACCGCAGCTTGACCCCCTATTTCATGAGGTGGCTTTAGCCCGTTTTTAAATCCAGCTGTAAATCCAGGCCCCATGTCGGCAGGCATTACGGAGGAACCGTTGGTTTGGATTAAACACCTGTCTGTGGTGAAGATGTTTCCAAAGTAGCCTTCCCTCCTGACATTTCTGCACATTCGACGTTTAACTGGGGTCAGTAAGTTGATCCCACGAGCTGCTGTTTTCTGTAACAGACAGCTTGCTCCTGTCGACCATTCGCCACTGTTTCTGCCTGACAGCAGACACCCACTTCCTGTCTAGTGCAATCTCATAAACCCCACCCCTCTGAAACACACAGACAGACAGACAGACAGAGCGATGAGCATGGCTGTTTAAACACAAACACGCAGAGAGACAAACATACCCTCACACAGTCCATCCTCTCCTCCGCAGTCTCTGAGATCACCTCACAATCAAAGAAAAAGGCAAAGTCCCCTGAACGCAAAAACCGGGGTTGGCGGGGTGGCGTTCTGTAAAACAAAACTCAAACAAACACAAAAAAAATTTACCGTACGGATCAAATCAGAAACACAAACTCGTGATGAAGATAACCAGATTCACCGGCTTCATGATGAAGGCACATTTGGGGGAAGGATCGATCGTTTCAGGATGAAGAGAAGAACAGTAAATAACACAGAAGAACTGACCTCAAGTCAGATCAGCCCAAACAGGGACATGGGGAGGGGGGGGGGGGGTGGCTAGGTGCCCAGGTGCATGCTGGGAGAGGATGAAGGTTGTGGGGGGAGGGGGTAGGGTTTAGTCAGAAAGGGTTCCTCCCAGTGAGGGAAGCCCAGGTGGGTCGTGGTGGTGACGCGGCAACAGTTGGGGGAGTCGCTCCGAGGTGTGTCATCCAGACGGGGCAGTGCCCCCCGTCCAATCCACCACCTTGCCAAGCCCCCACCCCCCCCCACCCCACCACTTCCAACTGCCATTACATGGTGTTTCACCGTGCCGATTTCAATTTGTTACAACTAGACGGTGCATTCCGGTCATTGACTTTATTTTTCACTATAAATATTCCTCCCATTGACTTTGACCGTAATCCATTGATCTCCCATCGTGTATAAAGTCTTTCCGCCGCCGTCCATTCAACACGGAATGAACATAAACACGTTTGTACATTGTCACTTGGGCGGGGGCTTGGCTCCCGGCAAAGGTCATCCTTCACTGAATGCCGGGGATGACGTCCGGTGGGCTTAGAGTACAGGTAACCGGCGGCTACTTCTCGGGGGGAGAGCCCCCTCAGCTGCTCCAGGACTTGCGGTTCCCCGAGCGGCGGGCAGTGGACGTGGCACTGCGGTGCAGGACGGGGACGTGGGCGGCCGGCGGGAGGGACTGTCCACCCCGGACGCCGGCCGCGGCCCGAGCTGGACAGAGCCGGTCGGGACGCACCAGCACGCCGTAGCCGGGCTTGCAGCGGAAGTACTGGCGACCGCCCACTGAGCCGTCGTTCTTACCTTGGGGGGGGGGAAACAAAACAAAACAAAACAAAACCAAAAAGTTGGTACCTTGTGAAAAATGACACGATGGCGGTGCGGGCAGTTTCCATTGTTCAAATTCCTGCCTCTACTGATGTCTGTCATCACAGCGGTGTATGTTTACTGTTAGTTTTGTGGTTAATTGCCAGGCTTTCTTTTTGTATTGTTTATTTTAGGTATTTATTTACTGTTTACAGATGAATCCCAGGCTTGTTTTTATTTCAAGTTGTTTGTTGTACATGTGCCAATTTTCTCTTGTTTGAGCTTTATTTTTATTTTTTGCTAATTCATAGGTTTATATTCAATGTTTATTATTAGGTTCAGTCTTCATCACCAAATCTTTACCGTTCATTGTTTAGCTTTAGGTAAATTTTTCAGGTTTATTGTCAGTTCTATTTTATTGTTGACTTGTTAGGTTTATCGTATATGTATCCATCTTGTAGTTTGTGTTTAGGTACATATCATTCTCATTTATTTCATAGGTCATACTGAATATTTCCATATTTTATTTTACTGTTGATTGCTAGGTTCACCGTATATTTTCACACTTTTTCCATCCTCTAGTTAAGCGTGAGGTTATATTGTATTTATTTTCTCTATTTATATTCTGCTGACTGATTATTAATGTATATTTCCATGTCAGCTGCTATGACAGTGAAATGTCCCACTTATCTATCGCCAGTGTCCACATTATCATTTAGACCAAAAGGAGAGTATACACCCATGCAATTCTTCTGGCCAATCAGTGACTAAAAACTGCCTAAAAACTATTTTTGCCGAAAAAGGATTTTCTACCCAGACAAATGATTGTGCCAAATCAATCACCGCTGGGATTTCTCGGTGAACCGCTTACTCCACCCCTGCTCCCGCTCCACGAATGCTTCGTTAGACGTGTGATTCGTTGGCGACGGCCACGCGTGCATCAATCTCAATCAATGGGAAAATGAGAAGTGTACGCCCGTAATAAGCAAATGCGCCTAAAAAGATGGCCGCACATTTGACGTGCCGCCAATGGTACTTGTCTAAAAATGAAAAATCTCAAGACTGTCCCTGGTCCAATCAAATCAGGTGTTTAGAACGTGTGAAATACCAGGGAGAACACACATGGAGCAAGGAGCGAGCGGTGACACAGGGAAAAGATTGATGAGAGCCCAAACGTGCGGATATTCAAATCGAATATTGCTTTACATACAAATTTGTTTTTGCTCATGTTTGATAAATGAGACGCCGCTTGATTTGGGGTCGGGGGGAAGGTTTCATTATTGTTCCCTGGGCATATATTAGATGTGTAACCAATTGAATGGGAGTGACATTAATGACCACTTGAAAAACACATTACCCATCACTTTTTTTCTAAAATGATCCACTAACCATTTAAGATTTCGATGTTTTTTAAAATGTTGAATTTTTTTCTTTAGGAATCCATTACTGACAAGCACAGAAAAGATATTATTACAGATATCATTGATCTTTGGAACCCTGCTCATAAGGCAAGCAGGACCCCTGGTCTATAGTGTGGTATGTTGTTTGCTGATTAATATTTGATTTAAGTAATTAAGTAAGTAGGTAAGTCGCAAGTAAGTTAAGTAGTAGTAGTAGTAGTAGTAGTAGTAGTAGTAGTTGTTGTTATGTAGTGGAGTTAGTAGGTAGGTAAGAAAGTAAGTAAATAAAAACATAAAAATACAATGTGTTAATAAAAAAATGCAATATTTGAATTTATTATATTGGAATACTGCAATACATCTCGGTCACACGCACCCATATACACACATACACCACACTATAGTCCCACATAGTAGGTTTTGTTGTTTCATTGTGGTCAGCCCTTTTTGGTTCACGGTGTTGTTCCTTCAACACAGTGCGGTGGGGTATGAACCAACCTGCGGCTGTCTCCAGCTCCACCCCCACCCAGGTCCCGGTGGCGAAATCCACAGTGCCCACGTAGCGCACGGTGCCGCTCTTGTTGCTCCCCACCATCACGCACGCCCCCTCAGTCAGCCAGTCGGGAAGCGCATCACTGCGGGGACGCTCCTCCTCGTCCGACGCGATCTCCAACCGGTCCCAGACGTCCCCGACTCCTACTCCTCCCTCCGCCGGAGACAAGGTGGCCATCTTGCCGTCACGCTTGAGAAGGGAGAGGTGAGGAATGGCTGTTGTTAGTTTGACATCATTACGGCTATTTTCTTTGCCAGGATAAGGAATTGCGGATCTCAAGAGAGTTCTCTATGGGGGATACAGTATGTATGGGGGTCTTCATGTAATGGTTTTTGGCTTCTTTGTCTTGGGACCTGTATATCGTTGCACAATTGTGATATCTTAATCCGATGAATTTGCTGGCAGTAACTCTGGCTTGCATGTAATTTACGTCACTTGCTAGTGGGACACAAACACTGCAAGTTTATTAGCATTTGTTTGTTGGCAAAGTTTAGGACAAGTTTATTAAAACTTTGATCTTGTCGTACGTGATTAAGTCATTTATTCATTATGAAACGAATCAGCTTATTAAGGAGTTCTCAAAATGTACCAAGCAGAATGAAAATCCCTACAATTCTGTCCACGTGAAGAAGTGCAAAATGATCTCACTCAGTCATGACATGCTACTCCGGGTAAAGGTCGCTAGCTCTTAGCTATTAATAACATGACTGGAAACACATTTTATTAGACTTATTTAAAAATGAACTCCATTCATTGCTCCCATACGGCGTTCCATTTGAAGATCCTCAAAAGTACATATTGCAGTGCCTCCAGGAGCAGGTTTTGTTGTGGTTATCGTGTCCCAAAACTATTGAATTTGCAGCAGCTTTCCTGATATATTATGACACAATTTGCATTTTTTTAGTAGTACCGGCCAAGAGTGTCAGTTGAGTTAAAAATTGCAAGGGTACAAAACTGTTGACCCCCCACTGTCATTCTAAATATTAGGAAATCGCCTTTATGGAAGGTAAATGTGACTGGTTTGTTTACATTTTTATGATAGCTTTTATGATAGTTGTTTTGGTCATGCCACTCTGGAAACGTTATTTCCAAGGACAAAAAAAGGCTGTGGATTAGATTACTGGATAATATAATAAGCAAGCATTTTTTGGGATTTCATAATTCTTGGAGAAATATTGCGAGGATTGGACCACTAGCCGCACAAATAATGCGAGGAATGGTTGAATTTGTGTTCATTCTCGCGATTCCTGGAGGGACTGCTAATAACGGCTCTAACAAAAAGCTGCGACACCACTTACAAGGTCTACAGTGTTCCTGACAGCACCCTGGGGCGGCTGCTGGGGGATTGTGGGCAACGTAGTCTCGGCGGGCGAGAGGAGGGCGGGAGTGGAGGAGGAAGGGCGGACAGCCTCGGACAGGGTTACCATGGACACGCTAGTGGAGAAGTAGCCGCTGGAAGACTGGCTGAGGGGGCTGAGGGACGTGGTGTCATGCGGGTCATGCACAGGAAGAGGAGGGGCTTCTGGGAATTCCGCCTGCCTGTCACCAGTCGGAGCTTGGGTCCGCCCCGGCATAGCAGCCTACGGGGGTGGGGGTGAGGGGCGGGGTTGACGGCAACAGTCAGCAGACAGACCGCAAGGAGAGGAGAGAGAGACAATCAGGGCGAGCAGTGCACGTGGAAAACACCAAGTCTACGGACGGTGGATCTCCTGTGCCTCGCTGCTTGAAGCAGGGTGAGGATGTTCAGAACAGTTCTGCCCAGTCAGTCTAGTATACAAATGAGAACTCTGACGCACCCTTCCTCCAGTTCCTGTCTCACTGCCTTGTTTCATTTGACCGAGGCTTTAGCATCCATCACCTTGAGCTTCAACTCCAACATATTGTGAACATCTGGTTGACTGATCAAATCGTTTCTGCTAAATGAGTCTACTCTATAGGTAACCAACCATCCCAAGCTCCTATTTTATTCTAAACATCAGGCTTCAATGTGATGAACCTCAGACGGATGTGGTTTTGAATTCAAAAGCAGAGATCATGATGCATACGAGTATTGTATAAATCTTATAGTACGATTCTTCTCTACTTCCCAGCTCTAACACCCTATCCCACGTAGGACGCCTTCAAGCGTCTGCACGCAGGACCTCTGGCGAAGGTTTCACAATGGATTATAACAGCTGCAGACGTTTTTGCCCCAAGATGGAGTAGAGAAGAGGGAGAGGGAGGTGCTTCTCACCGTGTCGGCACTGGCTCTGTCGTCCCCTCCCGATGATGTGATGATACGAGGCACGAGGTGCTGCCAAAACGCAGAAGAGTCTCAACGCAAAAATTCACAAAGGCATAATATCTCTTTCAGCAAAAGGGGAAAAACAAACGCACGGCCCGCTTGGCTAACAAGAGTCATACGATAACAGGATCTGATGTTAAACCCCATGTGCTACACAGAGTCTAGCCAAATAACTTCACACACTCGTCCCTAGGCTTAAGGATGGTATCTGGGGCGGTGCCGTCATAAATCTCCATAAACAAGCTCCAAATGGCTGGGTACCCTCAGCCTCCACAATTCCATCTATACATGCATAGAATCCTTAACAGACTAGTTACCAGCGGCTCTAAAATCCCCATACCACACTAATTAGACCAGGTGCCACTACATAATACTTCCTAATTGGCCTGCCTAGCAACCTTCCTATAATTTCTCCACCTCGGTGAAATCAATCTCATTGACTGTCGTGGGCCACATTATACTTGGTAACAAACCGCAGGCACTGCAATTTCAATTTACCAGGCAATGATGACCCATCAATCATATTTTCATATCCATCAGATTTTCATATTTATATTCATGACATTCATACAGGTCTATAAGTCTCTCACCTGCAATATTTACTCGATTACATCTGGCAATCTGCAGTATCAAGTTTTGCTGCCGACTATGTATTATGACTGAATAGTGCTCTTTTCAGTTCTGATTTAGGTTCTGCTCTTATTTGTGATGTTATATATGCTGACTGGTATGGCTCGGGTTCACCCACTATGTTAGCAAATCGCTTTAGTAACCACACGGTTAATGAATTTGCTTTCAGAGCAGCATTGATCGGTAAGATAAAAACAAAAAACGCTGTTCGAGACACGGTTGGAAACTGTGAGTTGGGTGCATTTAAAATGAGATACATATTTCTCACTGTGCCGAGCCCAGTTTTTCAAATAGACATTCACTGTTTTTAGATGGTGTCATCGTTTGGCCCATTGGACTGCATGGAAACTTGCTTTAATTGTAAATCCCTTAATCGAGCTGCAATCCGTTAAATTATAGTGAGTGTGACACTAGTTCATTAAAAAATAAAAATGTTTAATTGGAATATTGGTTGGGGGGAAAAAAAAAAAAAAAAAAAAAAAAAAGCGGACCTAGCCTATAAACTCAACTACATTTGTTGGGGTTTACCTATTCTATTAAATTATTTGCTATTGAATTGGAACAGCATTTAAAATCCTTTCCTACTGTATCCCTAATGTTATCGTATCACACAACGTATTATCTTTGGACTCTGACCTGCTGGCTGTGAGGCGACGGCCGCAGATCCTTCTTCTCATCACGCGCCGGGAACAGAGACTTGAGCAGCTTGGGCATCTGAGGAACCAGGGCTTTCACTGAAAGATAAGAGGCAGCAAGCCCTGAACGACCTGGGAGGGGGGGTGAGGAGTGGAGCAGGGACGGAAGGAGGGAGGGATGGAAGGAAGGAGGGTGTAAAAGAAGAGAAGGACAGAGAAGAAAGAAAGAAACAGGGAAATAAGGAAGGAAGGAAGGAAGGAGCAAATGATGGAAGACGGGAAGGAAGGAATGAAAAGAGGGAGGAAAGGAAACAGGGAAGGACACAGAAGGAAGGAAAGAAAGAAGGGAGGGACAAAGGAAGGAAGAAGGTAAATGATTGAAGGATGGAAAAAATGAAGGAGATAAAGAAAAAAGGAAGGAGAGAGGGACAAAGGAAAAGGAAGGAAGGAGTGAAGGAAGAGAGGAAAAGGAGTAAATGATGGAAGGAGGTAAGAAAAAGGGAAGGAAGGAGCAAAGGAAAAGGGGAAGGAGAAATGATGGAAGATGGGGAGGAATTGAAGGAGGTGAAAAGGAAACAGAGAAAGAATAAGGAAGGAAGGAAGGAAGAAGGCAATGAGTAAATGGAGGGAGGAAAGAAATTAAGGAAGAACGGAAGAAGCAAGAAAAGAGGGAAGGACACCGAGAAAAAAGGAAGGAAGGACGTGAGGAAGAGGAGTAGAAGGTAGAAGAGGTGTCAACGATTAAGACAGGAAGTCGACTGCAAGCCCAGGAAATGGTCAAAATAAGAACCAGACGCTGACAAACAGCCTAACTCTAATCATTGAATTGCCAGAATGCAAATTAATCGAACGTGATTAATTTCTCTCAACAAGCAGAGCAGGCATTCACGTGGCACCACCCAGATTTTACCACGGGCGGAGGAGAGGAGATGAGGCGACACAACGAAGAAGAGAAAGAGTGAGAGAGACGCCCGGGACTGTTGATGAGAGTCCAGTCCAAGGAACAAACAAGAGCTCTGCCACGGAATGAGAAGAGGAGGAGGAGAGAAGTGGAGCGGAGGAGTGGGGGGTGGAGGTTGAGCTTGTTTGAGCCACAAGCCCAAAGTTGCCCCCAAAGAGAGGGAGGAGAGCATGTGACCGGAGGAGAGGGAGATGTGGAGGTGAGGGGCGGGGGACGGGGAGGGGAGGGGAAGGGGGCCGACGTCATGGCGCAGTACCCCGTTTAAGAATCCAAAGATCTCCCCGATAAAACCTGAACTCATTGTATCGGCGTTTCTCAAAGTAGGGTCTGCGGCGCCCCACGAGGGTCCGTGTAACACAAAAATAGGGACACACAAGTGTCCTCAAATGATATATCTGGAAAGGCCCAAATATATATATATATATATATATATATATATATATATATATATATATATATATATATATATATATATATATATATATAAAAAAAGAATTCAAATGATGTTCCACTAGAGTCACTATACTTGAACCGACTCATAATTGACTGTCTATTAGGTTTTGGACTTACATGAATGAGCTTAGATGGGTTCTGGCTGCTGCTTTTTAGAAATGTGGATTTTGTGACTTGTGTCCAGTCAGGAGCAGCATTATATCCTCTAGGGACGGGGGAGGAACCTTCCTGAGGCGACGAGGCGGTTACCTTGCTCTGCGTTCTCCTGGTTCTGCGCCAGCGTTGTGGCGGAGGGAGCGAGCGAGGGGGAGGACGAGGGCGACGGCCGAGGAAGACTCCGGTAGAACTGAGAGGGCATGAAGATGTCCTGCTGGCTCTCCCAGCGACCCTGAGACACAGACATAAGAGTGAGCCCGAGAATGCATGTGATGGATCCTTATTTTCAGGTATTTCTTCATCATCCACACTCATTGTTTCTCAATTTGTTTAATTCACTATGGATCACTGAAATAATGTGTTACCTTATCAATAAAAACTAAAATACTTTTAGGCCAAGTCATATGTGACAGTGTCTAGTGTAAGGTATACCAATTTGGCAAATGCAAAGCCACAAATCAAGACAAAAATTGTTTTGGTTTTTTTTCATATTACAAAAGTTTAAATGTTGAAGAACCCACTCAATATAACAAACAACAGTTTTACAATCACTAAATACTTATAGCTTGTCAGCAAAGTAAGCTCGTATTAGTCTTGTGTGTCTGGGGGTCTGGGGGGCATTATGAAGGCGTGGTGATGGTTTTGCATCTCTCGTTTCACTGGCTATTGTTCCAGAGTTTGGAGTGAAACTCCTCCCATATATAAACCAGCGTGGTGGTTGGTTTGCAGACAACAGAGATGCTTGTTTTGGGAACTATACTTACATCTTTGAATGATACATAAATGACTCAATCCACAAAGAAAGTGACTACGAAACGATAGTTTCACAGAACATACATGTTTGATTTTATGCAAACCGACATTTGTCATTATGAGACGTTCTGGCAAATTAAAAAGTAGCCTACATCAGCAACTTGTGCAGATGGCGTCACAATGCTAAATCCAACTAGTATTGCATTAGTAATAAGCAATATGACTACGTGATTAACAGAATTTACTTTCTCAATTTACTGTCAAGTCACCCCAAGTCAGTCAAAAACATATTCCCTGTTTGTGTCGTCACACATGGAGTTCGCCTGCAACTCCAGAGCAAGGGGTCTGAATCACGTCTGTTACATTTTTGTCCCAAAAGTTGATAAAGTTGATGAAATGTCTCTGAGGAACATGCAGTGCGTAGTCTGTTTGAATGGAACCACGTTGTTGGGAACTTCAACACGGAGTGATTTCCTCCCACAGAGACACCGTGAGGCAGGACTCTGTGGACTTGCATTAATTTGCGGACAGGTGGTAGACAGACAGCTACCTCTTAACTTTTAGAATAAAGTAATCACACGCAACAAGTGTATTGGCTCTCATTGCGATCTCTACATCACCGTCATCCCCCTCCAGCCTTGGCAGGCAGGGCTCCTACATTACCCACAATGCAATGTCTTAAAGTGACAGGCCCGTCACTACCGCTGATCTGTCTTAGAATTGTTTTTAAAAAGACAGACAAAAATACAACAGACATTACCGTTATTTTAAATTGCCATGTTTCATTTATATTTATTTAATTATTTAAGTTGGATTTTTCCCCCAGATATTTTTTTATTTCAAGAGATGAGAGTTTATGTTGAGTTTAGAATAAACTACTCATCTATTCATATCATATAATGGTGTTTTCTTTTTATAAATTACAAAGAATTAATACCCTATGTCTGCCATTAATCACATAACAGCTGTGCTGGTATTTGTGATTAGGCAAGATCTTTGCCGACTATGTATTGACTTAAAAACTTGATATACATACTTTCAGATTTCAATAGATGACACATCATTTGAAAGCTTACAATCTGCAAATTCATAATCTGTAAAAAACTGAAAAATGACCATGACCTACTTGGGAAGTTATTTTTTGGTGGACATATGCATTCCGGGGGGAGAGGGGTCAAGCTGCAGTCTTGGGTTAAATATTATCTAGTTGTTGGCGATTTATTCAGTTAGTTATTATAGTAGCGAGGGTTGTTTTGCAACTGGTTGTGAAGTGAGTTACCTTGTTGTCATCCAACAGGCAGGTAGAGGAAAGGTCCTGTCGGCTTCCAGACAGCTGAGGAGACAACGCAGTGCACATCTTTTATCCGACAGACACTCCACTACAGACTCACAATAGCAATTATAAACTGTAATTAACTCAATGTAGACTCAAAGCAAAGTATTTTAATTAAAAAATGAATTAAAGTATTTTTAATATGAGGATGCAAGACAGATGATGTATTCTGTCTCGCAGTATGATATCATTATTTACCCTGTGAACAGAGGGCGAACTGAGACTCCTCCGGTTGCCTTTCCCTCTGCCAGCCAGGTGCTCCTTCACCGCCACTTCCTGATAAGCACAAATATATGAATATTAACAGATTCCACTATATAGGCTTGAAACAATTCAAATCATAGATTAAATAGATCAATGATGTGCCTTCTCTAAGTATTAAATCTTAATTTTGAGGTTTTCTAACGGCAAATCTAACAGCAATCAATGGTTAGCACCCATCCATTTTCTGCATTTTTGAGCTTTTTAATGTTTTCTTCAATTTTCTAGGGCACCCTGCTGCAATGCAATCATTCCACAGTAAGAGTCATCAATTTTTGACGAATTACTTGAGCACCAAAGGTTCAAAATGTAAAGAAATGGTACACTGTAAAAAGGGAGTTAGTTGCCTGTCTCAGTCTGTCCAGCGTCAGGATGTTCTCTACGGACAGAACACTGCGTAAGTATTTCTCTATGGCTGCCTCACTGTCGGCCGACTTGCTGTTGTGGGAGCTGGTGGCCAAACGAGCCAACATCTCCCTGTCCTCTGAACACTGGGCGTCCTGGAGGACACACAGACCAACACACAGACAGTGAGTGAAGGACTCACTCCACAAGGGCCGACAAGCAACACAATCAGACATTTCGCCCAAACGGTTCTTCCCTTGCCCACGGTTCTTACCCCGGGGATGTTGGACACCACTTCGAACGTGACCCCACACCCGGGGATGGTGCTGCGGGTGGACATCCTCCGCAGCAGGTTCTGGGCAAAGCCCTGTCGCCCGGGGTTGACATTGACGCAGATCCTCTTGCGCAGCACCAGCTGCATGTCGGCTGGGTGGCTGAGCTGCACCACGGCGCGCACCGTCAGGTAGACCCCCTGCTCCGGCCCCCCCAAGCCGCCACGACTCAGCTGGGGACAGTCGTGCACCGTGGAGTCCCAGGAGGACTCGGCCTTCACCTGGAAGAGGAAAAACAAACATACACAAATTTGTATACACATCCTGCACCCTGTGGTTGGGTGGGTGCTGATCTGATGCAGAGTAGTAACTCCTATACACTTACATTTGAACTGAATATGAATGTAATGTTTTAGTCATTGTGTTCCAGGAAATAGTCAGACCCAGAGGTGTTTCTATGTCATTGCATGTGAAGCTTCTTGACTACAATTTTGGAAGTCAATACTTTTAGTTGACGTTGGCTATTCAATTTTCTTTATCTGAATATGTCTGTTCAGATTCTCTGCAGTGACATAGAAATGCCTACCGGGTCTGACTATTTCCTGGAACACAATGAACGCTTTATTGATCCCAGGGTGAAAATTCTGGATTGAAAGCGGCAGAAATTGACAGTGGAAGTCAAAAAAGGCAATAAACTCAAACATATGTAAACAAGATGTTTCAGGATTTATAAGTGCAATAAACATATATTTTTAAACAAAGTAACATAACATGGGATAATGTGATAGGGGCTCCTCAAAGACAGATGACACAGTACATCACAAACACACCTCCCTACAAGCATGTCCTGTCTCCTGCCCACACCTCACCTCTCCGTCATAGTGCTTGACGATCTGGAGGTCGAAGAAGTCATCTTCGTCCTCTCCGCTCAGCGTGGCATCCCACCCGCCCGCCTCCGGGACTTCAAATGAGCTCAGCTCGTCAGCTGGCGGCGACACAGAGAGAGGGAAGACATATTCAGGTCAACAGGACAGTTCAAATTTGGAACATTTTGTTCGATTTGGATTCAGATGTCAGGGATGAGACGGCTTTTGATTCATATTTGCCATGCTTGGGGAATCCTCCTTAGTGGTGAAAACAAGGAATGGCTACGTAGGAAACAAATTCCAGAGCCTGGTGATTCTTAACCCTTTTTTACATCAAGAACCTTCAATTCGATACGCATTAGTCCAGGGACCCCAATCTGAGAAGATTTATTTTGTTAGATATGATTCAGTCTAAACTCCCTACCTGTCTATACTATAGTTAGGTAGTAACAGTGAAACTAGGATCAAAACATTCATTATTGTAAATTCTTTAATGGTGCTTTCTTGTAAATGAAATAATGGTGAAGTTTAACTATTAATCACTTTTCCTGGGGACCCACTGGAACCCCTTGAAGGACCGCCGGTGGTCCCCGGACCCTGAGTTGAGAACCACTGACATAGGAAATAAGTAATATAATTTTGTCTTGGTCCTCATGGTAGAATACTGGAAACACTGGTTCATACACAATATAAAACATTTCCAAACAAATAATGGAAAAACAATCCAATGTTAAATGTATAATGTATGTAAATGTCTAAAAGTATAAACAGAGAGAGAGAGAGAGATATCTAAGGAGGCTGTTAGAATATAGACATAGTAGTTCTTCATAGTTCTACCAAAGAGGAAGTGACGTCGAGCATTTTCTCTTATTGCCGTTTGACTGACGTACCGCTCAGGTCCAGGAATAGAACAGGGGTGTGCGTCTCCATGCCAGGCAGCGGCACCCTGGGGAGAGAACACACACACACACACACACACAATGATGAACAGGACAGGTATTCCACATTTGCACTTTTTAAACCACATTTGATTTGCTAATAAGCTTGACATCAAAACTTCGTAAAGAACGTGCCAAAAATAACTGGTGTACAGACTATAAATAGCCAAAGTGATGTGAATATGCATGTAAATATATAATTACATTTGGGTTATATCAGGGTTCACACACATACATACTGTAGATACAGAGTCAGTCAGTCAGTCAGACTCTCTCTCTCTCTCTCTCTCTCTCTCTCTCTCTCTCTCTCTCTCTCTCTCTCTCTCTCTCTCTCTCTCTCTCTCTCGCTCTCTCTCTCTCTCTCTCTCTCGCTCTCTCGCTCTCTCTCTCGCTCTCTCTCTCGCTCTCTCTCTCTCTCTCTCTCTCTCTCTCTCTCTCTCGAGGGAGAATGAATGACTAGCAGTAGAGTCTTAACGTCACCCTGGAAAAAATATTTATACAAATCCCAACCAAACACACGCACCACTCAGCAGGGGATCCTGGGATACCACTGCCAGCGGATGGCACCATGACGGCGTTCCTCTCCTCCGTCAGAGTCAGCCGCCACTCTAACAGCTGGGCTTCCCTCTCCGTGTCGTCCTCCGTCTTCTCTGTGGAGACACACCACATACGTATATAAGGGCTGCAGATATTTCTCTTTTATCCCATTCAAATTTGTATGCTTTATTGTTTTTAATATTCAAATGTTTAATGCTCAAATTTAGTGGTGGGGGGGGGGGGGGGGTTACGCACAGTTCCGCAGCTCGAATTCTATTCAAATCCTGCAGCCCTAACGTATATTGCTGGGTATTCTGTGGTGTGTGTTACCTGCTTTGCTGACCAGACTTTGCAGATGTTGGTCCAGGTATTCTTGTCTCTTGGTGAGCGCAGAGAGCCACTGCCTCCTGAGACGTTCCAGGTCCCTCTCCTACACACACACACACACACACACACACACACACACACACACACACACACACACACACACACACACACACACACACACACACACACACACACACACACACACACACACACACACTAAATAACCTATACCTACCTATACTAGAGCTGCTTGTTCCTAGAGAAGGTTTAGCGTTGACTGTGATATGCAGTGGTTTGATACTGTGACAAAATGTACAAAAAAAAAAAAAAGAAGAGAAAATCCTGTCCACACCAACAGTATTTTAGAAAATCTCTCGGTCCACACGAAAACGCTAAAACGATTAGAACATTAGGAGCAGGTGTATTGAGCTTCTTCTTAATATTCATACACATACTGTATAACTTCGATTCCTTAAGTTGCTAGAGACTTTAACCCTTAAGTACTGACCACAAGTAAACAAACTGGTCACCAGTTCCCTCGTAGGTTACTGACGCAAATGAGTAACTTGAGGTTGTGACATCAGCGTTTTCAAGAAGCTTTACTCAATAGTTTTACTTGTCCACAAGAATACACGGAAAATAGAGTTCTGAAAAATGTCCACCCTGGAAGGTGTTTTCCAAAAACTTTGCTTCCAATGACCCAAGACTGCGTTTTCGTGTGGACAGGATGCCAAAGCGTAGAGGAAAATAATACGTTTTGGAAAATAGCCATATACGTGTGGACAAGGCCTAAATGTTTAGTCAATGTTGATGTACAACTCTGTATGAACTGTTCTGCGAGTGGAGCAGTCTCCAGACTCTCCAGTCTCTCCCTACCTGGTAGCTGTCTATGTCATCCGGGGCTTGTTGGCCGACGGCGGCTCTGATCTCCACACAGCCCACGGAAACGGCCAGAATGACCTCGGCTATCAGTGGCATGGTGCCAGAGTCCTGCACCGAGCGCACCTCCACCTGCAGCCGCCGAGACTGTCCCTAAAGGAGAAGGAGGAGGGTGAGGAGGAGGAGGGTGAAGAGGGCCAGGAGGTGAATCGACAACATCCACTTACCTTCTTATATAGGTATGGTTTGAAAATTCATTCTAAACGTCTTTGGATTGTGTTTCATTGGTTTTCATAGCTCTCAATTCTCGCTCAAAACACAAACAATACAAATCAGTCCCATGTTACAGGGTTCACATGGGTGTAAAGGTGGAGGGTTCAGATTCCGTGGCAGCCTCACCTGTCTCAGCTGGAAGATTCCCCCGGTGCGGACGTCTCGGGCGGGGACAACCTCCACAGCAACAAAGTCGCCGTTCTCGTTAATCTCAAGAATCTGAACCCAGAATTCCAGGCGCCGCGTTACTTCGCTCCACCTGCAGGGGTTGACGATAGCTAGACACTGAGCTCTCCCAAGCAAGAGTGCACAGGAATGTTGAACGCCATACTATTCAGAGACTTATTCAAGGGCGCTTTAGCCCTTTTGTGTGTGTGTGTGTGTATAGGAGAGGGACCTGTGTGAGCGGATATAAAGCTGACATAGTGGATATAAAGGTTACAGTGTCCCTTGTACGGTCAGATCGGCTCGCACACGCGAGTCAGGGAGGTGGAGTGGCTCCGTTTTGTATAAACATTATTACCAGACAATTTGACCGGCAAATTTATAATCTATCCTTTGTTTTTTTCAAATAAAATTAACCAGGCCAAAAAATGGTACTTCTCGGAGCCAAACATCAAGAAAGTGACATAGTGCCTTAAAGCCTAACGCACTTTTCTCACAGTTTCGTACCCGAACACCAAATTTTCATAATGAACAGGCGTTTGGGGGGTGGGTGGGAATGGAAGAGGTGCAATTCTCCATATTACAAGTCAGTGATGCATCAAAATTATTTCGAAGCTGTTATTTTAAGGTTCAAAAATTACATAGTGTTGGTTTTAATATTGCCTTTTTCGGCTTAAAGATTGCATTACAGTAAAGTGATGCAATTTCCTAAATAATAAATAAACTATATTTATGTCTATGAGACAGTGTCTTTGCCTGGATGATGCCGTATTAGTGTGTGTGTGTGTGTGTGTGTGTGTGTGTGTGTGTGTGTGTGTGTGTGGCAAAATTTGTTAGGTTGCTGTTAGCGCGCGCATGCATATCTACCTGTCTCGTAATGTGCGTGTCTTGGCCTGGATGATGCTCAGGTCCCACAGTGCAGGGTTCCTGCCTGGGTCGGCCTGGCGGTGGCCGTACACCTCGATGGCCAGTGCTCCCTCTGTCAAGTACTCGATGAAATCCTCTGTCACCGACACCGCCAGCTCCTAGAGGACCCGAAAGACCAGGGGACACTCTTGACACCGAGGACCAAATAGAGGACACAAACTCTCTCACCGAGAACCCCAAAAGAGAACCCAGTGACGGCCACCTGACATTAACGTCAGCACTCCATTAGCGTGGGGGTGTCCTGTACCTTGCAGCTGTCGAACACCACCATGCAGTGGGGGTCCTTGCTGCTGGGGGAAGAGGCGGAAGGGTCCACCTCGGGGGCCACGATGAAGGGCTCTGGCTGGTCCCAGAAGGAATACTGACAGAAGACGAAGTTGGAGAGGTGCTGGGGGAGCCCTGTGGCCTGGAGTATCTTGATCTGCGGCACGAGGAAAACAAGTTACAAACTCAAAAACACTACTGGCAGAAGAGGTAATTTGGTGTGTGTGTGTGTGTGTGTGTGTGTGTGTGGGTGGGGGTAGTTACCATGCAGACCAGCTTGCGGTCCTGGATCTCCATGTCAGGGCTGCTGTCTCCATCCTCACCGCCATCCGAGCTCTCCTCGAATCCCCCAGCCACACGCACCACCTCCACATGGAGCCGCCCGGCCACCTGACGGCAGGGGAAGGGAAGGGGATGGAAAAACAAAACTCAAAATGGAGTCGTTTTTGTATTTCATATTCTGCGGTGCGTGTTGACGGTCAGTGACGCCTCTCTACCTCCCCCTTCTGGTTGATGATGGGAACGGCATACTGCAGCTTCACGTCGTAGAACAGGCAGGACAGGAAGACGTTGGCGACGCCGATCAGACTATGGTTCTCCTGCTCGTCAAAGAAGGGGTCGGCCCGCCGCAGGTACGAACGCATCACCTGGGTGAGACGCACGCACGCACGCACGCGCACACACACACACACACGCACACACACAAACACACACACACACGGTCTTCAGGCGAAACAAATATAAATACATTTTCAATCTGATCTATAATAATTTAAATATAATACGATCTTAATCTCATTGTTATTTATATTAGTATATCTAATATATCTATATAGCTATTATTAATTGCATTGTCCTCTGCTATTATAAGTGTATATTTTCCATTCATGCTGGATTAAATTTACACTTCCCTGGCATAATAAATGTCATAAAAGCAGTTTGGGAAAAATTGTATTACGTTGCGATTTTATTAACAAACCCAGGGGGAATTTCACAGGGTTTTTTCTTTTCTTTCAATGACTTTAAGCACTTCAGCACAAAATGGTCTATTTTCAATTATATTTCCAAGGACAAAATTCAAGCACCTCAAGGACCAAGCATTACTTACCACAACAGACAAGACAGTTTCGTCATCAAAATAAAATCAATTTTTTTTTTTTTTTTATATTCCCCATGAATGAATTCATCCAGATCTGGATGAAGCTGCTTTGACATTTCCGAACTTTCTTGACATTCAGGAACTCTTTATCCGATTAACGGGAGCGGGTCGTCACAGTAACTCACGGGGTTGTCGTCGTCGTAGTGCCGCCACTCCTGGTAGAGCTCCCTCATGTCCACCAGCCTGTTCTCCATCTTCTCTAGGGTCCAGATCTGTTTCCCTCGGGCTTTCCTGCGCACCTGCACCGCTGGCTCGCTCAGCACCACGTCACGCTACACACAAAATCACAATCAGAATACACATAATTAAGAGACTCCAATAGGTCTCACTCTGTAATAGTATCTTTGGTCATATTGTCATCATTTTAGGCCAAAGATGATAATTGTGAGAGTTACTTTGCGGTTAGCATTGAGGCTCGCGGCGGGAATTTGCAGGGTGACGCGGTACTCTGTGTGTTTCTCCAGCTCCTGGGCGATGAAGCCGGCCTCCTGCACCAGGAGGTTGGCTTTGACGATCTGCTCCCTGAGACGGCGCAGGCTGCAGGTCAGCACGGCCTCCCTGCGATGGTGACAGTCGTTTATAAGTGTATTGTTCGTTATTTTAGGTACATTTGTTTGTGTCATTTTTTAAAGCTTATTTTCTTTCTTGTTTATTTTTGGGTTTATTTTTATTATTAATTTTTAGGTCTATTGCATATTGCCAAATGTTCCCATTTTTAGGTAAATTTGTGAGTTTTTCAGTTCATTGTTAGATAATATCATCGGAGATTTCCATTTTTTTATATTTGCATTCTTATCTTGTTTTTTATTACTTATAATTATTTCCCTATTGTTTTGAAGTGTGCTGCTGTAAACACCAGTTTCCATTCAGCACTAATAATACATCACAAACTACATACACAGTGAGCTGCAACAAATGTTTATAATCAACGTAACAAAAAGGCCACAGCACACAAAATAAATAAATAAATAAATAAATATCTTACCAGACCAGAAAATCCCCCAAAAATAAAAAACAGACTTGCCTAGAATTGCGTTAGCTGATAAAGACAGTATGTTCTGCTGTTGAGACACTAAGAAAAGGCAGTAAACTACCTACTTCATCATTGAAGTAGGTAGTGAAAAATGTTACATTTATTCATAATTGCTGACCTACATTGTACAAGGAGTCTTTTTTTCTCCAGGACCCTATACAGTGAAATGTTTGAATATTGCTTCAATGTGCATATAAATGGGCCAAAGTTCCGCAAAAGTATACACATTTTCCCGTCGCTCACCTCTCCTCGCTCCACTGCCTCAGTCGGCTCTGGGTGCTGGTGGAGTGCGTCATTCCCCCCATGCTCAGTCGTTCCATGCTGCAGTGGTGAGGCTGGACGCCCTGGCCAGGCGGCTGCGAGCTGCCTCCCTGGGCCGAGATGCGCTCGGGGTGCAGCCTGCGACGCAGCTGCTGGAGCTCCTGCTCGTACATCTGTCTCTGGCGCTCTAGGGCTGAGCGCTTCTCCTCCTCGTGTTGGCGCTCCAGGGACTGGAGAACAGCCTGCATGGGATCTGGGGGACAGGAGGAGATAAAAGACAGAAGATAGTAGATAGGAGAGAGGAAATACGAGGACACAGCACACATTCTGTGGTGCTGCGCTGCAGTGAAGCAGTTGCCGAAGTCATGGCTGAAATCATGGAAGAAACCACGTTAACATTGAGTGGATGTTACTGGAACTACATTTTCTTCAACATCCACAGCCACCTGTTTAAAGGGGATTCAAATTTGGTAACCTATCCGACCAGATGGTACAAATCACATTTTTGCTGAATATGTCCAACATGGCACAAAGTTCATTAGTCCATTATGGGTGTTGCAAGGTCGCAACCAGATTCTGTGGGGTAAAATGGCAAAAAGAGCTGTCACGATTGTGAAATTGTAGCAGAGGATTAACTATTGTACAAATAATTGTTATTAACCATTTAAATAGTCTTTTTAGTTTACATTATGAAGATCACCATATAAAGAAAAGCCATTTACTGGTATTGGAAAATTACAATTACTTTACTCCATTCACCTCATAAATGCAAGAAAACACTTCTGACATTGGCTTAAAATTCCCTTGATGTTTGGATGGTATGATTATGGAATCTGAGCAATCAGAAGATTATGTAATAATCACAAAGTTCTAATGGTGAGAATCTGCATGAAGTGTTTTCCTGACTCACCGTTGTTGCCCAGGGCCTTCATCATGACCTCAGTCTGGGCAAACTCGTACGAGAAGCTGACCTCGCTGGAAACCTCGCTGGCCGAGTCTCCGTCCGTGTCCAGCTGCTCGCTGCTGTTGCTGTTTTTCATCTGACTTCCGTCGCCCTCCTCGTCATCGGCTGTGCGGGAACGCCGCTTGGGCAGGTTGATCCTTGAAGAAATGGTCGGTTGCGGTTAGATTTCTGCTTCTGATTTCCAGCTTCCGATTGGCTGGATATAGCGTAGGTCATGGTAAATGACTTATAACATAGGTCATGCTAAATGACTTATAACATAGATCATGGTAAATGACTTATAACGTAGATCATGGCATAGGTATTGAGATATTTGTTTATCAATACCCAGCCATGAAACTGATAGTGTCTTTATATTATTCATTAGCTCCTTTCCCACATGGAATCCGTAACATTGCTGGATAAAAAATATCCGGCGAAGGCAGTAGGTAGCCATTCACACATTGGCCTCCTTCACGGTGAAGTTCTGTATGGAGTCTGTCCCACATTAGATGACTGTTACGGATACAGTACGTGGGTTAGGAAAAGTACATTATGTCCAGTGTAGATGTGATCGTTTGGACAATATGTCGGCAATGAGCGATGAGTCTACACCACACACCTTTCCCGATGCGAATGGGCATCCGGAGCCACAACCTGCACATATACAGTATTACAAATCGGATTTTGAGGTCACAAAACGCCCTAGTCAATAAACTCATCTCACTTCACCACCCGAACAGAAGTTTTAGAACCTTGATGTATCAGCGATGCACAAACGTTCTGCATCTTCCAGTAAAAATTGTCAATTTTTCAATAATTCCTACTTCCAATGTAGATAGATATGGATCAAACTTGAACCACAAAATGTCTGAGACGTCCTGGTTCTAACGAGACCTCAACCATGTCTGCGGGTCAGACAATTTTTGGCCCGAAAGATGCCAAGGAGAAGAAGAATAATAAAAATACGAACAAGAACAGTAGGGTTTCAGCCCTGAGGGGTGGACACTAAAAATCCCAACAATGACAATAGGGTTCCAGCCCTGTGGGCTGGAAGCCACATTATCAATTAGCTTAGCAATGAAGCACGTCACCACTTTTGTAAACTTGCTGACATCATCTAGGATGGAGCTAAACACGTCCCAATCAACGTCACTCAGCACGTCCCGAAGCATGGCTTCTGATTGGGCGGTCCAGCACCTGACCTCGCACGTCACCAGACCTTCCCGGACCAATCCTTGTTTATAATCTGGGATCAGGAAAATGGCAGCATGGTCTGACTTGCCGAAAGGTGGAAAAGAGGTGGCCTTGTAGCCCTCCTTATGAAGCGTGCAGCAGTCATCCAATGTCCACTCTCCTCTGGTAGGACAGGAGATGTGCTGGTGTAGGTGTGATTGTGGTTCGCCTTATTAAAATCCCTAGCCATGATGAGGGCTGCGTACAGTGTTTGTTCTGATGTCTGTTTAGCACGTCATGAAGCTCTGATAGTGCTGTGACAGCATCGGCTTGTGGAGAGATATAAACAGCCATGGTGATGACCGAAGAGAACCCGTAGGGAAGGTAAAATGGATGACACATGGACCATACAGGTGAGGCGAGCAGGAACACAAGCAAACATAAAATAGAAGCACAGCGGAGCTGCCATGAAGGGGACTGTACAGAAACGCTCCATCTTGTATTTGCACCTGCAGTGCATGTGCAGCTGTTCTGAGAGTAAAGGGAGGCGCTACCCAGTATTACTATAGTGTTCCTAATAGTGATCAGTGAGTATATTGATAAGTTGAATGCACTTTTCAATCAAATGCTCATCCCCTTGGTTGAAAATTCATTATTTGTTGATAGTAGCCGTTTTTGATTTTTATAATATTTTATAGGTAAAGGTTGTGGGCGATTGTACCTGAAGAAGTGGTTGTTGCCCCACAGGATTCTGTCTCCATGGTGAAGCTGCTGAGGGCTGGTTACAGGAGAGCCGTTTACACATGTCCTGACACACACACACACACACACACACACACACACACACACACACACACACACACACACACACACACACACACACACACACACACACACACACACACACACACACACACGTAAATAGGGCAGATAGAAAAAATGTCTTGCTCTTTGATGGACTAACTGTAAAAACAGTTAATAGTACCATGAGTTCAGCTGTAATTTATCGAGGACCCCTGTTTTATCTCCCTGTCATCCCTCTATCACCCCCTTTTCTTGTCTCCTTCTCTACGCTCCCGCTACCATCTCATATCATCAGCTCTCTCTATCCATCTTCTCTATTCACCCTCTATCGTCTTTCTATCATCTATCAGCCCTCCATCGCCATCCTTTATCACCCTTCATTCATCGCTCCATCATCCATCATCCCGCTATAATCTTGCCAACATTTCTCCATCGTCTATTGTCCTCCTTACATCTATTTTCGCTTTGTCACTGAGACATGGGCTGAGGCTATAACTCATAATGGGTTATCAGGCTGGCTAGCTCGCCAACCAACAACAGAAACACTTTTTGAAGGAAACAAATCACGCCACAGACTCGTCTCTTACCGGGAGTTGTGGTGAGGGGTGAGGATGACTGCAGCATCTGCCGTGATGTCGATGACACAGTGCTCCGCCTGGATGCCCATCCCACACAGCTGGATGTCCTGAGAGTCAGCCGAGCCCACCTTGGTGTGCTCCTGCAACACACACACACACACACACACACACACACACACACACACACACACACACACACACACACACACACACACACACACACACACACACACACACACACACACACACACACCAAGTTCTTACCATCATAAATTCTGCACAAAATTGCATTTTCATAAGACAACTGGCATTTGAAGGACTATTTAGAAGGAGTTGACTTGACTTCCTGAGAGCAAATATAAGTGTGATAGTGGCACTGGCATCAGTTATAGCACAATTATTCATGAGGACAGTGATTCTCCATTTTATACGCATTAGGCCATGTACCCCATTTGATAAGATTTTCTCTCTGGGACCTAAACTCTGAGAAGATTTTTGATTGTTGGATAATATTTAGTCAAAAGTTCCATAAGTGTCTGTGTTTATAGTTACAGTGATCACAGTGATACAAGGATCAAAAACAGTCAATATTGCACGTTCTGTAATGGTACTAAAGTCTATGCTAATTAAATAATTGTCAAGTTTAACTATTAATCATTGTGCTGGGGACCTCCTGCAACCCTTTGAAGGACCTCTGGGCTAAACTCTAAAAAGTATACTCACTATACTCACTGACCACCACATCCTAACTCGATGCATTTTGCAACACTATACTGTTGGCTGCCCATGAAAAACATTGGAAATTATTTTCTGGGTCAAAAATGAGATTATAGCAGATTTATGTTTGTTTTCTATCTCTACTTATTTTCTAAATTTAGTATGACTTCCAAATATTAGATAAATATTAAAAGGTTGAAGCTACAGCAGACCTGCCAACTTTGGGAAAATGTTTTGAGTAGCACAATAGTGTAACAGGGAGTCTTTGTGGCGTTTGAGTTACTGCAGCTCAATGACTCCATCAGTAATTCACACCGTAGCCGTCTCGCAACCAGGCTAATCACACCACATGTGAGCTACTACGACTAACTATATATAGTAATTTATCTCATTAGGATATATCCCTTGAAATGCAACATCTTGGTAAGTTACCGAACATGTTTACCAACTTAAGATGACTTTATTAGAATTTTCTTGGCCGATTCCGATTTCAGATTTCTTAAAAGTCTGACCTTCAGATTCCGATCTACTGTACAGTAATGACAAATACATCATGTGATCTGATCACGCTCATGTGATAGGACAGCTGCACATACGGTCTACCGCTGCAATTTTCAGTTACCGCAATAGTGAGATTGCTGATTTTTGACACTGTTTATTATTGTTCATTATTCACTATGGAACAATAATAGAACATGAAACTGTCACTTAGTTCCAATAAAATAGAATATGGAATGGTCACTTAGTTCCAATAAAATAGAATAAGGAACGGTCACTGAGTTCCAATAAAATAGAACATGGGACTGTCACCAAGTTTCGGTACAATGCAACCTGTAACTCTCACTGAGTTTTAGCAGGACACAACATATAACTAACATGGAAATATCCAGGTTAAACTTCAAACGAAAGTCTCTTTCCCCTTTAAGTGCAAATATTCCTTTCTATTATATTTATATGATACTTGCCATTCCAAAATGAATTGCAATCATTGCAAGTTTAAAGAAGATATAATAATAAATGGCCAACTCTTCTCACTCTCATTTAATGGAAGTCCTCCTTTGCTTACTGTGCATTTAAGAAGATTCAATAAGAAGATTCCTTATTAATCACACAGAACACACACCACAACACAAGCAATCATACAGCGACCGACACACACACGTGCTTCAAATGGTGGCCGGTGAAATGAGTTCTCTGCTTTAAACCCACCCTGGCTTGTCCTTCCTCCAGGGGGCAGCCAGGGGCAGTGGGCAGCACACAGTGATGTGCCTTGGAGCCAATTTACAAGTGTCCATCGCTGGTTAGACGACGATGTTCTGCATGTTTGTGGCGGGGGTCCTTACTGATGTTACAAGGAGGAAACCCCATGTGAGCACAGGGAGAACATGCAAACTACCCTAATCGGGAGATAACCTGCCAAAGCATGGTGCCAACAGCGTCCCAGGTGGGAATTGACCCCAGGACCTTCTTGCGGTGAGGCAGCAATGCAATGCACTGTGCCACCGTACCCACACTGTTCCACCGTACCGTAAACCAACTGAATCAAATCGAACGACTCGTTTTACAGAGTGACTCGTCAAGTAGAGTCTCAAAAAAGAGTTGAGCTTTTCATCACAAACGGAGCTCGTTGACTACGAACCAGAGCCCGACGCGCCGCTGTAGTGACAGCGATAGATATGCAGTCTGCACAATTTTGTAATATTGTCAGGCGATAGATAAATTACTAACCTAATCTTGATTTACCTTGAAGTACCTCCAAACAGCCAACATTTTCTTTCTTTCACTTTCCTTTTTGAGTGTCAACTATCACAACTATGATACATTACGTTGGTATCGGGTTTGAGTATCAGAGCATTTTTTTAAGTACAGTGCACAGCATCGGGCGTGTTAATTTGACCGGCACAGAATTGGATACATCTGACACTGATCGGCTGATCACCAGTCATGGCCAATCAAGCCAAAAACTGATCGGTGCATCTCACGTTTTACATGTTAACATTAGGCTCACATGGTTGTGCTTGATTATTACCCCCCCCACTTCCCATTTTACCTCACAATGCAACGTTACAGCTCGGTGGATAATAAAGTACTGCTGCGCTGGGTATCAGTGGATGTTAAATGAGTGAGGAGAGGGAGGGGAGGAATTAAAGAAACAAAAGCACAAGGTTGTGGCATCTGGTCCAATCCAAGGGATGTTGTTTGAATACTCAATAAATGTACGGTATTGTTTTGAATTGATTGATTGTCCGTAATTAAATACCAGTAATATATCATTTTTTTGCGTAGTTTCAGCTTGCATCTCAAACCTGCGTATTTTGACCAAGAATTACATGGTTGGTACACAAAATGTCTGCAGGTTGTCAGGTCTGCTATGGGCTCCATCAGCATAAGTTGAGTTACTCACCACTTGTTGAACTCAATATTGTTGAACAAACGGCCATCTTACGCTCTTTGACGCAAACATGCAGATCAAGATCATCCTTAGACTTTCCGTGTGATGTCAAGTCCAAATGTGAAACAGTTTTGATAAAATAAGGTTAGAAATTAACTCGGACTACACAGAAGTCTTCTTTGTGTGGTAAAAAAATGTTGCGCTTCAAAGCCTCACGAGGACACGAAGAAGAAGAGCGGATGTCACGTCCGTAAACAATGTTAAAAGAAACAACAACAAATAAACACCAGGAGCAAGAAATTTCACTTCTCCGTGAAAACACATCATCTCTGTGTTGTTATGGATTATGAGAAGAGGGTGGCAGAAGCTCTCAATCATATTCCAGCAGCATTTGCTGCAAATGTCTGGAAAAACTTTAAAACCTGATTTCTCAGAACATCTGTTTTCAAAACTTTGAACTTTAATAAATCATAGCATCCAAAATATTTGCTTGATTCACACAAGTGACACCTTGTTTTGAAGCTCTGATTCCACTGTGCCAATGTGAGTCGCATATATTCAGCAGAAACTTGAACAGCTTTATTTTGAAACTTGAACCCCTCTGTGTGCAGCCAAAATTCAAAATGGCTGCAATGTAAAGGTAAAGTAATGATTCTGTTGTGACAACTGATGAGACTTCATTCGGAATGGGTTTTCCCAGATAACGACGAAACTGCGCTTCACAATGCGAAAGCCCGAAGTCGGATGATGATACCCTGTGTGTGTGGTCTTTGTGGACGGGCGAACAGATACATCTGTACATAATGTGTGTACCTTCAGGTAGTAGACTAGCAGTTCGTTCAGAGCAGGGTCAGCGTTGAGGTTGACCAGGAAGCACTTGTCGTCTCCAACTCTGATCCCTGAAGACTGGAGAGAAATGCCCAGACTCTCCAGCTGCCTCTGACGCTCCTACAAACACACAAAAAATGTAAAATATATACATAAATAAATACACAGAAACAAACATGCACAACAGTACACACCTGAATATGAAGCGTAAACAAGGTGATAAGTGATTTTTTTTGGTTGGTTTATGTATTTGACGGTATGTGATCAAATCGGTCATTTCCCACGGAGAGAAGCACCGATGCTAAACCATGGCGTGGCGAGATTTATGCTGAGTGGAGACCTTTTACCCACTTGATGCTGACCATTCGGAAGCGCTTTCGCATCAGTATGCGCCCTTCGTCGGCAAACAAGCCGGACTCAAACGTCAACAATTTTTTTTTTTGGGGGGGGGGATTGTAGAGTTTGTTGATTAAGATATTGGCTATAATATCTAAAGCTGATGTGCCAACAATTCTTTCATCCGAACAGTTTTGTGTGCAATCTAAAATAGTTGTTGTAATCATTTGAAATGTGTACGGTAGTAATTAATGCATTTAAATTAATAAAAAGTTGAACAAATCTCTTAGTGAAGTACAATACATTTAACAGTTAATGTGATATTATAATTTTATATTATAATATCATAATATGCTAATATTATAATATATATAATATAATATTAAATACTGTATTATATGTATTGAAATGCTTTAAAATCAGAGTGCAGTGTGTGTGTGTGTGTGTGTGTGTGTGTGTGTGTGTGTGTGTGTGTTGATGGTCACCTGTGCGATCTCCTCCGTCTTACGGAGCTTCTCCTCCCAGGTGACGGTCATCTCCTGGATCAACTTCTCAGACTCCTCCAAACGGTCTTTCAGCTCCGGAGCCTTCAGAGACTGCGGCGGAGCAAGAGAACAGAGAGATGGAGGAGAGGAAACGAGTGGCGGAGGAAAGAGCAATAAACGAACGACTATTTAACTCTTTTCCGAGTCCGCATACAGGAAACCCTGTAGCGTCGCTAAGCACCCCCACCCCCCTCACCTCCGCCTGGGTGAGCTGGTCCCTCAGCTTCTCCACCTCCTCCCTCAGCTCCCTGATGATCCTGGCGTTGGGGTCCTCATTCACCACCGCGTGGTTGACGATGCTCTTGGCGCGGTCGGCGTATCGCAGCGTCGACAGCGTCTCGTCGTAGTTGTCCGCTGCCGGGCTCACCGTGGCCACCATTGCTGTGCGGCTGTTGCCACCCAGGCTGTCCTGCGGCCGGGAAGGAAAGACGAGAGAAATAGAGAAAGAAGGAGAAAGGAAGAGAGAAAGAACGGACAACAAACAGAAAACAATATAACGGATAAACGAAAGAAGGAACGAACAAATAAAGAATGAACGAATAAAACAAAAGAAAAAGAACGAACAACGACGGACGGAAGAGCGAAAGACAAGAAAGAAAGAAAGAACAAAACAAAGGAATCAAACGAACAAAAAATAACAAACAAACAAAAGAAAGTAAAAACGAATGAACAAGGAAGAGAGGGCCGAAGAGTGAAAGACAGGAAGAAAAAAGGAAAGAAATAATGAATAAAAGGAAGAACGAAAGAAAGAAGGAACAAACCAACAACAAACAAAAAGAAAAAGAAAGAAAGAAACAAAAAAATCAAAACCAAAAAAAGAAAAGAGAAAAAAGAACGAACGGCAAATTAATTGGATTCCATTGCAAAGCAACATTTTGCTAATGTTGCTTTCCTGATGGCTGCGTACTGTTTCTGCAAAGCATTAGCAGCATGGACATAAACACACTCATTAGGGAAGACCCCTGTAAGCTTGCTAGCTAGCTTATTTTGCCACCTTCCCTCTGCCTTAATTGGTAACGTTTTCATCTGTAACTCTGGATACACCACGTAGAAAGTCCAGAACTAATTGTATTGTATATGTGAGGAAATGTTGAGACCCTCTAACATCAGCCTGATTCCAGAGTCAAGATTCAAGATAAAGGAAGAGAGAAGTACATCACTTCTGGTGAGTTGTTAAATGAGACACAATTGTGATGTACAGACTGGGGCCAAAGTGGGCTCAGTTGCACTACAGCTGCGTGCGTGCGTGCGTGCGTGCGTTCAGCAACCATGTGAGGACATGGTGTGTGTGTGTGTGTTTGTACCTTTAGTAGCCATGTGAGGACAGAGTCTCTATAAGGGACAAACTTAGTCTTGTTTTTCCCCGCTCCCTGTTCGGCCAACGCTGAGATCACCTGACCCAGTGTAGTCAGAGACCTAAGATAGACACACAGATACAATCCAGAATCAATTTTACACCAAGCTTCAAGCCCGCACGTTGACCGCCCTCGTGAGCTTTTCCACAAATCCGTCTGGAAGTGTGCGTTATTGTCGTAACCTACTTGTTGATGTTGCTGCCTTCCTTCAGTCTGTCTCCAGCTGCTCCCGTCTTGGCCGCTCTCTCGCTGCCAGCCAGATCCACCAGACTGAGCTTACTCACCTTCTCCCCACTCGTCTGCAGGGAGAGAGAGAGAGAGAGAGAGAGAGAGAACAGCGGTGTCCTACATCAACAACATGCCTCAGTTTTATCGTTCATGTGTCTTTTGCAGAAGACCTACAGGCCGCAGCAGAAGACCAGACTAACATCCACATCACCCTGGGCTTTTCATGGTAGCGTCGATTCACTACATAACACCATTTACTAATTTAATAATTGTAAGTCGCTTTGGATAAAAGCGTCTGCTAAATGTAATGTAATTTACAGCACATTGTATAGCTGCATAAACTCCGTACCCATAAAGTTTGCCATTTTACTGGAATTCACACAAGAGAACCAGTCATGGGATCCAATATAAGAAGTTCCAAAGTGGCATTGTCCTTGTTTTCAGGTTCTCCAAAAAGGTATGAGTTATGGTGCTTTTGCGCCAAGCCCTCTATTTTCTCTTCCTCAAAGGATATTCACAACCAACAGGCTTGTTTGATACTGCCATAGATCAGTTATTAGCACATTAAAACTTAATGATTGAGTATACTTTGGATTCAATGTCCTAAATTGTTTTTCCTGATCACGACAACAAGATTTGGTTTTACCAATGGGGTGAAATAAGCCCCAGTTACTCAATACCCACCATTACTTCACATGCAAGTGGCTCAGTGGTTGACGGGCGTGGAACCAAACTGGCTGATTATATCGGAGCGCCTCCCTTTCGATTTGTCTATCAGAATGTCTGGCTGCATTCATCTGTGCCGGTTTATTGATGTGACTAAGAGGCTTTCCGGATAACTGCCTCTCTCTCTGACCCTGTGAGGCTGATTTCCACACTGGCTAGCGAGCTGTCTGATACACTGTCTGGTCGGCTGCATAAACTAAGGCAGCAACAAAGCAAGCCAATTTTTAAAGATTAGGGTTAACGGATGGTGCGAACGAACGAAGGAACAGGCTGAATAACATGATGACTACACCAGAAGGCTAACTAATACAGGACAGACCAGCTGACTGTCAAGGCAGAGCGAGTGAATGATTAACCCACTGCCTGACAAACACAGAACAGGCTGACCAACACTTCCTGACCTGCTGCCTAATCGACTATCTGACCGGCTTGGTAGTGCCGTGGAGCAGCCGAAACAAGCCGCTCATGCTCCAAAAACCTACCGACGTACGTCTCAAATAAGGCAGTTCTGCAACGATGAGTGGGCTAAAGTTCCTCCACAGCCAAGTGAAAGACTGATATCAAATTATAGGAAGTGTTTGGCTGCAGTTACTGCTGTTACAGGTAGTGTGATCAGCTGGTACAAACCTTGGTGATGTCCCGTCTCGACTACTGCAACGCTCTCTTAACAGGCTTGCCGGCCTGTGCGGTGAAGCCACTACAGATGATACAGAATGCGGCGGCGCGACAGGTGTTCAACCAGCCAAAGAGGGCACATGTCACTCCGCTGCTCATCGAGCTCCACTGGTTACCTGTAGCCGCCCGCATCAAGTTCAAGTCTCTTATGCTGGCCTACAGAGTGATTGCTGGGAATGCTCCCGCCTACTTTAATGCTCTTGTAAGAGCACGTTTCCCCCCGGATGCTGCGCTCCTCAAATGAGCGTCGCCTGGCTCTGCCGGCCATACAGCCACGGCAATCCAGGCTATTCTCATTTGTAGTTCCACGTTGGTGGAACGAGCTGCCAAAAATGACCAGAGCAGGGACCTCCCTCTCTGTCTTTAAGAAGCACTTGAAGACCCAGCCCTTCAGTGAGTACCTCCTGTCCTAACCTACAATTACTTAGCACTACCTAGCAGTATTTATTGTTACACTAATGTTGTTGTTACACTAATCTCTGTCGCAATGTAGCTTGAATGTGTAAGTCCTTGTAAGTCGCTTTGGATAAAAGCGTCTGCTAAATGACTAAATGTAAATTTTACCACTCTCAAAGTAATACAATTCCTGGCAAATTGCCGGAACGGCTGTGGATGGAACACTGTTGGAATGAAAGCAGTAACATTTCCGTAAAGAAGGGGTGGAGCCGAATCCAAATGAAGCACTAATAGTGGGTTTTTGAGTATTGCGTATTTATTTCTTACAAATATTTTAAAGATTATTTGTTTATTATTTGTAAAAAAAAACAAAAACCCTCCAAAAATGCTCTTTGCCCTCTCAGTCAGCTGAGGGAAGAGTCGGCGGGGCGGGGAGACGGGGAGCGAAGCACTGGTCTAAAAACCAATATATGCCAAATATCGTTGGCATACAAACAGGAAACTCTGTTCACAAAATCAGTTTGTATGCAATATCTTGTTGTACGCACGGAACCTAATATCATCCCGACCAGATGCGTTCAATGTTATATCTAAATTCTCTCCGATTATTCAATAAATTGGACTCAAACCACGGTCTTACCACTAAGTGGGGGGGGCTGCATACTGTAAGCCAGAAAATTCCCTTAACCATCACAACGGGTAATATTAGATACCTTGGTATTGACATCTCTGCCAGATTTGTTTACCCTAACTTTACTCAATAACTCAAATCCATTTAAGGCGATTCAGTGGAACAACCTACCAATCTGACTAATTTGTAGGATAGCAGTAGTGAAAATAACACCCCCCCCCCCCCACACACACACACACACACACACACACACACACACACACACACACACACACACACACACACACACACACACACACACACACACACACACACACACACACACACACACACACACACACACACACACACACACACACATTTTCAATGACCCCAGTGCAACCAACAGTACATTGGTTTAATACTCTAGACTCAATAGTCAATACATTTTATTGGAAATACAAGAAACCGAGAATTAAACTAGCAACACTACAGAAAAACAAAGACTATGGAGGCCTAGCAGCCTCAAACTTCAGATACCGCTATCTAGCAAACAATCTTCAATTCATAATGAAATGGTTACAACCAGAGCAACAATTGGGCCATGGAATGTGAATGAAGGACTCACACCCCCCAAACCCTGCAATTTGAACTGCAATTGCGAATAGCACACATTGAGCACTAGTGTTTTTAAAGGTGGCGGGTTTAGGGAATGGTTGGCCGGGGTGGCGGCCAGTCGGCCCCCCGCCTGGCTGAGTCCTGGCTAGCATCCGGGTGCCCCGCGCTGAGCACATTTTGCTAAGTGGATGGGTGGGGCGTCTAATCGGCTGCGGCGGGGCGGGGCTGGCCTCGCGTGGGTGGACATGGGGGTCCCACCAGCTTGCCTTCGGGGCGGGCGGTTCAGGCGGGGTGTCAGTCTGTTGGCGCAGGACCTGGTTGCATTCCTCTCCTTTCCTCCCTCATTTACTGCCATAACTATGACAGGAAGAGGCCACGTGACCAGTTGTAGTTCCAGTTTTCCTGGACCTAATTAACTCAACTCTGTTTTTCAATACATGTCGTCCAATATTTATGTTTCCGTGTAAATGTTGTTTGGTTCTGTGCTTAATTGTCTCACACGTGGTGAATCCTCCCCTCTTGGAGTAGTGATTATTTGTTTATAGACCCAAATATGATAAATAGTTCTCCAAAGAGGGGGTTTGGTGGTGCTTCTTTATCACCAAAAACTGTGCTTTTGTCATCCTACAGGTTGTCCACATGACAAAGTTTTTGATGATTTAAGAATTAATAAAGAGTTGCATTGCAGGTTGAGAACTCCACTTGCAGACTAACTCTGTCCTGGATGTAATGGCATACAAACACCCTGTGTTGTATGCCCAGCATGCTGACAGCAGAGGTAAAAAAAAATAATAATAAAAATTAAGAATAAAACAGCTTGAAATACATTGCATTGGCCAATCTGTGAGTGCGTCTGTGGGAGTGAGTGAGTGTGTGCGTGTGTCTGTTTCATTACCCCAGAATGCAGGTCTTTGAGTGTGTGCGTGAGGATAATATTGAACACGCCGTGAGAGCGGCTGCTCTCCTCATTCATGTTGGTGGCGGCGACGGTCCGAGACTTGTTCCCCTCCGACATCAGAGACTCGATATCCTGAGAATTTTAGATACATTACCATATCTGTTAATTCGACACCTCAGGGTAAGGAATCTCACTCTGCTGTTGTTCGTCACATCACATTAACATTAATGTGTATAATATCAGACCAAAACGAGCGAGACATTTTAGGCTATATCTTTGCGATTAAATGCTACCTCCGGCCAATTTCACCAATGAGCTAACGCCAAAAACTAAGAGTTACTTATGCATTACATAAAACTTAATGACAGGCAAACATGGGGGGGTCTGCATGGTCTTTTAACCACAACAGACTACAGATATTGATTCTCTATCAGGCAGACTTGGAACTTTAAGGTTGCAGTCATTAGAATATATCTCCAATAATCAAAAACAATGTCCAACTCCAGATTTTTTTTAATACCGGAAATTTGCCAAAACTTTCAAAATAAAGTCCTGTTTTCTTCCTTGTTTTGGGTTGTTCTTGTCCTTCTCCAATCATCTCCAGTATCTAACATATAAATGGGGTACTGGTTGCAAAAAAATCCAAACCTATTCTTCAAGACTATTCAAAACAAATTAATCAGTTAGCCTGAATTAAAGTCAGATGAGGACATTTTTACCTTTTATGGACATCTGGAATGAGGGGGGGGGGGGGTATTACCTTATAGCAGGCCACAGCGAGGCGTGACAGGCCGTCCACATAAGGTCCTAGAACCTTATGTTCCCTCACCCTCAGATGTTGTCTGCCCCTGGATACAAATACATCATATGCAGAATTGTTAGAAAACTGATACTACCTCAATATAACTCTTAACTGAACTTGCTGTGACTTCAAATTCAGCTATATTAATACAGGTTATATGCCGTTTATCTCAAAGCGTGGAGAAAACGTCAGAGTGATGTGTTATGTTCTCTTTGGCACTCTTTGGTTTCCTTCAAAATTGTGTCTAACTCATATTTTATTGTTCTTATTTTATTGGCTCTTACCGTGTCTTATTTTTATCTCATTTTCTTAATTTAATGTAATTTTTATGTAGCCACTGTAGCAAACCTGTATAGCCCTTTGTAACAGTATGTTTTAAAAAGTGAAATACAAATAAAGATTCAATTATTTCCTAATCTTCATAGCAACACACAATATTTGCAGCCTATCACAAAGGAGAAATAGGTTTTGGAAAAAAGCTTTATTACAGTAACCTAACAAAATTCCACACGCACGCGCACGCGCGCGCGAGAAACTGACTGGCAACTGGCAGGAGAGAAACAAAAAAAATAAAAAGAACGAAGGAGAAAATTGATTTATAAAAAAAAAAAAAAAAAAAAAAAAAAAAAAAAAAAAGGTCATGTGATACAGCAGCGGTTTTAACATCGTTAAAGTGACGCTAACCTAGATGAGAAATATGTCAAACATGCCGAAGACTTGTGCCGACAAAAGACTGGGAACACGACCAATGTTTTCCCATCGCTTAAAAAGACACTGACCCATGAGAACATGAAACTCGGAAGCCAAACGTGTATTCAGCCCCCGAGCAGCAGCGGATCCTCGACTGTTGGAAGCAGTACCGGGGCTCTTTATTTAGACTATTTTAAACTTTTTAAGTTTACTTTTAGGCTATTCTTTGCACAGAGAAATGCCTCACTCTAGATTTTCATTCTTTATTATCATACACACCGATCAGCCATCACATTAAAACCACCTGATTATATTGTGTAGCTCCCCCTCATGTCGCCAAAACAGCTCTGACCCGTGGAGGCATGGACTCCACAAGACCTCTGAAGGTGTCCTGTGGTATCTGGCACCAACACGTTAGCGGCAGATGCTTTTTATTTATTTATTTTTATTGAAGATATTGTTTTGGCATTTTCATGCTTTATTCGACAGTGAGCGTGTGGGGAGAGAGGGAAGTCAGGGGACAGAGAGAGGGGATGACATGCAGAAAAGGGTCTCGTGCTAGAATCGAACATTGGCCGCTGCAGGACTCAGCCTTGAAAATGGTGCGCTCTACAGCGCCGGGTAACATCCACCCGGGTAACATCCACATGAATGACAGGACCCAAGGTTTCCCAGCAGAACATTGCCCAGAGCATCACACTGCCTCCGCCGGCTTGTCTTCTTCCCATAATGCATCCTGGTGCCATCTCTTCCCGAGGTAAACGACTCACAAGCACACGGTCATCCACATGATGTCTTCCATTGCTCCACGGTCCAGTATCAATCAATCTGCCCCAAAGTTGCCGTCATCCGAGTGAATTCCATCAGTGGAATAGCTGTCTGAGCTGCTCAGGCTGAGATACAGGACATTTTATTTTCTTCTTCATATCAAAGCCTCCTCAAAACCCATGAACTCATCCGCAACAAAACTTTTGAGGAGACGGGAGCAAACCTGCCTCTGTTGTCTGTTCTTTGATAAATGTATAAAAATAAGTTTTAGACTGTCCTGTCACATCTTTCGTATTTTTGTATTGTTGTTTTAACGTCTTGGTACTGTCATCTTTTGACATGCATAATTTTGTACTGTCGAGTGATGATTATAATAAGATATAACCTTAGGTTTCTCATTGTAGGCGGTCTGGAATATTTGAGTTTTAATTTTGGCTTGATAAATTTTACATTGTGGTACAGTTCAACCCTAGCAGGATTCTCAGCAGTAGCAGCCTGATCAATCACAAGTCATGTAACATTAATGCCAGACTATACTGTGATCCAATCAGAAGTCATGTGTTAATGAAGCCAATGTCATTGGTTGCTACTGACTTGGTGTTGGGACAACAAATTATCCACTCAATAAAACTCATTAAAACATGTCGGATATATCTGAACGGTAAAATAAAAGAATTAGTAAGCTAATAATGTGAGTGGACAGGGACAAAGAAAACCCAAACGTATATATTCATGGCTCTACGGAGGCTGTTATTTCTAAATCTAGATAACTTGTGTCCTATTCTATACAATACAATGCAACACAATATTGATCCAGACATCCCAAAGCCTTACATACAACCACAGTGATAACTTCACCACGAGTGCATCTGCTCAAAAGTCCATCAGGATCTATTCTATACAGGCTTCAGAAAACCCCACCCCCACTCTATTACTCCATCCCAGGCCTCTTAACTCAGCTTCCTACCAGTCCTGAGAGCTTCATCGTTCTGCTATCTACAGCGGAGCCCAGATGGGCCTCAGATGCTCTGCCATCTCCAGCTACTTTTACTGTGGTCAAAGTTCAGGGGTCAGGTTGTCTGCAGCCAGGCTGCGGCTAGAGGCCGGAGGGCCTGATTTACTGCCGACCTGCTGGACATGATTTCTGAGCTACCACAAAGTCTGCTAGTTGGCTGGTAAGTGGGTACAACTTTGGGTGTGTTACGGGATGCGTTCAGCCTCTTTCCTGTGGTGGGACAGTGAGTTCTTACCCTTTGGGGTCGAGGAGGTCCCGGACCTTCTCGTTGTAGATCTCCATGTAGGACACCTCCACCGTGAAGCTCTCCTCCTCTCGGCCCTCCTGCAGCGTGCGCTCGAACAAAGCGCTGCACAGCCGAGGGATCAGGCCTGGCTGGTCTGCGGAGCCCATCATGGTGTAGGACTTCCCAGAACCTTGGGAACAAACAGGGAACCCACAAATAGGGTTAGTGATCAGGTTGGACACTTAGCCAATGACCAAGTTGGTCACTGTACCAATGGTTGGTTTCAGCACCATACTAGAGGGTGCGTTTGGTTTTAGTACCAGACGAGAGGGTGCAATTGGTTTTAGTACAAAACTAGAGGGTGCATTTTGTCTCAGCAACAGACCAGAGGGTACATTTGGTTTTAGCACCAAACTATAGGGTGCATTTGTTTTCAGTACCAGTCTGTCCGTAGGCGAAGATGCAGGCGTTGTAGCCCAGGAAGGCGTTTTGAAGGAGACTCTCTCCAAGGCACTGAAACACAACCTCCTGACCTAAAACAGAAACACACACAAACATATGATTGTACTTGTTTCTAATTGCCTGAAGAGGTGTTAAATAATTTCAAATAACCACACAGCTGTGACATTATAGTAAGAGTTTTGTTACGATTTTAAAACAAACACACTCGAGGAAAACTCCTCCGCTGCTAACTAGGTGTTCCTGGAGTAGGACAGGGATGTTTTGATTACATATCGATTATACGGTTTGGGACTCTCCGTGCTCCTGCTATGTGTCAGACCCGCAGAGGTTTCTCTATAAACTGATACATCATTGAAAAAAACAATGTAAAGTTTGGAATTTTGGTGAATAAGAAATTTCTTTGACATGAGGTCATGGTTTCAAAATTATAAACCAAAACTTCAAAAAGTAGATTGTTTCTTTATTTTGTTTGTTTATTTTTTATAAAATAGAGGTGTTGATCTGATTAATAAAAAAAACAAAACTGACCTGCAAATTTCTCCTTTTCTGTTTCATCCATGGACCAGAAACAGTAATCATAGGCAAAGACCTGAAAGACATTACAATACAAGTGTTCACATCATATAGAGAAAGACATAGATCTATACAGGGGGATAAACAGACAGACAGACAAATAGATGTAGCAATATAGACAGGTTATTACCTTGGATTGATTCCTGATGTTTGAGGGGCAATTGGTGCACAGGACATCAGGAGGAAAGAAAGAGTAAACAAGAGAGTTTTGTTATTCATATTTTAATAGTTAGTGATAATGCATGTTTTGTAATAGTTTTTGAAATAATAACTAATATTTATTTCATGTCAATGCAGCAGACTGTAATTGCAATTGAGAGAGGGGCAAAGAGAGATGGAGATGGTATACCCATGATACAATAATCATGAGGAACTTTACATGATAAATATATGTCATCATATCTGCTCGAGAATTCAAAATACCTTGTCAAAGTGCATAACAGATGTTCCCCACATCAAACTACTGTACATAACTATGTAAAATATGAGACAAAATCTCTGTAATTTCAAATTAAACCCTTACATAACAATATTTCACACCTCATATCATTGTCACATCACATTTTTCTTTTTTATTTATAAGGCCACATGGTACACTCCCAAACAACCTATGTAGCTCTTTTGTCCAAAGGTCACACAATATCTATAGCCTGCGGTCAAACAGCTGCATTTTTCCCCAAGGTAAGAACTGTCAAGTTTGGACAGACAGACAGACAGACAGACATAAATAAAAATTGGATAAAATAATCTGCTTGGAACAAGCTCCAAAAGACCCTGAAACATCAGGACTTTCTCTCGCTGAACAAGTTTAAAGATACGCTAAAAAGTCTGGTTCATGAAGCCGATGCTCCTAGATTTCCACTTCCACCCACGGCATGGTGTGCTGTTACTGCTGCTTCCCATTGGATCCACTGTTGCAGCCCCACTGGCCACATCAATCGTGCTGGGTCTGTGCGGTGCTGCGGATCATGTCTCTATTTTTATGTCTCGTCTCTACTCTACCCCCCCCCAACTGCACGTGGCTACGTAGTCTTTCCAATAGAAACGAGCTAAAACTGCATAGAAATTGTGGCAGTTTCGCCTGCCATATGCCACCCGAGTTGTGTATTCATGGCCCTCCGGAACAGACGATGGGGTTGAGAAAACACCGTTTATTGTAGAGAGCGGGCTAGGTGGAATAAGCCCAGGATGCCCAGATGGAGACATGTGTCATGTCATGTGTGGGGATGGGGGTTTTATCTGTTGCTCGTTAGACCAACGAACGAGCAACAGGTATGCAGCAACTCTGATCCTGGGCCCCAATTACCTAGACCCAAGACAGGTGTGGCCTCTCAAACCACACCATGGCACACCATGGTGGCGCAGTGCACAGCAAGAAGGTCCAGAGTTCGATTCCCGCCTGGGGCGCTGTTGGCGCCGTGCTCCGGTGGGTTATCTCCCAAATAGGAGGATGGGTTAAACGCAGAGGTGTGTGTTTGTGTGTGTGTGCGTGCATGTGTTGTAGTGCTGTGTGATGATTAAAGATTGTTCTTCTTCAATAGGATTTACTAATTAATCCTCATTAATTGAGATTAGAAAGTTGTAGATCATAATTATGGATGTGCAAAACTACATTTGACCTGGCATTGGACAAATTGACTGAGTGGCCCTAATTTAAATTTCAGCATAATCTCATTTGGGAGTACGTTTACTTGGAAGTTATCATGCAAAATTCATCATAAGTGTGAATTAAAATGAAATAATAGTGTCGACCTTGAAAATTGACAATTGACCAGTACTGCATATCAATAATCATGACAAAACAATACCTTCACTTCCTGATTACAAGATACCACTGAAGGACGATGAATGACAATATGGATCATCGCCTATCCCTTATAGTGATTATTACATTACATTACATTTAGAAGACGCTTTTATCCAAAGCGACCTACAATTATTCAAACACTGACGGACGCAGCCATCAGGAGCATTTAGGGGTTAAGTGTCTTGCTCAAGGACACTACAGCATGATAGCAGGAGGAGCCTGGGATCAAACCAGCAACCTTTAGATCACTAGACCACCAGCTCTACCTCCTGAGCTACCATCCCATAATATATATTATAATAGAGAGGGATTATGGAGGGAGAGTCAGAGCAGGGGAGAAAGGAGAAAACAAGTGACATTTAGAACACACCATAGAGGAAATGAAGGACAAACACAGCGGAACTCTGTTTGCACTGAAGCCTTGGGCGGGAGAGAGGAGGGGAGACGGAGAAAGAATGAGTAGCCATTTATCAAGCTAAGGGACAAAATACATACACACCCTCTAGACACTAGAGCACCTGGAGGTGAGTATGTCAAGCCAGAGTAGACTCTTCCCCAGCCTGAGGCTCTGCTTGTCTTTACCAATTTATGTGTTGCCTGCTTGCATTTAGCCTCAATCTTTTTTGTGGCAGAACAAAGAAAATATGACAAGCACACGCGCGCGGGGCTCTGAAAGTCAGGGCCATACTGTCTTTACAAAAACGTCCCAAAATAGTTAAATGGCGTTTTCAAATTGCCACCTCTGAAATCGAAAAACGATAAAATCCTGAACGTTGCCATTTTTCTCTGAGCTCTTTGGTTTTCGAACGCATGTATCCTTCATGCATTGGAGCTTTAATTTGTTTTGTATGCAAATACATACACATGGAGCTTCAAATGCAGAAAATTCCAGCCGCGTATATTAAAAATGAAATCATCGTTACATTATTTATTAGCAGAATCAACAGCGTCTCTTGAAGGCAACTTCAAGAGACGATGGTGCTGCGATACGTTTTGCACTTCTACCGCGGTGACGACTCTTCTAAAATTAGTTCTGTGGCGTGGGTTCAAATTAAAGGTGAGTCAACATCGGCGACAATTCTATATGTTATTTGTATTACGTTATATAGTAATAAGAGATGCTAAGGTTTCTAAAAAACTCAACGAGGCATAGATGGTCTTTATTGTTTCTGCACAACACCATACTTAAAAGGGTGTGGTCCTCCCTGATTAAATTCAGGCCAGCAGATGACAACGAATGAAATGAGATATAGAATATAAAACAGGGTGGGAATCACATTTTTGATATGATTTTAATATAAGCATGGGTGAAATTGCTGAATTAGCCTCTCAATTGAGAAATAAACAATGGAGATATGATCCAATGGCCCATCTACTAAAAGGCTTTAAAACCAGTAAGACATGAGTCTACCCTACAGGTAACTAGGGCTGGACGATATGGCAAAAAAAATTAAAATTTACACACACACACACACACACACACACACACACACACACCCCCCCCCCCTCAATATCTCATTTTTTTTGCGTAGTTTCAGCTGGCATTTCTTACTTGCGTATTTTGACCAAGAATTGCGTGGTTGGTACACAAAATGCGTACAGGTTGGCAGGTCTGCATACAACAATCCCTGAGGAGATGCGCTTTAAAATATCCAATCACAACCATTACTACCTACTAGGTCTACTGGGTATCACCAGAAAACTGCCAATACTGGTACCCATACATATTATTTCCTTGGGCAAGCCAAGTCAAGTCACAGGTTATGTCAAGTCAAGTCAAGTCACAGGTTATGTCAAGTCAAGTCACAGGTTATGTCAAGTCAAGTCACAGGTTATGTCAAGTCAAGTCACAGGTTATGTCACGACAAGTCACAGGTTATGTCACGACAAGTCACAGGTTAAGTCAAGTCAAGTCACAGGTTAAGTCAAGTCAAGTCACAGGTTATGTCAAGTCAAGTCACAGGTTATGTCACGACAAGTCAAGTCACAGGTTATGTCAAGTCAAGTCACAGGTTATGTCAAGTCAAGTCACAGGTTATGTCAAGTCAAGTCACAGGTCATGTCAAGTCAAGTCACAGGTCATGTCAAGTCAAGTCAAGTCACAGGTCATGTCAAGTCAAGTCACAGGTCATGTCAAGTCAAGTCAAGTCACAGGTCATGTCAAGTCAAGTCACAGGTCATGTCAAGTCAAGTCACAGGTCATGTCAAGTCAAGTCACAGGTCAAGTCAAGTCAAGTCACAGGTCAAGTCAAGTCAAGTCACAGGTCAAGTCAAGTCAAGTCACAGGTTATGTCAAGTCAAGTCACAGGTTATGTCAAGTCAAGTCACAGGTTATGTCAAGTCAAGTCACAGGTTATGTCAAGTCAAGTCACAGGTTATGTCAAGTCAAGTCACAGGTTATGTCAAGTCAAGTCACAGGTTATGTCACGTCAAGTCACAGGTTATGTCAAGTCAAGTCAAGTCACAGGTTGTGTCAAGTCAAGTCGAGTCCTTAGTTAAGACAAGTCATGTACCAAGTCAAGTCATTTTTCTCCCCAAGATACTGCACTCTAACCTGCAGTATCCGGTCTTTATAAAAAGAAAGACAAGGTATTAGTACCTGTCTAATAATGATATTATTGGCCTATCTACCCTGTTCTTAAAGTATGACAATCCACTGAATTTCTATTATAATTGATATTCAGTGGAATAAATGCAATCAAACAAAAAAAAAAAAACTTTATAAAAGCTAATTTACTTCTTAATTTCTTCTCAATCAAATAAATATTCCCTCCCCATCACTTTTAAACAGTGAAATACTGACAGCCAGACTAAACATCAAACTTTGTTACATATCACCCCTGTCCGTCTCTCTGCCCTTTTGCAGAATATCTCAAATTTATCAACAGATTTGCACAAATTGATTTGATTGAATTAAATTTTTGAGTCTTGGCGTAGTCTGGGCCACCATGATGATCTGATCTGATCATACTGTGTGTGTGTGTGTAACCAGCGGGAGGGTACTGAGTGAAGAAGAAGAATCTTTATGTGAGTAAACGAGTGCTTCCTGTTTTGGGGGGGACAAAAAAAACAACAAACGTCAGGTAGCGAGGAGCTTGACTGACAGGGTAGTCATCCAATCATGACAATGCCATTTCCAGCGTGCACATCGCATACCGGGTAACGTTACACCGAAACTTGTAATGTGAACACTTTAATATTTTATATTAGGACTGTGCGATATGACATTATATATCATAAGAAGATGTAAATATTGCATCGTCTATATATATTTTTGGAGCCTGAGCAATGGCACATTTTTAGGTCCAATGCTGATCCCGATTTTGAAGATATTTTGTCACAAGTGTACTTTACACTGTAACGTGAATTCAGTGATTTGTTTCTCAACACATGACACATCTTAGAAAGTAATTGCTGAAAACATGTACAAAGACGGAACGATGTAGCACTGAATCATGGAGTTAAACCGTTATCTGTTTCTCACCATTTTTGTGGTCCGGATTTTTTGGGCGGGGCTTAATCCTGACCCGAAGACGTATACAAGGTCATACTTTGCATGGCCCTGCCCCCAAAACGATATAAACACCAGGTCGGCCCGTTGAAAACGGACCATCAGTGGTCAAATAAACTAAGCTAAGCTAACAGCCCGGAGTTTGGGGGAAAAAAAAATAAAAAATAGGAATAAACAAACAATGCCTAGTTGGACTGTGCTTATTTGGTGAGTACTTAAAAGTAGTGTAAAACAGACAAGTACAGGATAAATAACCTGTGTTTTTGTTTATTATACTTGTTTAAAAATTGGGAGACATCAGCTGCATAACTGCTAATCCTGTGGTAAAAAAAGTCAAATAACCACCGATTCCGGTCGCATTTTTATACAGCTTCTATCACTATGTTGCAAAACAGCGGCAGAACTGCTTTACAGAAAATGTGACATCATTTGAAATAACCGTGCGTTACACTTTAGCCATGCGCGTGGGAGCGAATGTTAACAAGCAAGGAGGAACGCAGGGCTTCATGGACCAATGACGGCGCACAGAGCTCAACACGGAAGAGAAAAAAATACCTTGTGTTTGTTGATAAGGAAATCTCCCACAATGGCAACATTCATGGATTGCTCCAGCATTTGTCCGTCTGCTACCGAGCCACGACCACATAAGGTGAGGGGGACTACCGAGCCCAAACAAACTACCTTTCTGTTTGCAGATCGCGTTTTAGTTCAAGGTTTCAGTGAATGAAATTGAACACAAACAAGTCATTTTGAGTCATCATGACAAGTCAAATCACGAGTCTTTAACTTCCAAGTCTACGTCGAGTCTCAAGTCATTTATTTTCTGTCAAGTCAAGTTGCAAGTGATCAAAACAGTGACTCGTGTCGACTCAAGTCCAAGTCAAAATAACTTGAGTCCACATCTCTGATTTTGATTCATTCTAACATGCGTCCAACTACCTTGTCTGAAAACAGGATGTTTCAGTGGGTGGAGCCACCCTCCCAAGGCCCCTAGTTCTATGAGCCAATGGGGTTATTTACTCTGTAAGATTTCACTGATTTCACCTTACCAGTCCACCAAAATGTCTCTGAAGAAATTTGAGGCGAGACATCGAGAATCATTAAATTACGGAAACGTGGGAAAATAAACTAATTACATAGACGGTTTTGTTTGGAGAAACGCAGAGCGGGTCGCGCACTGCAGCCTACAGCACAGTCAACCGAACGTGGACAAACACACACACACACAGCAGAATAAACTTTTAAATACTTACATTTCACTCGTCTGAGGTTTTGTTTGGATTAATTCCTCTTTATCTTAAAATATTTGTGCTGGTCTATGCAGCCAACAACAGAGCAGTTCTCATGCTTAGCTCTTACCTTCAATGGTAACGGGTCCGGTCGCACTCCAGCCGTGGGTGGATTTACTCACTCTAATAAGCGGTTGTATATTACTGCAATAATGTATAGGAGGGCACAAAGCTGAACGGCTCGTTTTAGGATGTGTTTTCTGAAACGGACAGCTCACAACAAACTGACTGGGTTGTCTTGTTTCACAGTTTGTGTGTTAGTAGGCCCTTCAGAGACCCAAACAAGCACTGAAAATGTGATTTTTGAATAATAGGTCCCCTTTAAGTGTATTCTCATGGCTTTACATTAAACACTAAATAAATGAAATAAATATGTAAAGAAAGAAATTAAATAAATTATATATAAATTATATTCATTTAAATATATAATATAATCACCATTGCCATCTGAGCACAGTCCAAAAAAAAATCGTGAATCTGCGCTCTGTGTATATGTGTTATATGTAGGGACGTTTGGAGCGGACGGAGGGATGCTCTCCGACTGTGTCAGACTAGACGTCGCTGAAAATCGCGGATTCTTTCTTTAATCGCTCTCCTTTTTTCGGGGGTGTTGGCCCGGTGGGTTCGGTTTGTGGGGAAGGCGAGTTAGAGTTCAAGTTGGTGTTTGAGGAAGACCCGCCACGTTAGCTCCAGGCGGGGGCCTCATCCTCGCTGCGCTCTGCCTGGCTGGAGGGCGTCGCAGCCGGGGAGAGCGAGGAGGAAGCCCTGGCGCTCCTGGACCCCTACACTGGTCAGACTTCACACTTAATAAAAACATGTGAAATATAATATGTTCAAAACAGATTGACGTGAAAACTCATTATGGGATTCACACATGGGACTCCTGGAGAAGTGTCCTTTAGTTCAACTACACGTTTGTTTCTCTGCTGTATGATTGTCTGTTCGGGTCACACGATTGTTTCTTTGCTGTATGATTGGCGGCTCGTGTTGTGTCTTTGTACGTAGAGGAAAATGGACTCAAAAAACTGTCTCATAAATGTATCATTATCTTGGAAGATTTTTTTCGTGAAAATTATCTAGATTGTTTTATCGCCTAGCCCTACAGGTAACTAATCATCATCTGAAGGTCATACTCCATTCTAAACATCTAGCTGGCAAGTAAAACAAATATAATTACAAGAGTAAATTGTGATTATGTACAGCACGGTCACTCCTCCCCCTTGTTTGTCTATTCCTTTGGGCACTGTAGGCTTTTCTAAGCAGCTGAGGGCAACTGTCCGTCACAGAGCAGGATCAAATCAGATCACATCATATGCAGAGTAGCAGACTGGAAACACACACACACACACACACACACACACACACACACACACACACACACACACACACACACACACACACACACACACACACACACACACACACACACACACACACACACACACACACACACACACACACTCACTCACTCACTCCCTCCCTTTAACCTGAGCACCACAAAAAGCTGCCATTTGTTGAGATATTGTACTCTATGTCTGGCACTACACAGGTTTGCTGACGTCTAGGGACTGATGTGCTTACACCAAGGGAACAAGCACAGCCAGGCCGGAGTAATCAAGTGATTAACCGGGAAGCTGTGTAAACCCTATTCCAGCGGAGATTTCAGCCAGGCTCTTGGAAGGAATCGCCGAGTTGACACAGAGAGCCAAGCTTCTCTCTGTGCTAGGAAGGGTAATTTATGTCCCTGTGCTTTCACGGGTGCCCCGCAGCCGCTTTGAAGGAGAATTAAAACCAGACTCCTGCTTCTCATAGATGAAATACTTTCCCTTTTTCACTCCGCATTCCTTGTCTTTTTCGTGCAACTATCTGTCACCGCTATCCGAGAAACAAGCCGGGTATTCATTCATTCCTTCCTTCCCTCCTTCCATTCACCCACCCCACGGTTTATTATATCTTGTAGCACTTGAAGGGGTTTAAGATGGCGTGGTGTGTTTTGACATGCATCGCTCTGACAGCTGCCACAGAGTTCAGGGGCTGCGGGGGAGTGGGGACCGGCCCCCGTCTCTCACCCAGATGCCTCGCTTTCGCCCGCTGGCAAATAAGACGAGAGGATGCGAGGAGTGGTGAGCCCCCCATCTGAACCACTGGCTGGATGGCGTGGACGCAGCCTGTCCAACGGAAACCCATCACACTAGGTTTAAAACAATCGGTTGCAAAAAGGCTGTTCTGGCGGTTATGTTTAACTGCCACAAAATTGCATGGGATACCTATATTGCCATTAGGTTGCCGGGCGGGGAAGCTACATTCAGAAAACAGATTTTGCAGTGGTTCAAGCTTTACTCACCGTCAAAACTCAATGTAAATTCACTGGACAAACAGAAAACAGGTTCATGAAAGCATTTCTATAGGTGTTCTACCATGATTGAAGCCATAACTGCAGTCAATAACAATCTAATTTATCAGTTCATCCATTGGTCGTCTATGGGGGAGGGCTGCAAACAAGCGTATGGTGATGCGATGCATAAAAAGCAAGCATCGTTCAACAAGAGAAGCGCTTTATGCAGCGCTGCTCCCCCACCCTACCCCCATCTCTATGTCCGTCTCCTCCTCCACTCTGATCAACATCATTTAGAAAATAACTTCACGCATGGCTGCTCAAGCCCACTCTCTTTCTTTATGCGTCTCTACCTCTCTCTTTATAATTCCCTCTCTCGCTCTCTTTTTTTTGGGGTTATCTCCTTCTCCCAGCAACTGTACAACCCAGAACGGAGATTGGGAGAGGAGCATTGGTGGTGTTGCTGGGGGTTTTTTTGTCACTTTTTTTTCTGGCTGCCAGGAAGACGAGAGGTGGAAAAGGCTGAGGGAAGAGCCTGAAACAAGGGTTGGCCGACATCGGCGTACTAAATTCGGGGTCAAAAACTAAATATTAACAGCCGGACCACAAAGCCAACTGCCCGGCAATGGAAAAAAATGCAACAATTGAAAAAGTTTGTCAAATGAAAGAGCTCAGGAAACTCCTCAAGTGATAAAAAGACCGTGGAGCACGAATAGCTTTATGCCCAGCTATTTGGACTCTTTATTTTAAGTCATGAATTCAGACTTATTATACGAAATGATTCCTAAATGAAAGCAGTGCCTGGCATGCAATTTCGTGACAGTAAGCATATCCCAGAGGGCGAATGTAAGCCAGTAAAATATTACACCAAGAATAGACAGTTACAGGCCGCAAACTGTGTAATAGGTTTTCCATGGACAGGCGGCGTCTATTTATAGAGCAGTTGTCTCCACACTAGGCTTGGGAAATCGTGAAAAATTCCAATCGCCGATCGCTGGGGGGCAAAATTTTGTTTCAGACATATATGAAATAAATGAAAATAACTAGATCTAAAGTAAAAAGACAGGCGCGGGAGCACCGCTGTCTGGAGGAGAAACAAAAACTCTGCTCCAATTCTCTGAGTTAGGTTTAGGTTTTTCCATACAAATAAGACACTAAGGAAACAAAATAAATCTAAATCTTTCTCTAGGAGATTATATATTGCTATATTATAATCACAAGATTTGCATATAGAGCGGCAGGTACGATGCCCTTCTTATCAGGTGCGCTTTTATTTTATATATGTTTTTTAATTAAAGGGTATGGAGGTAGCGGATTGTGTGGGCAATATATTCATGAGGATGCACCTCATGAACCTCAGCGCTGTGCTGCTCCATTTGCCCAGAGCGGCAAAATGCCTAGAACCGGAGCTGGGGGGTTCATGTGCCTTTTTTTTTTTTTTTTTTTTTGAGTACCTGCCCCTAAAAGTCTCTGTACGGGACTGTAGAGAGGAAGTGAGACCCGATCACTACTGGTTACTCAACGGCTATGAGTGGACAGGGGGAGAGCTTTCGCCACCTCTCTCCCTGCCTCTCCCTCTTCCTCCCTATCCCCCTCTCCGTTCCAGTTTCAGAAAACTGTAAACTGCACTTATATCTTTTAAATTCTCCGATTTTTTCCTGGCGGATAAAATAAAAACAAAAAAATTAATAAACAACGTCAATGTCAATCGCGATCGATGGAGTCAATCGCCAGTAGACGGAGTCAATCGCCGATTTAATTGTAAATCAGCCCAAGCCTACTCCACACCAATAATGACAAAGATGTCATATTGACTGTCATATTTACACATATACTAGGGTTAGGCGATATGTCAAAATTTTCCTACCGGCAACGGTCAACCCAACAACCACCAATTGTGGATATATTCCGTGGATCGTGAGCACGCCGATGCGCCTCTCCATGCGCCCCTGTCTCCCTCTGCATTCCTAAATTCCTAAATAATTTGACGTCTTTGCAAACGCAGACAGGGATGGAGCACCGGGTCTCACTGGCCACAGCGTGGAGGTTTGGTTAAAACAATCGCTTTATTAGGCGTTTTAAAGGACACCAAAATAAAAAAATAAAAAAGGTTTAAATCGTGTAATTATACCAGAGAAAGCCCGTCCGGGTCTGGGTCTCTGCTCCCCGGAGGAAGAGGCGACGGCGGCAGCTACCCCGGGACGGTGCCCCCACCTCCCGGTAACAGGTGTGTGAGTGTGCTCTGCACCACCGCGTTGTTCCTCCAATATCTGAACCGAACTGAACGGAATCAAAGAAAGAGAGAAAGCCTGTTTCAGAATGACCTGGAAACAGGGTTTATGGTTATTTATTGATTCTTTTTGAGGATTTCTCCAGACGGAGGAGAAAAGCACCGGGTGCAGTTAAAGTGGCGATGCGCTTTACAGGTCATTAAATTAGCAAAAGAAAGGAAAAAGAAAATTGCCCAAAAAATTGCAAGAATAAAAAAACCAAAAAAAAAAACCACTTGAACTTGACTGATATATTAGTCCAATCGCAGAAGCATTATATTGACCCGAATATTTCAGAGTCAATATCCATTGCCGGGCAAAATTAAATGGGAACTGGCAAATCTATCGCTAAACCTACTAGATTCAGTATAAATTCCACCAGCTTGAGCTCATATTTGATTCCCAATATCTAATTGGTTGGTAAGACAGTGAAAACAGCTATCTTCATTCTAGAAAGCAGTGGCTACGGTAGCTGCTCAGAAGACGATCACTACATATATGTATGGCCGTATATACAAGTTTGTGATGAATAAACATCTTGAATGATGAAGGGCCCATATGTCAGTGGAATAAAGCAGAAGAGGCACTGTGGTAATAGACCATGACAAAGTGACATGATGATGGTCTTTCAGAACCCAGAAGAACAAACCAAACCAGATCCCCACACACACACACACACACACACACACACACACACACACACACACACACACACACACACACACACACACACACACACACACACACACACACACACACACACACACACACACACACACACACACACACACACACACAAAAATAGGATCTATTGTCTTGGAAACCAAACTGGTTGTGTTTGCCTCTGGCCTCGCCTTTGAGGCAGGGGAGGGACGGATGGTTGTGGGAGAGTTTGGGGAGTGTGTCAACATCCCCGCTCCGCCACTCAAATGCAAACAAAGCCTTGGGTCACTGTGTAAACTTGTCTCTGGGAGTTAAAAGCTCAGGGTTTATGCAGATTACATCACTGCGCCCTCACCCCGGCGGTACACACCTGGAGGTGCGGACACCCCCTGCGGGGCTCAGAAAGGGACGACAGAGGGTGCGGGAAGCTGGTTTGTGCCAGTTTTAACTTTTACAGCTTTCACACCAAAATAAGCGGGTTTGACTCGTTTTTTTTTTTGTTTTTTTTTACCTGGGTCAACCCGCTAAAAATAGGCGATTGACACCTTTCCCATTGCTAGGAGAAAAGCCTGGCGTGCCATGATTCCAGTGTGTTCAGGAATAAAATGGAGACAGCAACTTAAACAGACAGACATAAAACTGTAAAACTTGGGAAAAAAAAAGTATTTTGAACCGTTTAAAATAACTGGATGGTTCATGAACGACCCAACACTACAGTAGAAGCAGCATGGAGCACACATGGAGCAGCCAGTGGCAGCCGGGCAGAAGTCAATAACTTCTGATTTTGGATTCTAAATGGGATATGAAATGATGGAATGATAGACGGATATTCTTGTCTATTAACATCAGCGTCCAGAATTTCACCACGCGTCGCATCATGCAGGTAAAGGGGCCAAAATTAGCGGGTCGACCCGGGTGTCCTGTTCGCATCAGAGCTGATCGGAGGTGGAGCTGATTAAAACCCTTGTCTAAATGCAGGGTCATTTGACCCGTGACTGAAACCCGGGCTTTTCCTTTCCCACTGATGACAAATACCGAATGTAAGCGGGTTTTACCGGGTTTTTGGTGCAGTGGGGAAGGGATATTTGTGTCAAATGCAACTTTTTATCTTAATAAATTCTGCCCAATAGAGTGGCAATTCCGTAATCTAGAATTTGGCTAAATATATATACGCATGTGTAGCCTTGACTTCACAATTATTATGTAATTGCCTGATCACAATTGTTTAAGTAGACTGTGCTTGCTCCACAATTATGTTTCCACCCAAATTTAGGGGGAATTTTAACCAATGTTAGAAATGTTTCAACCAATAAAACAACATTTCCATCAGTTGACCTGGGGGAAATTAACTGTCTGTCCAAATTCTTATGTTCCAATGTTCAACGTCAATAAATGTCTCTTCTTGTGAAAAGATCGTGACAGCGCTCACGTTGACCAATAGCAAAGCTGATCTGACTGGTCCAGTGAACAGTGCAAAATGGAGGAAACTCATTTCAGCTGTGTCAAATAATTCCATTATATACGACTCTGCTCTAGAAGAACATCAATTCTCACAAAAAGAGATGTCGGAAGACTGTCGACAGAAAAGTATCAAAATACTGGGGAGGAGAAAACAATGAACGAAAAGGGACAGGAAGGTGATGCTAGACATAAGTTATGGCACTCCGCCGGCCCCGGGGGGGTTGAGTCAGCATCCAGGTGTCAAACCAGCTGAATGCATGGTGGTGCTGAAACATTTGCAGACCTGCCAACCATAGAAAAATATGTTGAGTAGCACAATAGTGTAACAGGGAGTCTCTGTGGCGTTTCAGTTACTGCAGCTAAATGACTCAATCAGTTATTCACACCGTAGCCGTCTCGTAACGAGGCGAATCACATCGTATGTGAGCTACTACGGCTAACTATACACAGTATACAAATTCATCTCATTAGGATATAACCCTTAAAATGCATCACCTCATATAGTTACCAAACATATAACTAGAGATGCACCAATTGCATCCACTGATTCTCAGATTTTTTAAAAGTCTGACCTGCCGATTCCAATTTTGGCCAATTTTATTGGAATTTAATATCTTCATAATAAAACATTGACTATTAAATTACTTTAACGTTGTCGTCCGATCATTTTGAGTTTTTACCCGTGATCCGAGAGATCAAATCTTATTAGTTGGTCTCGGGTATATCTGCTGTATGTCAATGATAAATAGATGTAGATCACATGATGTATTTTCTGTGTCTCACGCTCGCGTGATACAACAGCTGCACATTTGGACTACCGTTCGTATTTCAGTTACCACAATAGTAAGATTGCTGATTTTTACACTGTGGTTATTATTGCTCATTATTTACTATGGAACAATAATAGAACATGAAACTGTCCCCGAGTTCCAATAAAATAGAATATGGGACTGTCACCAAGTTTCAGTATAATTCAGGCGTTTAACTCTGACTGAGTTTTAGTAGAACACAACACACAACTAAGATGGAAATGTCCAGTTCAAACTTTGAATTAAAGTCTCTTTCACTTTTAAGTGCAAATATACCTTTCTATTATATATTTATATGGTACTTCCAAAATAAATTGCGATCATTGCAAAAAAAAAAAAAAAAGTAATAATAATAAATGACCGACTCTTCTCACTCTCGTTTACTGGATCTCACTGTACCCTAAACCAACTGAATCAAATGGAACGAGTCATTTTACTGAGTGACTCGAAACCAAGTCTCAAAAAAGAGTCAAACTTTTCATCACGATCGGAGCTCGTGCACGAGGAACAACCGGAGTAGACGCTCCACTGTAGTGACAGGGATACGTACGATAATACACAATCTGCACAATATTAGGGAGGGGAGGGCTTACAGAACATATGGTTCTGTAAGCGGTAGCATCTGGTCCAATCGCAGGGATGTAGTTTAAATACCCAATTAATGTAGGGTACTTTTTTGTATTGATTGATTTATTGTTTTCCGTAATTCGATTACAATAATATATCTACAGAGGTACTCCTCCCTTAACGACGTACGCGCTGCGTGCGCATTGCGTACCTGCGAATTTTGACCAAGAATTGCGCGGTTGATACACAAAATGCATGCAGGCTGGCAGGTCTGCATATGAGGGGGCCAAGGGTCAACAATCCCTGAGGAGATGCGCTTTAAAACATCCAGTCACAACCATTACTACCTATTAGGTCTACTGGGTATCACCAGAAAACTGTCAGAGTAACAACTCCAAAAAAAGATAAGTCGGTAGCCTCATCCGCTCTTTGGGGTGTGCGAAAACTCAACAGCATCAATGTGTCAACATCACATCCTGCCTCCTGCATGCTTACCCAGGCTCCACCCCTCATGTAAACCAAACTGAGTATTTACAGGGAGTGTAAACGCTTCTGACACGGACAATGTCCGGTTGTGGGCTACGTGTGTAAACGGGCAACTCCGGACAATGTCTGAACCTGATTATCCAGACATTGTTCGGAGTTCATGTGTGAAAGCAGCTTAAGAGAGAAGCTTCTCTGCCTAGCATTAAAAAATAAAACTGAGGAGTAGACAGGAGAAATTTACTCTGACTGCACAAGCCCTCCAATAAGAGAAATGAGAAACCATAGCGCTGAAACTAATTTTCTACAAGTACAGACCTGAGTTTGATGAGTTACACTCTAAAATCTTTTCCAAGCCTAATGCTCACTTGGATGTTAACCAAACACCTATCCCTACAATGTTAACATTGGTCGACTGTTTTTATCACATCCCTGGTAGTGAGAGCTTGTCGGGAAGGGGAGGGGAGGGGATCCATATAGGCGCAGAGAGTTATGGGAGGCCCAAAGTGAAAGAGGGAGGCATGGGGGGAGTCCTGTGCTATTCAGCCAGCTGTGTCCCAGTGTGAAGGAGTCTGCAGGCAGAGAGCAGCAGGCAGCGGCTGCTTTCGCCTTCTTTGTCCCTCAGAGACACGGCGACAGTCGGTGCACACAGACACCGAGATAGACAGCAATAATGACTCTCCTCTTGTTTGCCCCCCCTCCCCTCATAAAAAAGTCAACTCTGAAGCTTTATGGCCAGCAGATGCTAGTATTAAAACATGGCCCTTCCCTCCACTTATAGCAATACTAGAGTCGGGAGATACAAATAAAAATCCAAAACTGCAAGTTAAGGCGTTTTCTGTTGGGGGCAATTTCCTCCATCTATGGTGTATTTTATGATCGTGGTCATGATGATAGTCATTTTTGTCAATGGCCTGGTATAAAGTTCCCATAGCAAGGTTCACATGCCTGAAGGTCCCACGCCACAGCGGTGCATGTTTAATTCATAAATTTTAAGCAAATGGCTGCAGTGTGTGGGTGTCCACGCATGGCATGGCAAAAAGAATAATAGAGTTGGAGAATAATAGCATTTGAGCAGAAAGTATTATAGATAGCGAAAACTGCTGCAAACTTATCCTGCTCCAGAAGTCGTCAAAGAATGCAGCAGAAGTTCGCATTTCACACTCTAAGTGGGAAAGACTACTCTACAGTACAAGTGTGAACTGTAAGTGTAAGTAACTTATAGCTGTAAGTGTATGCAAGTGTTTCAAGTTGAGTGTGTTAAAATCTATCAAAAATGTGAGCAATTTTAATATTGAATTTTCGAATTCACAAACCAAGCGAATGGAGATGTTTACTAAATCAAAAAGGTAGATATTGTATAATATTGGACCAGATCTCAGAATCTTGTTGATTCCCATTCCTACACACCACCACCACCTCTCTTCCATTGTCTGTTCTCCATGTCAGTCCCACTTGTGCGAGTGTGTCAGGAGGGGTGTTCTATGGTGAGTGGAAGTGGGTGCCCTGAAATTGAACTTCCCACTTTGACGCCAATGAGTGAGGAGGGGCTGAGAAGGACACGGGAAATCAGCAGGAGGAGAGTTACGGGCCGACAGACACGCAGGAAGACAGAGAGAACAAAGACTGGCATCTCTATGCGTTTTCACACCGAACAGTTGTGGGGACTCCCTGAGGGGAACTAGGAACTGGAGAGGTCCCCCGAGAACTTGATACCTTCTATGGCTTTTTTCTGGTTAGTCAAGGGGGTTTCAGCACGAGTTCCGTGGTCCGTGTTGTATTTACTCCGTAGCTTTCACTTATTTCACCTTATCAGTCAACTGTTTCTGAACAAATTTGAGGTGCGAGCATAAGCAATGCAGTTGCTGAATCCTTACTTATTAGATCTACAAGGTGTAATTTAAAAGTTTGTTTCGTTAGGCACAGGCTCGCATCAGGACAGCGCACAGGGATTTTTTGTTTCATTCAATTAACGTCGGAAAATGAAATAAATACATCTACAATAACAATACTATCTGTATTTGTTTTTATTTGTTTTAGTTATTTTTTATTACCGCTGAGTGTAAGTGGTTTGGTTCCCACCCAGAGCAATGCGACTCGACCGAGTGGACTGTCCTCTGTCCAAGGGACCGTGGACTTTAGGTCTCGACCAACTGAAGGTTCACTGAAGGTTCCTCTTGTGCCGGTTAGTCCCTGCCCTGGAGTAGGAGCTAAAAAAAAAAGTCCCTCAAAACGGCGTTCTAACAGCTATGAAAAAGTCCTACGGTGCGAAAACGCCTTATAGCTCTATAAAAACGGTATCTATATACAAACAATATCATAATTATGTCATTTGAAAATGTCGAGATACAATTTCATCCCCTCCCGTAACAGTGTAATTTTTTTATCCGCGTCCACCAATCAGAAGTACTGCAACATTAATGTGATGCTTATGTTGGCCTCCACCTTTTAGCTATGTCCACAAGTCATCAAATCAAAGTCTTTTGTCAAGAGAGAAAATTAAGCCTTTTGTCAAAAGACCAAGTCAAATCTCCAAACATCTCAATCTAAACAGTATATGGTCAATTCAAGAAATGCCTCAAGAAAAGTCTGAGTCGTCAACTGCAGTGCCAACCAATCAGGAGGACCACAGCCTTCGTAGTGTTGCTGGCTGCCAACACAGTATGTAATTGATTAATTGTTTTGATTACTTTTAATGCAGGAAATCAGATTAGAGATTTATAAAGTTGACTTGAGTTATGCCTTGAGTCGCAATAACAGCCTGCTACATAATAAATAAGTAAGAGCCAAACGAACAGCAACAGTCAGCAACCAGACGAATATAGATCAAAATCCACTGCAATGCAAACAAAAGAATAATAGAATAGAACACACTGTGAGTCACACACACTGACAAACCACATCAATAAAAAAAACAGATACCCATCGTGATAAAAATAATACAAAGTGCCTGAAGTCTGCAACACCAACAGTCTACAAAAAGCTATATTCCCATGGAGGTTAGAACAATCCCAAAATAGCAAAAACAAAACAGCCAAACTGTCTCGGTGCACCTTTCGTCCTTACTTGCAACTCAACCTTTCAAGCTCTTCTTTGATAAAACTTTGAGGATTCAAATCACTCGGTGTTTGTGAAATGTATTCAAAAAGCAGAATATTTGACAGCTGATTTGGAAGTCGTGGCAATTTCCATATGAAATGCGTGATGACTACGTGGTATTTATATGGGGATGATGTACATGCATCAGCGTGGAAGATTGCACAGGGAACAAAACTCAACGTTGTTGGGTTTGAAATTTATCGTTGGGTACTTTAGGACTTGCACAAAGTAACAGCATAAGCAAAGGTTGTACTCCTACTGCCTCATGACAGACATAGATCATGTGAAAGTCTAGCTAAAGTGTGGTTAAATAAAGGTTTTTGTTTGGACTGGGTTGAAAATGAACAAATTGGAACATAAATGCCTCAACCAAGATCATCCAAATGACCACATTTACCACGTGGCGAATGTCCCTATCACACTTTGTTTCTTCTCCACAATGCATATTTTCATATTTGTACAATGCTAAACTCGATATTTTGTCAAGTAAGAGTGTTAGTCCGCGATAGACGGATTTACCTGGAGTCTCCCTTAGCCAGGTTTGTCCCTGCAGGATGAAGGATGGTCTGGTTCTTCTCCATCTCCAAGACACATTTTGTGTTTAGTTCCTTCTCTGTGGGACAGAAACCACACACCGTCACCTTGTTGCATTTTTAAGGTAACAACCCTTTTTGAGCAAAAAGACATATTTAGATCAAGAAGCACGAAAAAAAGACGGCATGTGGAGTTTGTATGTGGCAGTGTGTGCAAGTCCCCATCGACAGCTATTCAGCAGTTTGCAGACTCCCCCCGTATGCAACTGGTCCAAACATCACACGGTTGGTTGGGTCATGGTTGATCAGCCAAGGGTCACAGTTCAACTTTAGTTTCCCGTTTAGGCCATCACATAGTTTGTTTGAGGACACTAAACATGATCTTCAAGGAATGCTCGCATTGCACTTCTTTTTCTTAGAGTTCTTTCTGCATTTGTAGTGAAGTCACACTAAAGTGAAAGACCTCTTCTGAAGCAAACGCGCCGCGGGTTATTATTAACCTTTTCAGTGTGTATTTTGTGCGCCTGTGTTCAAACCTTTACAACAGCGTTTCAAGATCACATTTTGACATTTGTGGTCACTTGTCAGTCGTCACCAATACCGAAAGCCACTCACAATGACCCAGCTGGCCAGGATGTAATGCTGTGCTCAGGGGAATTTGGGCAGGTCTAGAACTAGGCTGTTATTGAGAACGAAGCTACAGCACCGTTTGCAAAGTGGCCTGATTCTAATCTCTCGTTCTCCACTACAGCTGCTCAATCAACCAAATGGAGGCCAATGACGTCTACATGTCATTCTGTTGGATGAGCAGGTATCTGGGATAGCTCAATGAGGAAGGGGAAGGCCGATCATCACAAGCTGGAAAATCGGTGGATGCATTGATAACACTGGACCAGGAGTATCAAATGCAGCGATACAATTCACTACTGGTGAAGACCCAAATCCTGAACATTGGTCATTTCCAGTTGGGTTCCAGGTGTTTGTTATGGGGATTAAAACCAAAGAAAATATGTTGACATCAATCCTAGTTTAGCCTGGACACAGCTGGGGCTGAAGAAATATAATTCAGAAGGTCGATGACAGATTCTTTTTTTTTTTTTTCTATTTTATCTGCCAGGAAAACTCGTGCCGTGCATTGAAACGGTCTACGTGCAGTTTACCACTTTCGATCATAGTCCATGTTTAATGACAATATACAGTATAGCGTAAGACAATAGAGCTATGACTATTGAATATATTTTTTTTATACCATTTCTATCCCCGTCACAAATCAGCAGCAAAACTGCTTTACAGCAATAGTTTACGCCACTGTGCTTTACGTTATCTGCCTGTGGGCGCAAATGTAAACAAACATGAAGGGAAATTACTCATTGGAAGGATTATTACAACATTTGCTCATCTGCTACCGCGCCGCAACAACATAAGGTGAGGGTGAATTAACTTTTACAATTTAAATTTTGCAAATAAGTCGGATTTTGATATATATCGTTATCGAGGATACAAAATGACCTCTCTCTCTCTCTCTCAAAGGGTTCTTGAATTGCATGTAAAAAGTAAATCCTGTGATGTCGTGGTATGACTTTGTGTTCTAACCCTCATTGTAAAGTGTGCTGTCTGAATCAACTACCACCACAGAAATGGAAGGTGACAACGACTTTACCACATTACATTACGTTCTATGCGCACGTAACAGATTAACTAGCACAACACCTAAGGTACATCCTAAAACCCGTTAATTTGTGTTGTGAATCATAAATTATCAATAAACAATAAATGATTTGCGTATGTGGCAAACAATTGATCAAGGAAATGTCTTAAAAGCGGCATCCCTTTAGTGAGAATGGAGTAGACACATCCACCTACTCGATAACATTTACTAGATTGACTTTTGAAACCTCAAGGACCAAAACCATACCTTAACCATTCAGCCATTTAGACAAATGCTTTCTTTCAGAATCCAGGTGGGGTTTTTTTTTGTTTTTTTTACAGCATACCACTTAAAGGGATACTAAATAACATGTGTTTGTCATTTAACCTAGTTGATAAGATAAAGGTGTTATTCTGGATATTTTGTAACCGTACTGGCCGCCAAGGTGGACCCCTGACCGCCACGTGGGGGTCAGAGGTCACTATCAACAACAGAACACATAACTAACCCTGGAGATGTTGATAGTAGGATTGTTGATGGTGGTAGTGTTGATAGGAAAACACCAGTACTAATTTTTCACTGTTTCTTAACAATAGTAAGATCACAGATTTGAATGCCTGTGTCTATTATTTTGAGCTACTAAATTCTTAAATTCGTTGTTTGAACAAATGTCGTGAAACCGTTGCCGAGTCTTAAAAATGGACCATAATCTCGCTTTGAACGCCAACTACATAATGTATGGTTGGTATCGGTTTAAGTCATCGGAGCCTTCTTTTAAAAATACGAGAACATGAGCACCGTATCGGACCCCAAGAAGGTATCAGTATCTGTGGAAGCCTAGTTTTAGAGTCATTACAATTTAGTGATCGACATGCTTGATGTGGCTCTTAATGTCAGATGTCTATTGGTTCTTGGTGGAAACCCATTGCTACTGTAAGTGTACTTGGTTTTAAAAACTACTGGAGTTTTCCATGATTATTCATTATAACTAGATTGTGTGAATCGATTAAAAACACACAAATTTCAACATAATTTCCTCATAACACCCTTTGGATTTCTTCTCCTATTTATTATTATAAAAAAATTTTCCCCACAAAATAGCTTGAGATACATATACAACACCCTACAAACATTAACCATGAATCTAATATAAAGCATTGCACTAACCATAAACACAACTGTTAGTTATTGCTAACATTACTACTTTAATCTACATGCTTCTCATTGGTCAGACTCCTTAGGTGGAATGTGTTTTTGTATTACTCTAACTGGCGGGATACAAAACAAACTGAAACTCTGGCACATTGCAAAGCACATGAGCGAGAAACTCTGCATTGGCTATCAATGTAACAAATAATGAACTGTCAAAATTGTGATTATGATATGAAATCGATTCATCATTCAGCCCTAGATAATTTATGACCCTCTCAAGCAGACAGTAGAATTGTGGCACCGCCCCTTGCATCCGTCTGCGTGAGCGCCTCATGTCGATTATGCACATTTTAGTATTTTTAGAGCTTATTGTGCGTAATCACCGGGTGTCAGACATTTCACTGCATATATGTATGACTGCACGTATATGTATGTGACAAATAATCTCTTGAACTTGAACCTCAAGAGAGTGAATCAACAGGTGCAGCTACAATCTAAAGCTGCAGCGTTTTGCATTGGCAGTGACTTGTCAGACAAGAGACTGGTTCCTGTCAGTCCATGCAAAGCAGTCTGGCTGCCCATGTGCCTCTGGTGCTGCAGTACAGCCAGTTGTGGCCGTTACGAAGAGGAGGAAAGTTTGATGCACTGCGGTCGCGAAGATGAATGTAGCTCTTTGTCATCGGTTCCTCCTCCTTTCTCCATAAACATCTCACTTTCCAGTTCTGGTCGCTCCCCACCTCACCAGAGTCCTGGCTCTGGCACAATAGCCAATGACATCAGCCGGGAAACGGAAGCGCCCTTGCGCACGGACGTTGCCACGCCGGGGGTTGCTCGGTTCTTCGAGGGTCGCCGCGATCACCACAGCCCCCACCCTGCGCGTTATGCAACTTCAGCAAACACACACTCTGGCTCACTCCTTTCCTGGCTTTGTCCTGTGAAGCAGCAACTAAACGGCCTAACCTCACACACACACACACGCCACACAGATGTAATAAAAAGGCAGAGGTAAACACAGCAACCACCAGATAAGTTAGAGATGGTCACAGGTGGACAAATCACCTTGAAGATCCCCAAACTGCATTTGTTTCGCTCCAAAATTTAGCTCCAATCTTTAAGACGCAATTCACACGAAGGCAATATCCAATAAGTGTGGATGTGCCGTTGCCCACGGACCGGACTGCTGAAGCGATGCACTACTTTATGCCAACTTCACTGTGGGATGTTGATGTAGAAGACAGGGTATGAACAGAATAACAGATCATGTACATTTCTATTGATTGTTCATTTATTTTCCTTTTTCTGTCCTGTTACTACATACCGTCCCAATCTATACATATGTAGAGGCACAGAGAAGTGTAGACACATGCAAGAGGCCTGGGCAACTTAAAAGTGCACCTGGGCACCTGGTGGTTGCCCGGCGGACAACAATGTCCAACTGTAGGGTATCCTGCGCAGGGTGGAGGGGGCAGCATTCTGTCAAGGCTGGTCACTAGGCCACAAGCAGGAAGGTGGACAGCCCCCCCCACCAATAAATAAAAATCAATAAAGTGCGTAAAACATGTATGGTCTACTTAAACACCCGTTTGAATGACAAACGCTCCCAACTTCCCGAGCCAGGTCCGGACGCGCGAGCGCGCGAGTGGGGGCGCGCGCGCGCGGCGGGTCACGTGGCGCCGGCTGTTCCGGTCACGTGGTCGCAGACCAGGCCCCAGCTGGCGCGCGGGACGCAAACACGTCACCGCCGCCGTCCGTGCGCGCGCGCGGCGCCGAGAGACCCCCCACTGTGATTGGCCAGGGCCAGAGAGCGCGCGCACCGGGGCCGGGCCGGGCGTGCCTTCGCTGCTCCGCCGCGGTGTGGCCCCGTGTGGCCCCGTGTGGGCTCCCGTGTGGCCCCGTGTGGCCCCGTGTGGCCCCGTGTGGCCCCGTGTGGCCCCGTGTGGCCCCGTGTGGCCCCGTGTGGCTCCGTGTGGGCTCCCGTGTGGCCCGTGTGGGCTCCCGTGTGGGCTCCCGTGTTCATTTCTCTCTCCCAGGCCGATACTTCTCTCCTCCTTGCTCAAACAAACCAGTCGCCATGAGCCAGCTCCCAAGTAAAAGCAAATGAGTACATTTTTCCCCACACTGCAACTTTATTTTTAGTACACAAAGTGTATTCTCCACCTACTTTTCCTTTTGTTTAAGTACACTCTGAGCGTATTTCAGCACGTATCTTTTGCGTATATGTACTCATTTAAAAGTACAATACAGTAATATACTGCACACGTAGTATAAGGACACTTAAGCATCCATGTACATTGCGCTGTACTTAAACTGTACCTGAGCACACTTGTAAATAGTGTTATTTTGGTCGCAAATGTAACAACAAAGACGTGCAAATATATCTTCGATATGTAAGCTTCTGGGTGGACATAGCGGCGTTGTGGAAGCGCACATCAAAACAATAGGCAACAAAAACAAAAGTAGTGTCTACGAAATCTAAGTATATAGATAAACTTGGCAATATCCAAGGTACCTAAACATGTTCGCTAAACAAATGGAAAAGAAATGTTTCGATTTAACGCACCGTTAGTGTAGTGATTGCGTGTACACATACAGTATACTTGGTGTACTTCCACGTATACAGGAGATTGCCCATTCACGTTCAAAGATGAGTAATATCACAGCTATGACTCCGACACACCCGTCTTGTTTGATTGATCGACCGATGCGTGAAACGATTTCACCGACGTTCGGAATAATCGCAGGGATTTGGCTGCGAAAAAAAAAAAACCCAATGGTATCGTCACAACCGACTCACCTCTCCTGTTCATGGGGCGGACACGGACGGCCACCTTAACGTTGGCGTTGTCAAGGTTGGTCTCCCCCATATTGTCCACCGGGTCCGTAGTGGTAATCCTTCAGCGATCAGATCTTCCCGGACTCCCACCCGGCCGGCCAGCCGCCCAGCCAGCCAGCCAGCCAGCTAGCTAGCTACAGGGGTTCCTTCGTGGACACGGCATTTTCCATCACGTTTAAGTCCATGTTGTGTCTCCGCACGCTGCTGGGATTTCAGCCTGCACACCGGGCGCGGACTCGTCGTTCGGGTGACATGGCTGCCCCAACGGCAACAGAGATAATGGAAGCCTTCCTCTCGGCTCCTCCGCTATTGAACAGCCCCGACGCTGTGCCCCAATCATTCCACCATGGAGCTTCCTGTGTGGGGCACTGGGGAATGCAGTGTCCGGGCTGGTGTGTTTAGATTTTCAAAGTAAAAGTGTCATATAGTCGATTTGTCTGGCAATTTATTTTTTCGTATTAATTGTTGCATAACGATACAAGCTGTGCTGGCTGAGTTTGAATGGATTCTTTCCTGGTGTATATGAGGAATAATGCCAATTACACGCCTCTGTGGAATACTCGATTCTGATTGGTCAACGCCGGCAATCAGCAGTAAGTTATTTCTGAATAATGACCGTTGTGAGAGTTCGACTATTTTTCTTCATGCAAACTGTTAAACCAGGGATGCCATTTATTATATAATTTCTAATCAATATTCCACCTCAATGTACAGTGGTACCTCGACTTACGACTGTAATTCGCTCTATAAGAACGGTCGTATGTTAGAACAGTCGTACGTCGAAGCAATTTTTCCCATGTACACCACGCTCCTATTTTTCTATGATTTCCTTCTTAGTTTCAATGGGAATCATTGCCTTTTTCTTTTTCCCATCATCCTTCTTCTTGGGACTCATCATGAAGGGTGAAAATAAACAAAAAATAAACAAAATACACAGCACAAACACAGTAAATATGAAAAAAATATGGATAAGCCACAAACTACGTGCACACACGATGTAGGTCGCCCGCTGACTGACTGCTGACCGACTGCTGACTGGCCGCCCACGCGCCAACTGCAAATTTCCACGCTCGTATCTTGGAGCAGTCGGTCGCAAGTCGATACAAATTTTCGGGACTATCGCTGCTCGATTCTTGGATTAGTAGATGCAGTCGTAAGTCGAGCTACCATTGTATTATTATATTTAGCAAGCAGCTATGTAATATGTGGGATAATGTGCAGCCAGCCGGTCATTATGGCAAAAATAACCCCCTTCAAGATACGTGATACACACGCGATTTTCATATTCTGCTGTAAAAGTTAACACATGCAAAATAAGCTCTAAAAATACAAGGAAAACTAAAATGTGCTTAGCTGACACGAGGCCCTCGCGCAGGCAGCTGCAAGGGGCGGCGCCACAATCGCGATTCTGGGTTCTATAATTATATAATAGTATTAATCGCCTGTGTTGTATTAATTAAACATTTTAGATCCTCCTAAATTAAACTTACCTTCACTGTGCTGCCTCACAGCAAGAAGGTCCTGTGTTCAATTCCCACCTGGGGCGCTGTTGGCATCGTGCTCCGGCGGGTTATCTCCCAAACAGGAGCCTTTCTGTGTGGAGTTTGCATGTTCTCCCCGTGCTCACATGGGGTTTCCTCCACCTCACGTCAGTAAGGACCCCCACCCAAAACATGCACCCATCATCATCTGACCAGCGATGGACACTTATCACCTGGTCCCCAGGCGCGTCCACGTATGCTGCCCACTGCTCCTGGCTGTGCCCCTGGAGGAAGGACAAGCCAGGATGGGTCAAATGCAGAGGATCCATTTCACCGGCCACCATCCAAAGCATGTGTGTGTGTGTGTGCAAGCATGTGTTGTAGTGTGGTGTGTTGCGTGACGAATAAAGACTGTTTCTTTTCTTTCTTATTCAAACCAACACTAATCACCGTGTGCCATGACATTTCACTGCATATATGTATGCTCGTATGTATGTATATGTATATGACAAATAACCTCTTGAATGTTGAATCTTGAATTAATAACCTGTTACATTTTTAACCACGCCGTGAATGCACGGTCCTCGTTTGAACCCTAAACCATCCATGTTTTAAGGCCAAATGCTTGCACATCTGTTCTACGTTCACGTTTTATGTACTAAGGATGGCGAAAACACACCTGCACAACCTACCGCCAAACCCTCCCGAGTTTCCCAATCGGATTTTATTTCATTTCATGCACTGGTCATTTTTTTTCTTTCCAATTTGCTTTGGCAATGTGAACATTCCCCGTGGCGAATAAAGCGTCAAGAGTTGAGTTGAATTAAGAGCGACAGCGCTGGAGGATATTACTTTGAAAGGACGGCACCGGAAATCGTATCCCAACGCCGCCCGCTTGACAGTTCCTTCGCGTCCCCCCTACCGCTAGCTAGGACGCTTGCGCTCCCGCTAACCAAACTGAGCGCAATGTCTGTAGAATAACGGCGCAAAACAATATGTCGTCACAGTTGAACAGCTCTATTCATACCTCTCTGATTAGTCTCAATTCATGACGTTGGGATACAGCCTAAAAGAAAAAAGTGTTACGCTACGGTCTTAAGTTACCGCTGACAAGCTGGCGCTGCCATAAAGTCAACGATGAACTCGGGAAGTTCCACCTTGTTCCGTGATCTTCACGCATTAACGCGTTAAAACGGGTCAAGCCGGAACATTTGCTGTCGATCTGTTCTGGAAACACCCAAATACACGCAGGATAAATGTCACAACCACTAAAAAAAAAAAAATCTGTTACTTATTGATTCGATGAATCAATTAAAGATATTATAGATAAAGTCATTGTGATATGGTGTGATTTTATTAAAGAGCACCCCACTGATGCAAAGTATTCCTGTAAAACTCCAACATCACACCAACAGCGGGGTTGTTTTTTTTTGTCGTTTTTGTTCTTCCTCCATAAAAACATGTATTTTTTAATGGAAGACTATGAGAAAGAATTACTTTCCTGTAAAAAAAAAAAATCAAACACTAACGTAGCTGCAATATGTATATTTAGTATAATAATTTACTATAATAACTTAATTTCATTTAATTAAAGTCGAAATGATTTGGTGGTAAAAGCACGCACTTTGTTTATCCCCAGCAGCACGTAAACGCTTGATCGCAGTAATATCAATGTTTCCCACGGGACTTGAATGCGGCATAGGAATTCTGTGCCATTCTGTGCCTCCTCGAAGAACCAACCTTTACCCTCTACCTGTACAGTACCTTTACCCTCTACCTGTACAGAACCTTTACCCTCTACCTGTACAGTACCTTTACACCTCCTTCTACCTGTACAGTACCTTTACACCTCCTTCTACCTGTACAGTACCTTTACACCTCCTTCTACCTTTACAGTACCTTTACACCTCCTTCTACCTGTACAGTACCTTTACACCTCCTTCTACCTGTACAGTACCTTTACACCTCCTTCTACCTTTACAGTACCTTTACACCTCCTTCTACCTGTACAGTACCTTTACACCTCCTTCTACCTGTACAGTACCTTTACACCTCCTTCTACCTGTACAGTACCTTTACCCTCTACCTGTACAGTACCTTTACACCTCCTTCTACCTGTACAGTACCTTTACACCTCCTTCTACCTTTACAGTACCTTTACACCTCCTTCTACCTGTACAGTACCTTTACCCTCTACCTGTACAGTACCTTTACACCTCCTTCTACCTGTACAGTACCTTTACACCTCCTTCTACCTTTACAGTACCTTTACACCTCCTTCTACCTTTACAGTACCTTTACACCTCCTTCTGCCTTTACTGTACCTTTACTCCTCCTTCTACCTTTACAGTACCTTTACACCTCCTTCTACCTTTACAGTACCTTTACACCTCCTTCTACCTGTACAGTACCTTTACACCTCCTTCTACCTGTACAGTACCTTTACACCTCCTTCTACCTTTACAGTACCTTTACACCTCCTTCTACCTTTACAGTACCTTTACACCTCCTTCTACCTGTACAGTACCTTTACACCTCCTTCTACCTTTACAGTACCTTTACACCTCCTTCTACCTTTACAGTACCTTTACACCTCCTTCTACCTGTACAGTACCTTTACACCTCCTTCTACCTGTACAGTACCTTTACACCTCCTTCTACCCGTACAGTACCTTTACACCTCCTTCTACCTTTACAGTCCTTTACACCTCCTTCTACCTTTACAGTACCTTTACACCTCCTTCTACCTGTACAGTACCTTTACACCTCCTTCTACCTGTACAGTACCTTTACCCTCTACCTGTACAGTACCTTTACACCTCCTTCTACCTGTACAGTACCTTTACACCTCCTTCTACCTGTACAGTACCTTTACACCTCCTTCTACCTTTACAGTACCTTTACACCTCCTTCTACCTGTACAGTACCTTTACACCTCCTTCTACCTGTACAGTACCTTTACCCTCTACCTGTACAGTACCTTTACACCTCCTTCTACCTGTACAGTACCTTTACACCTCCTTCTACCTTTACAGTACCTTTACACCTCCTTCTACCTGTACAGTACCTTTACACCTCCTTCTACCTGTACAGTACCTTTACACCTCCTTCTACCTTTACAGTACCTTTACACCTCCTTCTACCTGTACAGTACCTTTACACCTCCTTCTACCTGTACAGTACCTTTACACCTCATTCTACCTGTACAGCACCTTTACACCTCCTTCTACCTTTACAGTACCTTTACACCTCCTTCTACCTGTACAGTACCTTTACACCTCCTTCTACTTTTACAGTACCTTTACACCTCATTCTACCTGTACAGTACCTTTACACCTCCTTCTACCTTTACAGTACCTTTACACCTCCTTCTACCTGTACAGTACCTTTACACCTCCTTCTACCTTTACAGTACCTTTACACCTCCTTCTACCTGTACAGTACCTTTACACCTCCTTCTACCTTTACAGTGCCTTTACACCTCCTTCTACCTTTACCGTACCTTTACACCTCCTTCTGCCTTTACAGTACCTTTACACCTCCTTCTACCTTTACAGTACCTTTACACCTCCTTCTACCTTTACAGTACCTTTACACCTCCTTCTGCCTTTACTGTACCTTTACACCTCCTTCTACCTGTACAGTACCTTTACACCTCCTTCTACCTTTACAGTACCTTTACACCTCCTTCTACCTTTACAGTACCGTTACACCTCCTTCTGCCTTTACAGTACCTTTACACCTCCTTCTGCCTTCACAGTACCTTTACACCTCATTCTACCTTTACAGTACCTTTACACCTCATTCTACCTTTACAGTACCTTTACACCTCCTTCTGCCTTTACAGTACATTTACACCTCCTTCTACCTTTACAGTACCTTTACACCTCCGTCTACATTTACAGTACCTTTACACCTCCTTCTACCTTTACAGTACCTTTACACCTCCTTCTGCCTTTACAGTACCTTTACACCTAATTTTACCTTTACAGTACCTTTACACCTCCTTCTACCTTTACAGTACCTTTACACCTCCTTCTACCTGTACAGTACCTTTACACCTCCTTCTGCCTTTAAAGTACCTTTACACCCCCTTCTGCTTTTACAGTACCTTTACAGTACCTTTACACCTCCTTCTACCTTTACAGTACCTTACGCCTCCTTCTACCTGTACAGTACCTTTACACCTCCTTCTACCTTTACAGTACAAACTATCCATTTCGTGTGGATATTCACATTCTATGTTAATCTTTTAAATAAATTATGATTTTTTTTTTCAAGGCTGTTGGTCTGTACTAAGTGATATTTACATTTAATGCTCCCTAATTTTGTATCCTTTATCTATCTATCTATCTATCTATCTATCTATCTATCTATCTATCTATCTATCTATCTATCTATGTATCTATCTATCTATCTATCTATCTATCTATCTATCTATCTATCTATCTATCTATCTATCTCTCTATCTCTCTATCTATCTATCTATCTATCTATCTATCTATCTATCTGTCTATCTGTCTGTCTGTCTGTCTGTCTGTCTGTCTGTCTGTCTGTCTGTTTGATTCTCAGTACTGTACATAGACGTGATGCATACTTATACCGTTTATTTTTCAATACACTACGTATACATGTGTGTGGTAGACATTTGGGAAATGCTAGTAACGGTGTAGAATGATGTATATAGGATTTATTCACACTACACTTCCAAGATTCGTGAGTTGTGTCGGTTGAAATGGTCTGTGGCCCCATTGGATGGTTTCAAGAGCGTGTTCAGGTCACTTCACCTGCTCGTATGTTACTTTTTTCAAGGGAGCGGTAAAGTACGTTCTATCAGTTGATGTTCTGTCTGGCCCCTCAGAGAAGAATTCTTCTATTGTGCTATTTTAACTATTTCACTCTGCACAAAGTTTTGTAAAAATAAATTAACAAATGAATACAAGTGAATCCTTATATTTAACCTCACTCTAATTAGTTGATGCGGCTATAATGATGATAAACAGCCATCTTCTCCTTAGAATTTTTTTTTAAGTGAACTATAGTGATATATTTTATATGTCATCATTATAATGTCCCTAATAATAATAATAATAATAATAACAACCTAGTACATTTTTGTATTTTTGCTCATTTTAGGCAGTTTCAATATAAAGTTCTTCAAAGGTTGTTGTTTTTTTTCAGAACAAAACACATCAAGACAGAATCAGTTGCTGCATGACAAGTCACAAAGGAAAAAGTAAACTCTCTTTATTTGCAAGATTCATTTCAAGCTATTTACAGTTATTGGTATCGGGCGATGCGACCACCTCACAGCGTTACAGTTGGAGAATCTGAGCAACAACAACAAAAAAAAACACAGTTTGGTTTGTGGGCTACACACTGCAACCTGTCACTCGGTGCATTTCATACTCGATAAACGTGGCAAAAAGCAGGTTCCACTGAAAATGTGCCGAGTGACAAAACGTGTTATTTTCCGTATTGACCGCAAGAGGGCGCTGCAGTTCAGACTTGGTGCCGCTATTTCACACGCACAAACACGATAGAATGCCTCAAATATCTTCCATCCCTGGCTTTTATCTATTTGAAAATAATGAACCATCAATTCGTCAAAGCAACCGTATAAGATGAATGTGTTATTTTCAGAAATAGATTATAATCAGTTAACGTGAGTCTGGACCAGAAAGTGTTTTTGTGTGGGTTTTTTTTTACGCCGTCTCTTATTATAGGGACTAGTTCATAAAAAGAGCGATGTTAACTTATTATTTTTTTTCCTTCTTGAATTCCCGGATACCGCTCAGGGTATCCAGGAACCCTTTCTAGGGGGTAGAGGACATGGTTTCCTTACGGCTGAAAGGTTGAGGAGGAGGAGGAGGAGGAGGAGGCGGACAAATTGAACATTAAACAAAGAGTCAAACAACTAAAGCGACGACGGGGGCCATAACAAAGAAATTCAAGTAGAATTATAATTAATTTTCTTTTTAGATTGACGGCGTTGACAGGACGCCCCCCAAAAAGTAGTGTTTGCATATATATACAGATCCATGTTTCAATTTCTAAACCGCACCGGCTGAACCCTTGAGTCGTTGGTGCGGTGTTGCAGTCCAGTGGTGCGACCAGATGAGCAGATTTTTTCTTTTGTAATTTTGCGTATGTGTGTGTGAGTATGTTGGTTTGATGGTTAAAGGGCGGCTTTACACCTCGTTCTGCTGTATAAGGTCGCTGGTCAGGCCGTGGAACTGGCCGCCCCGGGCCCCCATGCCCAGGTACTGCTTGAGGAACTCGCTGAAGCGCTTCTGGTTGTTCCACTTACGGGCCGACTTGCGCACGCCGATGAAGCCGCCGTACCTCTTCTGGTAGGACCTGCCAGGCGCCACCAGCTTCCTGTAGCCGTGCCGCCCCTTCAGGAAGCCACCGAAGCGCTTGGACACGCTGATGCCGGCGGCCTCGGCCCGCTCCTCCTCGCCCTCCTCCTCCACCCGCCCCAGTGACAGGGAGTTCTGGAGGCCGTCGTAGGCGTCGCTGGGCTCCATCGCCATCGTCAGGGCGGCGGCGGCGGCGGCGGCGGAGGAAGAGGAGAGGAGGGAGCCCTCTGCCCGTCTCCGCTCCATCCTCCTCGTCCTCTCCTCCTCCTCCTCCTCCTCCTCCTCCGCCCCCCCCCTCCTCCTCTCCCTCCCCTCTGGCGGGCGGCACACCCTCGCCCACCTCCTCCCGGGCCTTCTTCACCATGGAGGAGAACTGCGAGAGGGCGAGGGCCTGGCGACAGCCTTCCCACACGGGAGACGGAGACATGATGCCCTCGCACTCGATCAGACACACCTAAGAGAGAGAGCGGGAGAGAGAAAGGAGAGAGAGAGAGTGAACAGGTCGAGGAAATGAATGGAAATGAGCCCTTGTGTTGCAAGATCAAAATTGCAAGGCCATTAACGTAATTTGTGTAATTTACCGGTTCCACCCGGAATGTCGGCTCCAGCAGAATAAGTGTCACTATGAAAGGGAGGACTATTTGTCGGGAGGAAAGGTTTGATTCTTTTTTGAGAGTCAGTTCTTGACAAGTCACACAATAAAAAAAGAGTCGTTCCATTTCCCAACTCTTTGTTCGTTTGGTTCAGTCGGTGTGACGCACGGTGAGTGAGGGAGGACTTCCTGCAACCAACGAAGAGCCTGAAGTGTATTTTGGTGGAATGCAAAGAGTAAATCAGTCTCATTCAATATGAATTGTGCTAAATGCTTCGACATTTTATGCCTTGGACTTTAGTTTGTGAGTCAGACTTGAACTCGCTCTCACATTTTTGCCAAGGTTACTCCAGACTCCGGAGTCATTTCAAGTCTGCCGTGGGATTATTTCATTATAAAAAGTGTACCGTGGCAGGATATAAATAAATATAAATATAAATATAAATATAAAAACACAAACTGTCAGTGTCGTGGTCTTTCATCTTGTCTGGAGAGGATTCCTCTAATCTAGATAACCCAGTGTGCAACGGGGGGAGAACACTCACACATCTATCCTGGAGAATCAATTAGCCGACGCAAACGACAACTCAAAGGCCAGCGGAGTCATTTAGTGAGTCACAGACGGAGGGAGGAGGTGGACAGAGAAGGCTGATGGGAAACAATAATGGACCAGTTGTTGTCTTCCTGTTTTATCATCAAATTGACAGGGTTAGGCTGTGTGTGTGTGTGTGTGTGTGCGTGCGTGTGTGTGTGTGTGTATTTCGTATCAAAATTATTGTTTGTTTTTTCTTAATTCAAATTGTTTTACCAAAATAATTATTTCCTCAAGCACGGAGGGCTTAGAAGACACGGTATTAACAGCATCAGCCATTTTTGGCCATGTTCTTCTTTTTACATTCCTTCTTTTCCCACAAACATCCAATTACAAAACAAACAATACATTTTGTGAATGTGTTTGGACAATGACTCTATAACAGGGACAATAACTTCTTTCTGTTTTTAGTTTGGATTTAGTAACTTGTAGAATATTAAAATACTGTATTTGAATAATAATGATGAAATAATAACTTAAAAATACAATAATAAAAAAAGACATCATCGTTTATTTTATTTATTTGTATATACAGGTACTCCTCACTTAACAACCTAATTCCATTCCTACTAGTGAACGCTGGTGTAGTGAATACTGACAGAGTGCGGGAATGAAAGTGAGACTGAGAGCTGTGATGAGATGAGCTGTATACAGTGTATAAAGTTTATTTAGTATATATAGTATATTTAGTGTATATAGTATATATACACTAAATGATGCGTGATGAGATGCTTGACGCTGAGATGCCGCGCCCACAGCGCACACGCCGCAGTATTGTACAATACAGACTGACTGGAGAGCTGGTCGTTAGTCTGAACGGTTATTAAGGGAGGAGTACCCGGATTAGTATTTTGTATTTTACTTTACATTTTGGAAAGCACATAGAGTTAATATAATTGTAATAATAATTATAATAATAATTATTATTATTCTTCTTCTTGTTTGGGCTGCTTCCGTTAGGGGTCGCCACAGCAGATCATCTGCCTCCAATACCTTCTGTTCTGCACATCTCCCTCCCTTACACCAACCGCCTGCATGTCCTCCCTCCCCACATCCATAAACCTTCTCTTTGGCCTTCCTCTTTTCCTCTTGCCTGGCAGCTCCATCCTCAACTACTCTTACGTACTTCTCTGCCACCCCCGACCTTATGCAATACCACACTTCCTCTCTCGGCACCCTATCATATGCTTTCTCTAAATCCACAAAAACACGGTGCAACTCCCTCTGGCCTTCCCTGTACTTTTCCATCAGCATTCTGAAAGTAAACATTGCATCTGTGGTACTCTTTCCTGGCATGAAACCATACTGCTGCTCACAGATCCCCACCTCTTCTCTTAACCTAGCCTCCACTACCATTTCCCAAAGCTTCATGCTGTGGCTGATCAACTTTATTCCCCTTTAGTTACTACAGCTCTGTACGTCTCCCTTTTTCTTGAAGATGGGTACCAGTACACTTCTTCTCCACTCCTCCGGCATCCTCTCCCTTTTCAGGATGGTGTTAAACAGTCTCGTTAGGAACGCCACTGTCATCTCACCTAAACATTTCCATGCTTCCCCAGGTATGTCATCTGGGCCAACTGCCTTTCCACTCTTCATCTTCGTTCATGCTGTTCTCACATCATCCTTGCTAATTTTCTGCACTTCTTGATCCACTATCCCCACATCATCCACTCTTCTCTCCCTCTCATTTTCTTCATTCATCAACTCCTCAAAGTACTCCTTCCACCTTCTCAACACACTCTCCTCACTAGTCAGCACATTCTCATCATTATCCTTCATCACCCTAACCTGCTGCACATCCTTCCCAGCTTGTTCCCTTTGTCTTGCCAATCGTACAAGTCCTTTTCTCCTTCCTTACTGTCCACCCTCTCATACAACTCGTCGTATGCCTTTTCCTTTGCCTTTGCCACTTCACTTTTCGCCTTCTGCGGCATCAGCCTATACTCCTGTCTACTTTCTTCATCTCTCTGACTATCCCATTTCTTCTATCGCTTCTTCTGCTCTATGCTCTCCTTTACTTGTTCATTCTACCACCAAGAGTCCTTGTCTTCCTTCCTCTTCCCTCATGATACACCGAGTACCTTCTTGCCCATCTCCCTCAATACTTCTGCAATGTTTCCCAGTCATCTGGTAACTGTTCATTCCCACCTATTGCCTGCCTTAACTCTTCCCTAAATCGTGTGCAACACTCCTCCTTTTTCAACTTCTACCATTTTATCTTTGGCTCTTCTTTCACTCTCTTCCTCTTCTGGCCTCCAGAGTCATCCTACAGACCAGCATCCGATGCTGCCTAGGAACACACTTCCCTACCACCACTTTGCAGTCACTAATCTCTTCATTGGTGAATAATAACGCATGCTTATTAACAATTACTGACAAAACATTTGCAATTATTAAGCAGGGATCACGGCAGTTCTAGATTCACACACACGCAGCACAGTGGGACATTTGCGGTATGACTCACCCAGTGGCTTTGCAGAGAGCCAAAGCACATTTAACTTTAACGGAGGTCCGACTAGCCTGGACCCTTCCTATTCTTGCCTGCAGCTACATTTTTTAGGGGTTCAGCCCAAAAATGTAGCAATTTTAAGACCGTCGTGCTAAGACTATCTGGAAGACATACTTAAGCTTAAGCTTAACGTAAGCTAGAAACACAATTAAGGGGTAATTTTAACTGCTGTATAACAAGGATTTTGCAGTTAAAGATTTATCCATTCACATATGGAGCACATAATTGAAAAACCGAACAAATTTGACCCAAAATATTCAGCTGCTCTGGTTAACTGATACGTCACACGTGTCTTTTGAAATTGAACGAGATGAGATTAACAGTAAGATGCTTTATGATGTCATCATATTATTTACTATAAATGTACCAATTCCGATTGAGAAGGTCCAGTTGGACTGTGTCCATTGGGCAGCGGGAAATTGCTTTGTAGTCCTTAGAATTGACCAAACTATCGCTTCTTAGATGTAGTAGAGGTAGATGTCAGTAGATCTGTTAGATTGATATTTAAATCAGTGGTCCAAATTACTTTGCCGGATTATTGGAAAAATCATAGGAAATAATCCTTGAAATGTCGTCTGAGCATCCCTCGAAAACACTGTAATGTGTGACTCAGTGATGAGCTCAAAATCTAAGGTGGCGTCGGAAAAATAGAAGCCATGCAATGGTAATCACCCACAGAAATGTCACAATGTTTGTCGTATTTCATGGAAAGGGAACCTACTGAAAATGTAATACAACTAAAAAACTGCACTGAACTTTACGAAAGAAATACGTAAATTAGACTGCTATCATAAATCAAGGTAAATACATCATAATTGACGTGTACGACACACAATTTCTACCCTCACAGAAACTCTGGATGTACTTCAATGCAACAAGGTAAGTTATAACAATGACAAGATATATTTTCAAATAAAAAACAAACAACATATTTTGTAATAAACGTCATGCATAAACATTTTCCTATAACTAAACTTAACAAACTGTAATGAAAAGGCAGAAAGTCTTTGTGATCTTGACAAATGATTCCATAATAATTCAAATTGCAAATTAATGTTAAAGTTACATAAAAGTTGTCTGCATTACAATATAGACAAATAATCTATTTAACTGAATTTTAAAATTGTACATAGTTCAAATAAGCTGGCCCCTGGGTATTGCTGCCTACACCTATATCTATTATTATTATCAATAATAATAAATAAATACATAATAACTATAGCATGAGGCTAATTAAACTATATTCTCTATATTGTAGATCTGTCAAGTGTACTGTACATACGGTAAGTATAAGTAGTGACTTCATCACTTTTAAAATGAAAGAAATTAGGCATAATCGCATAACAGGTAGAAATACAGGTATGTTTAATCCTGTAATGACTGGATGTCCCTTCACCTAAACTGAAATGTTTCTGATTCGATCGATAGATCGATAACCCTGGATGCGAAAAAAATGGTGTTGTTTTCTGCACTTCATACTTACCATGCTGTTGAAGTGCAGCTCTTTGTCCATCAGGGTTCTGCAGGACAGACAGTCTCTCTGGCAGTCACAGTGTCCAGGCACAGAAAGGCAGAGCAGAAGCACGACCACAACCAGCGTCTTCATGGTTCACACTGTCCAAAATACAGAGCACACAGGGGTCAGGGGTCAGGGGACAAGGTGAAGAAGGACAAAGAGAGGAGAAACAAGGCTGGGGCCACAAAGCAAATGGAAGGGTAGAGGGAAGTCATGGTGTGGGACAAAGGAACGATTTTGATACACACATTTGACATTCCACTTTAATCGAACAATTCCAAAGAAATAACAAAGAAAGAATTTTTCGAAAAATTGTGGAAATGGTAATCTCACATTAAAGTGACACGATTCTTAATATATGTTTAGAACATGTTTTGAATAACACTAATATCAGATTTTATTTCAGTCTACTTTATGCAATTGTATATCCAACGTGTAACATTGGCAACAACAGGTTGCCAGTAGGAAGTGGCGCAACTTCTTGTTTCTGATCCACACGATCCACAGATAATTCGTAAGTATTAATGTTTCGTGGCTGCTGAGTTTCGAGGAGAAGTATCTGTTCTGTTTCCCATGTTTGCAGACACTGCAACGATGCTGTATTTCTGCATCTCTGAATTTTATATTATTACATTTTATATTACACCTTATTTTGCCTGTGGTCAAATTTCCAGTGGAGCAGCATTGGTGTGTGCTAGTGTGTGTTGTGTTGTGCAGCAGCACTACAGTGTGAGTTGTGTTGTGCAGAAGCACTACAGTGTGAGTTGTGTTGTGCAGAAGCACTACAGTGTGAGTTGTGTTGTGCAGAAGCACTACAGTGTGAGTTGTGTTGTGCAGAAGCACTACAGTGTGAGTTGTGTTGTGCAGAAGCACTACAGTGTGAGTTGCGTGTGTGAAAGTTTTTCAGTGACACATGATTTATTGATGATGTATTGCAGTAGAACTTGCACGTGACATTGTTCAAGACTCACTACCAGCCGCCACTGGTCAACAGGCATGGAGACAAAAGAGCTGATGAGAGGAAGTGCAAAAGAGTCAATACAACCATGATCAAATTTCTCACCTTTGTATAAGGAAAAAAGGTTTGCTTCACTAGGCTGCATTTCAAGCACAGTGAGAAGCTGCAGCAAAGTCAATAGTGAAGTGTTCAGTGAGGTTGTGATATGAAGATGCAGATAATCACATTGTTTTGATTTAGGTCATGGTTAAGTTGCAGAGAGAGAGAGAGAGAGAGAGAGAGAGAGAGAGAGAGAGAGAGAGAGACCTTGACCTTGACCTTGATAGTGGAAAGCCTCTCTTGGGATTTTGACGTCACAAACTTAACTGTTGTGTCATCTCATTAAATAAACTTGTTAGCTCCGTTAATTGACGCGTGGATGAAAGCCACTCGCATGAAGCGAGTCTCAGAGGAGCTGAGTAACTCACTTATACAAATACAAACACACACACACACACACACACACACACACACACACACACACACACTCACACACACACACACACACACACACACACACACACACACACACACATTACATTATACTTACTCCAATACACACATTCACACAGAAACAAAAGAACGTTCACATGTACGTGGGCACATTAATGGCACATATGAGAGTTGTTAACTGTGTATGAATTGTGAACCAAGTGTGTTCCCGTGAGTGCACAAACATACAAAAAGTCTGCTAATTAAAATTCAATGCTTTTGCGGCACCCACTAGTCTGGGCCAAGAAAGATCTTGGTCACAATTGATCATCTATTATCATTGGCGATGATGGGGATGTCTTGTTTCATTTCAAAACTATAAACCAAAAGCTAAATACTTATTTGTCATGAGAAAGTACAAGCATTAAAAAATATAATAAAAAAATAATCCAGTATCGGTTTCCTAATCCATCCGTTTTCAAATGGATGAGAAAGGGGCATGGTCACATCTTGGCCAGTCCATTAGCTGGCTGTACCAATATTAGACAATTTGGCCCGAAATAGGAGAAATCCGTGACAATTTTGACTCAGGGAGAGCACAAGGAAATGAATATTTTCCCTGGAGATTTGAAAGGCATTCTTCTGTACATGTGCTCCCAAAGCTTTATGGTTTTGCAGCTAATGGCAGCAATTTTCCTTCCTAGTAGTGGTGGCAATACGTTTACGCTGCCCAGTAAACACACTTGCCAGCCCTCGCAATCCTCCTGGGAGACTTCTGATTGGCGGTTGCATTGATATTTGTTAATTGGCTAATCAGGCAGATGCTAATACTGTTGTTAAATTTAGCACAATAGTGCTTCCCATTCTGATGGACACTTTAAAATAGCGTGGCAAGCTTTTTATGTGTGGATTGGGGGTGATCTGGTTTGAGGAGCCACACCTGTCTTGGATCTAAGTAATTTGGCCCAGGATCAGTGTGGCTGTACACCTGTTGCTTGTTAGAGTAATCAACAAGCAACAGGTAAAGTTCCCATGCCCCCACACGCACAGGAGAGGAGCCCCTGTTGTATTTAAACTGGTGTATTTTAAACGCCATCACCACAAATAAGTGTTTAATACAAAATGCAGCACTGTTGGCTGGTTGGTTGTGAAGGTTTTCGATGCGTAACATGCAGGAATCGATCCCCCGATTCCTGTACCTTGTGTCCGCAGAGCTTTTCAGTCCAGTCTTATTTAGTTACAGTAGAATTTACAATGATGTAACAAGACCTAAGTGTTACCTGATCAGCCAGACTTAACACAACACAATGAGATTTAGTTTTATATAGGGTGACCACCAGTGTAGTCACATTGCATTTGTCTGTAAGGAGTAATGTAACATTTACTAATCAAACAATTATGTTGTTGCTTGCGTTAGCCTGCGTAAGTTCTATATCTAACTAGTAAAGGAAGGAATCTCTGTCTATCTCTGTCTGTTTTGTGGGGGTCAGTGAAGTAATGCAAAGTTTGCTTTAACAGTCTCTTTATTGTATAACCTAGCGATTTCTAACCTATGAGCCGGGAGGGTATTGCAAGTGGGCCACCAAATCATGGGCAAAACACATAGATTTTATTGAAAAAATAAAAATACAAAACTGTACATTTTTGAGCTTGAGGTGATAATCAAAATGAATGGAAGCTGCTTGAATTTTTCAATAATAAACTCAAGGAGTATCAGGGCAAGAAGAAAGTCATCGAAACGTGTGTGGGCACTGAGAACGGGTCGCCCGACTCAATGCCAAGCCTGGTAAGCCGCAAACAATCTGAGAGAATTTAATTCTTCCTGCCACAAAAGTGATCGTGGGGGTGATGTTGGGAGACAAGGCGTGCAAGCAAATATATATATGTATATACAGTGTATATATATATATATATATATATATGTGTATATATATATATACACATATATGTATATATTTTCTTCATGGTGAAAGAAAAATAAAAACACCGGGTGGTTGACAACTGCCTCCGTGACTCTGCCCACCACTTGGCCTAACTGCATTACAGGGACTTTTTTCCTTTTTACAGATATCTGTCGGGACTAGGGACACAGCTAGAGACCGGGACGACTGGTCACCATAGTTTTATAGTCCAACCTGCAGATTCCATGTACTGACCAAGTGAGCATATGGAGTCTAACTGAAGCTTCTATAGAAGATACATAGATAGACGGACAGACGCTTTTCACTAATTAATTTGACTTTGAGGTATATGTGGATGGAGAGGAAACATTCCCGCAGTCCACCAGGTTCTCTGCGAGGACTTGATGACCCAATTATCGTGTTTAATTAAGTGAGGGACTGCTAAATAAAGTGGTAAATGAAGTCATTAGCGTGGTGTGCCGCATGCCACGCAGAGACAGAGAGAGAGAGAGAGAGAGAGAGAGAGAGAGAGAGAGAGAGATGTGAAACTCGGTGCTAGTATGGACACAAAGAAGCTGCTCCTGTTAAACTCTAAACTCCCTGACAGTTTAGAGAAGGGGTGCGGACTCTGCATGGAAAGGGTCTTCAGAACATTGAAAATCTACTTTCAAAAAGGAATGCATCACAGACAGTCAGTGTAAATAATGTCTGGAGCACAACCTCACTACACTGTGTGTTGTGTGTTAATATTATACAGTATATAATACACATATATACAAGCATATATCTTTATCATGTACACTCACATATAGAGTATACATATATTACAACATATATACAGTCCATATGTATTTATAGAATATATACTGTATATATATATATATATATATATATATATATATATAAATAAATACATACACACATAGTACTGTGTGTATATATGCATACTGTATATGTGTGTATGTACATTATATATGATACAGAGTATGTACAGTATATATACTGTATATTATATATACAATATACATATGTATCTACATACACACATACTGCATATATGTGCATATATACGGTATATATATGTGCATGTATATATATACATATACACATATATACTCACATACTGTATGTTGTACAGACACATCTACACAGTGGAATGACTAGAGTAAGAAGTGAACTGCAGTCAAAAAGAATCATCAGTGAGCACAGTCGTCAGCCTTCTCAATACCAAATGTATTGGTCTTGGAGGGAATGGAAGAAATGATCTGTAAAAGAAAGTTGAACTCTCTTAGAGAACAACGGTTTTCATTTGAACGTTCCAAACACAATCTTTTTGCCCAAAAAGTTCTATTTCACTGCGACTATACTGGCTTCTTGACAGGTGTAAGGTAGAGTTGAGTTGAACGAGGCCCTATTCTGTGCAGCCTGTTCCAGTGGATCAGTCTGTGGGTGTACTGCACTCACAAGACAACCCACACCTTGCTCTCCACTAGTTCCCCCCCAAAAAAAAGAAAAGAAAAGAAAACACATCACTATCTGGTCCTGTGTGTTATCGCGCCTCTCCTCCATTAGTTTTCTCATCATGGGCAGGAAATGTAAAATTAATGCCTGCCAACCTGAAGAGGGGCTTAAATCCGGATTATACATGCATGGTTGGGATTGCATGGTTGCATGCGCAGTGACGCGCGTCTGTAAAAGCCTTTTGGCTTACTTTTTGAAAAGCCCAACTAGGGATTATAAGGTAATTCTAAAGTTCTAAAAAAATGGCCAAATGCGCTAATTTTGTATTCTCACCAGGGTGAATACAACCGTGTACTAGAGATGATGCTCTTGGTGGAGCCAGAATTTATTTTTTACGAGATGCTTGAACAGGTTTTGTGCCTTCTGCAAGAGGAGTTGGTTTGGGAGTGCTAACTTTTACTCTGTCAAAAAACAGAACTGTAAAGAGAATACGTATCCCATTATTCAAGATTGATTCAGGCATGATGTGCTTACTAGTAGAATTTATATTTAATTCATTGAGGGGAATAATGACGACCATTTTATAAAATATTTAAACAGGATAGATTCAGGGTAAATGCATTGACTATCAATGCATACAGTACTACTGCAGGGTAAATACATAAAGAAGTGCTTCTTACAATAACCACTATATACTATTTAGTTTTCATCCATTTCTCATTGAAAAATAAGAAAAATGTTTTGAAGAGCAGGGGCCTTGTATTTCGTTCACACGGTTCACTGGACGTACGCTCTGTACAGCAAAGCCAAATTTGATGAGAAAAAGTAATTCAAATCCAATAATGATTTAAATCGATGTAACTTTTGAATGGATTCTGATGCACTCAAACTGTCGAGGCGAAGGACGTATTAACAGGAGGTTTCTCTTGAGGCTTCAGCGCGTTGACCTGTATCGGTGCCACTAAAAAGTAATTGGGGAAATTTCTATGATGGAAATGTCCCTAGGGGCCGCACGACCCCTTGATGATGCCTATCCGTGATGCAAAAGTAGTCGAGTTTATCCGCTGGTGTGCGGGGTCCCCAGGGGGATCCATGTGGGCACCTGGCCAGAGGAGCCGACGACGTGATTGGTTAATGAGCCGCGCACCACCATGACAATGAGCCCTCCGACTTCCCGATGGAGCCAAGTGCTCTCGAGTGATAATAACATCAGCGATACTTAATGTGGTGCTTTATCGATCTCCGCGGGGAAATCATCTTTCCTCTTCCCTCCGCTGAGACCCCTAAATGCAGCGTCAGCTGGCGGGAAAAAGGCAGTCTGCAGACAGCTGGGATTCAACACTCCGCTTGTTGACGCTGCAGCGCGACGCAAGGGTCATTCATCATCATTTGTCTGTACGGTGTCTGCGCTTCGGTGAACCACTTCATGTCATCTTTTTACGGTCCAAGTTCGCTCCTGAAACCAAATCAAAGGCAAAAATGCGGGCAATTTGGATGTAAAATAGCTCAAAAGCTTACTATTCTATTTAAAGGAACAAGACGCTGTCACTTCAAACGGCATGGACTATTCTGAACCTGAAGGACGTGTTCTTGGGATTCTCCGTTTTCCTTTCTATGACTTTATACTTTTTTGTGTTCCTCTTCTTGAGACTGTAACTGTGACAAAGGGCTTCCATACTGTAACTGTGATAAATATCTTTGAGACTGAAACTGTGACAAAGGGCTTTCAGGATGTAACTGTGATACAGGATGTTCAGACCGAGATTAAAGGCTTTTCAGACAGTAACTTTGATAAAGGTCTTTGAGACTCAAATTGTGATAAAGGGCTTCCGGCTGTAGCTATTTTGTGGTACAGGACGTTCAGACTGTGATCAAAGGGTTTTGTGACTATAACTGCAATAAAGGGCATTGACGTTGCAACTGTGATAAAGGGCTTTGAGACTGTAACTGTAATAAAGAGCTTTCAGAATGAAACTGTGATGAAGGGAGTTAGACTGTACCTGTGATAAAGGGCTTTTATAATGTGACTATGATAAAGTGAGTTAGACTGTAATTGTGATAAAGGGCTTTCAGAATGTAACCGTGATAGAGGGCTTCAGGCTGTAACTATTTTGTGGTACAAGAAGTTCACACTGTGATCAAAGGGTTTTGCGACTGTAACTGTAATAAAAGGCTTTCAGAATGTAACTGTGATAAGGCCTTTGATACTGTAGCTGTGATAAAGGGCATTGGCGTTGCAAATGTGATAAACGCCCTTGATAAAAGGCTTTAAGAATGTAACTGTGATAAAGGGATTTGAGACCGTAACTGTGATAAAGGGGCATTCTGAATGTACCTGTGATAAAAGGGTTCCGAATGTAAATGTGATAAAGTCTGTTGATAAAGGGCTTTCCGAATGTAACTGTGATTAAAGGGTTCGGAATGTAACTGTGATAAAGGACTATGAGAGCGTAACTGTGATAAAGGGCTTTCAGAATGTAACTGTGATAAAGGACTATGAGAGCGTAACTGTGATAAAGGGCTTTCAGAATGTAACTGTGATAAAGGGCTTTCAGGATGTACAGTAACTGTGATAAAAGGGCTTTCAGAATGTAACTGTGATAAAGGGCTTTCAGGATGTACAGTAACTGTGATAAAAGGGCTTTCAGAATGTAACTGTGATAAAGGGCTTTCAGGATGTACAGTAACTGTGATAAAAGGGCTTTCAGAATGTAACTGTGATAAAGGGCTTTCAGGATGTACAGTAACTGTGATAAAAGGGCTTTCAGAATGTAACTGTGATAGAGGGCTTTCAGAGTGTACTAGTGATAAAAGGCCTTTCAGAATATAACTGATAAAGGCCTTTGAGACTGTAGCTGTGATAAAGTACTTTGGCGTTGCAAATGTGATAAAGGGCTTTCAGAATATAACTGTGATAAAAAGATTTGAGACTATAACTGTGAAATAGGGGCTTTTAGAACGTACCTTTGATGGGGGCCTTTGAGACTGCAGCTGTGATAAAGGGCTTCCAGAACATAACTGTAATGGGGGCCTTTGAGACTGTAGCTATGATATAAAGGGCATTGACGTTGCAAATGTGATAAAACCCTTTGACAAAAGGCTTTCAGCATGTAACTGTGATAAAGGGATTTGAGACCGTAACTGTGATAAAGGGGCTTTCAGAATGTACCTGTGAAGGGTTCAGAATGTAAATGTGGTGGGGGCCTTTGAGATAAAGGGCATTGATGTTGCAAGTGTGATTAAAGGCCTTTGATGAAGGGCTTTCAGAGTGTAACTGTGATAAAGGACTTTGAGACCGTAACTGTGATAAAAGGCTTTCAGAATGTACCTGTGAGAAAAAGGGTTCAGAATGTAAATGTGATAAAGGCCTTTGACACTGTAACTGTGATAAAGAACATTGGTGTTGCAAATGTGATAAAGGCCTTTGATGAAGGGCTTTCAGACCGTAACTGTGATAAAAGGCTTTCAGAATGTACCTGTGATAGAAAGGGTTCAGAATGTAAATGTGATAAGGAACATTGGTGTTGCAAATGTGATGAAGGCCTTTGATAAAGTGCTTTCAGAATGTAATAGTGATAAAGGGCTTCCAGAATATAACTGTAATGGGGGCCTTTGACACTGTAGCTGTGATAAAGGGCATTGACGTTGCAAATGTGATAAAGACCTTTGATCAAGGGCTTTCAGAATGTAACTGTGACAAAAGGCTTTGAGAGTCTAACTGTGATAAAAGGAATTTTACTATAAGTGCGATAAAGGGCTTTCAGACCCTAGATGTGATAGAGGGCTTTCAGAAATATAACTGTGATAAAGGGCTTTCATAATGTAACTGTGATAAAGGGCTTTCAGAGTGTAACTATTATAAAAGGAATTTGACTATAAGTGGGATAAAGGGCTTTCAGACCTTAGATGTGATAGAGGGCTTTCAGAATATAACTGTGATAAAGAGCTTTCAGAATGTAACTGTGATAAAGGGCTTTCAGGATGTTACTGTGATAAAGGCCTTTGAGACTGTAGCTGTGAAAAATGGCATTGACGTTGCAAATGTGATGAAGGCCTTTGATAAAGGGCTTTCAAAATATAACTGGTATAAATGGCTTTCAGGCTGTAATTGTGATAAAAGACTTTGAGACTGTGACTGTGATGAAGGGTTTTGAGACTGTGAGACTGGTTTCCTTTCAAGATCCACTACTGTGCCATTGGGAACCTAACAGGTTTGCAGTAGAACATGAAACGACAAACAACAAATTAACCCCAAAAATGTCTTTAGATGTTGATGTAAATTCCAACTCTTGACAGAAGCATAGTATTTTGAAAACATACTGTGTGTTGGTTATTCTATTTCGGGGTGCAGCTGGTGACGTTGTTGACAAGCCCACGTCGGAGTGACGGCTAATTAAACATTTTGCATTTTGTTTTCGTGCCTGAGGACTTAAGATTACAGCCCACGGAACACACCCATTCTGCCAAAAAAACCCTCCTCTTGATGACACTCCTGTCCACATGCAGTGATAGCCCCGCACTGTATGCCGTACATCTGGGTGGGAACAATGACTCAACGGCCATCGATTGGGGTACCACTCGGTATTAATGGAGCGAAGCCGGGTGGTTAATCCATATTCCGCAGTGGCTACAAATCAACCTAGGTAGTTTGTAATTGCCAATGAAAGTATTAAATCTGTACACAAATCCCCTCTGTCTTTCCCCGCTTTTCATCTTTCTATCAATCGACCTCATCTATCCACTCCGTCAAGCCACTCTCTCATCTCATCTCCTCCTCCTGCAGATAAAAAAAAGTTCATTTCGTTAGTCATTTAACCTTATTACAAGCCTCCAATCCGTCCCCCGTAAAGAACTGAGCGCGCGCACACGCACACACACACACACACACACACACACACACACACACACACACACACACACACACACACACACAAACACACACACGCCATTACGCACTGCTGATGCTTAGCGCTGAGATAATCATATTCGATCTACTTCACTCTGCTCCCGCTGTGTGGCTTGAAGCCTATCCATACCGCAAATACTGCCTGGATGTGCATTCGAAAGGTACAAGACAATCGGAGGAAGCTGTAGAGGACTCACAGAATTCCATTTCGAAACGTATCTGTGCAATATTCAAATATTCGCTATTTGTCAAATTCTTGCCTTCTTCGTTTAATCGTTTGAGCACCGCGTGTTGATTACACACATTTGAGTATTTTCCGAGCTTATAGAGCTTGTGCGTAATCACCGGGTGTCATGACATTTCACTGCATATATGTACGACCATATGTGTATGTATGTGACAAATAATCTCTTGAACTTGAACTTGTTTTATTTTTCTTCTCTTGCTCACTTGAAGGTACAATATCTAACTTCTGCCGCTAGGGGTCTCTCAATCAAAACTGAGATGGGAGTCTGATGACGTCAGAAGCAGCGTTGAATCATGGGAGTTGTAGTCTTCATTTTTTCACTCGCGCTTTACGGGTACCGTTTCCGCAACAGAAACATACGGTGTTCCCTGTGTGTTCATCTGCCGGCACAGCCGGCAGATGAACGACGGCTACATCATGAAGGAGCTGCTCTCCCGTTCACACCCTTTCTCCAAAAAGGCAGTGGACCATGTTCAAACTCCCTTGGCAAAGAAACAGGTGCCCCCAACTCTTTTCCAGCCATACATTGTGGAGATCTGCGACAGCCTGAGAGGGAAGATCTTCCAGAAGTTCATCGAGAGTGATAAATTCACTCGGTTTTGCCAGTGGAAGAACGTCAAACTCAACATTCACTTGACCATGAATGACTTGATGGTGTTGCCCGTGTTGCCCCGAAAGTTATAGCAGTAGAGGGGGTAAATGGCATAGATGACATGACAGGTGACACAATGAAATGGTCCGTTACCAACATTACAATTATATAAATATTACGGATTTTCTGGGTTTCAAAATTGTTGGAAACATTTCGGGTAATGTTAGTACACAACTTAACAAACTATATAACATGGGTGTAGTTGTTTCAAGACATTTGAATGCGGAAAAGTTACATATTATACCCTTGAGTTGATATTGGTATTTTTGGGGAATTTTATGAGTATCATTATTTTTTCGTGAATGTTGACATTCTTCTGACCACTGTGCTGGTTTATTGAATTCACGGGACTTTCAGTTTTTGCGAATTTGCGATTTCTGTATTGTTTCTGGGGAAAGGTTGGGCAGATGATGTGGAAACACCACATACGTAGATGTTGACTATGTGGAAACAACATAGATGTTGAGCACATGCATAACACAGATACATTGAATGACTATTTCTTATAAAAAACCAGCAAAATAAAATATCAAAAACATTTATTTTTAAACAAAGATCTGACGGATTTACACTTTAATAATTACTTTACGAGTAAAGACCTCAGTTCTGATCGGAGACAGCTGCTTTCGGGGTGGGTGGATTACGGATATCATGACCATTATCAAGTATGAATTTGTGATGATGAAATGATGAAAGACAAGACAAGGGTTAAACTGATTACACCTTTCAGGAATATTTCACCGAACCACTCAGACACCCGATATTGAGCCAAAGCTGTGTGTGTGTATGTGTGTGTGTGTGTGTGTGTGTGTGTGTGTGTGTGTGTGTGTGTGTGTGTGTGTGTGCGTGTGTGTGGGTGGGTGTGTGTGTGTGTGTGTGTTTGTGTGTGTGTGTGTGTGTGTGTGTGTGAGATAGTGATAATGGAGTCATCAGGGAGATAAGTCGCAAAGCCTCTGAAACATGGAAAGCCAGCGCCGCATCCCACCGTGTAGAAGACATTGTCCTCCGGGGATTAACTCGTGCTTATCTAGGGAGACACAGGAGGTGGTCGCATGACTTTGACCCCATGACCCCCCCCCACTCCCGGAACTTTACCCGCCGTGCGTCACACGGTGTCGTGTAAATAACTGGTATTTTGTTGTGCTCCTGGCGTTCTTTGTTCGGCCAGAGGGAAAACGTTCCTTATTCTGCGAAAGGTGGAGCGTGGCCCCCAAAGTGGATTCTCTGACCTCTACACACAGCGCCCAAGCCTATTATAAATGCTTGTTTTATGTTTTTCTTTACGTTTCTCAATCATTCTTTAATAAATAAATAAATCCATTGATAAATAAATAAATGTCAATTTCAATTTTATGAGCCATATATTTTTGGCGAATACATCTAAATTGATATAAATTTGATTTAATTACATTTCATTTCTCTCTTTTTTTTTCTTTATAAGATAAGATACTACTTTATTGAAATCTGTACATTTTAGATTAATTATAATCATCACGGAATTACATGTAATCAAGAGGAATTAGTAGATTGGAAGTTATGATTTAAAATGATGATTTTCATATGTGCACGATTTCTGTTATGTGTGATTTTTTTTAAGGCTTTCACATGTAATAGAACATTCCAATGTATCTCTAAGTAAAGTATCACTATACAATAATTCTCATCGTTACACTATGTATCAGAAGAAGAATTTTTATTTGTCACGCAACACACCACACTACAACACATACACACACACATGCACATGCTTTGGATGGTGGCCGGTGAAATGGATTCTCTGCATTTGACCCATCCTGGCTTGTCCTTCCTCCGGGGGCACAGCCAGGAGCAGTGGGCAGCATTCGTGGACGCGCCCGGGGACCTGGTTCCAAATGTCCATCGCTGGTCAGACGATGATGTGTGCATGTTTTTGGGGGGGGGGTCCTTACTGTTGTTAGATGGAGGAAACCCCACGTGAGCACGGGGAGAACATGCAAACTCCACACAGAAAGGCTCCTAAATTGGGAGATAACCCGCCGGAGCGCGGTGCCAACAGTGCCCCAGGCGGGAATCGAACCCAGGACCTTCTTGCTGTGAGGCAGCAGTGCAATGCACTGCAACTATCATTCTCAATATACTGTACAATATAGTTTAAATTGCGATGGGAATTGTGCTCAAATACACCATAGAAATTAAAGCTTAGCAAAAAATAATAAATAATAAAGATTAATAAAATTAATAAAAACAAACAAATAATCAAATTATAAAAAAACAAACAAAAAAAACAATACAAATGTTTCTTTAAGACCTTTTACTTGAAAAAAACAAAACATCACAACTCGTTGGCAGTTTACTAAGCTTGGTTTGACTATCCTATTTAGTTTATTTTCTTCTTATTTTTAACAAAAAAAAAATGTAATTTATTTTATTTTATTTGTTTTCCAGTGCACAGTTGATACGTTTTTATAACACAAATCGCTGATTGCACTTTTACATTTCTTTACCGACACAATCTAAAGCACTAACGGTGTGCTGTTTGCACATTTGTATGTATCTATATAAAGAAAAACCTTAATCCTGGGCTTATTTTCGGCATTTCAAATATCACGCAGCCAGAAAAGCCATCAGAAACCTTCCTTGTTCAATATTTTGGGATCTTTCATCCTTGACGCAATAACACCTCTTGTATCATCTGGATTTAACAAATGTTTCGACTGTTTCTGTTCATTGCTGTTTAAATATTGTCATTTAACAAGATGTTAATCAGGCTTTTGGGTTGAATAGATTGAGGATTTCTTCAAGCTGCTGTTGCAAATGTTTTTATATCCAATCAGTGGTCGAATGACCCGTAAGCATCCAGATTGGGTTTGCAGAGCAGTGTTTCCCAACCATTGTTCTGCCACAGCACACCTTTTACAATCAACGAATCCCACGGCAAACTACTACCCTGTTAAACACTAAAAAGGTCAGAAACATGTAGAACTGTGCTTAGTATTATGGCCTACTGATAGCGATGCAAGTGAACAACTCTTTTAAATGACTCCTGAGTCCGGAGTCACTTTGCCAAAGGAGCGGGCAAGCGGGTAAAATCTTCGACTCACAAACTGAATTTTTTTTACTGAGGACTAAATTAAAGTCCAAGTCAAAATAGGTCATGGCACAGTTTCTACTGAACGTGACTGATTTACTCTTTGGATTCCTTCAAAATAAAATTCTGACAAAAATGATTCTTGTGAGAATTCCATTCACAACTCAGAGCCAAAACGGACTCTTCTGACTCTCGTTCATTGTTCACAGGAGGTCTTCAATTCGCTCACCGTGCGTTACACCGACTGAGCCACACAAATTGGAGACGAGTCAGAAGAATTGAACGGCTCTTTTTACTGAGTCACGTCAAGAACCTAATCTCAAAAAAAGAACCTTTCATCACGACGAATAGTGAAACAGCTGCTATTCTGTCTGGAACTGCTGAATGAGATGAATCAGTACAGCCTTGCACTTTGGATCTTGTAACACAAAAGCTAATTTGCCGTGAAAAAAAACACTGGAGTAGAGAAGCCACTCTGGTACCAGGTCCACATATGCTACACTCAAGTAGAAGTAGAAATACCCAAAGTTCCTTGATGCATTAATATCAACTGGCTGATGTTGAATGAAGTTTAAATAGTAAACTGTCATTACCAGCAATCAGATCATAAGAGAACAAGACTGAAAATTGAAGCGTTAATCCTGTTTACAAAATTTTCCTAACAGGGGTAACATAATAAACATAGAGGAGTTAAAGGTGAATATATCCATTTTGGAATGTTGTAAAAGTACTAGGAAGTCCCCTAAAATGTACCCACAAGCATCAAAAAAATATAAAATGGAAGTTACAAACATCTCCAGCAGGGAAGGTACTTTCCATCCTTGCCCGCTGGACTTCATCATAACATACACAGCTTTCACATCCCATATACTGGTCCAAACCAACTGAAAAACCCCTGACAAAAAAAAAAAAGATTTGAAAAAATATGTTGTCAAATTTCATTCTGATTCACCAAAAAACTTCCTCACAAAAGCATCCCAAAGTCGTGGTTTTCCACTGGAAGAGGCGATTGTCGTCAGCCAGATAGAATCGAAGTATGTCACAGAAAGCCCCAAATCGAAATCTCTCTCTGCAAACAGGGATCTTTTGAATCCCTCTTTCCCCGAGGTAGGAGGAAGACGCCGTTTTCTAATTGCCTCTGACGCGTTTTAAAAATACATCTCTACACGATGGAGCTTATCTGCAGATACTGTATCTCCCCGGAGATAAGGTTCTGCTATACTTCTGTTGCCTATGAAACCGAGTGATTAGAGCATTACAGTAAGTCACTGATAGGAATGTCTGTTTATTAAAGATACCCGTTCTCAACAATCGCTTCAGGAGACCTTCATCATGTCCAAATCACCCGCGGGATAAACCAATAATGACCCGAGTCGCCCGCTGTGGGGTCTAACACTGGGGTTGGACTTCATTTAAAGATTTGTGATAATTTTACAGCAGGTTTTGTGACCTTGAGGGCTACACGTAACCCTAACCTTAAAAGCTTGGCGTGTCTGCCAAAACTCTCACCAACTTCTCCGGATGCACCACTGAGAACATCCTCTCTGGCTGCATTACTGCCTGGTAGGGCAGCTGCTCTGCTGCTGATCGCAAGGCCCTCCAGAGGGTGGTGAAGACAGCGAAGTGCATCATCGGCTGCCATCTCCCCTCCGTGCAAGGCATCTACCACACACAATGCCTGAGGAAATCATTGAAAATCATAGAAGACTACAGCCACCCAGGGCTATGGACTTTTCACGTTGCTGCTGTCTGGTCGAAGTTACCATAGCGTTCGGGTACAGACTACAAGACACACAAACATTTTTTATCTCCAGACCATCAGGCTTCTTAACCAGCAATACTAAGCTACTAATCATATTGATGACACATGAACAATTCTGTGTATGCTCTGGTCACTTGTACATTTACTGAAAATTACCCTAGCCTAAATGACCTAAGTGTAATGTACGTACTGTATATCCCACACCTCCACTTTATATTATAATATTAAATATTTATATTGCAATTGTCCATTCATACTCTCCCTCTGTCTACAACTATCAGGATACATATGCTATATTCCCCATTTTTACATTCCCTGGAACTGCTAGTAGTGTTTTGTGTCTTTTTAACAATTTAATATCTTCTTTCAATGCCTTCTACGTAGTTGTAGCTTGCCTTGTCACAAGAATTTCACTGTTCAGAATGACCCTCTGTTATACTGTGCATTTGATAATAAACTGTTTGACTTTGACACTTCATTCATGTCCGCGGGTTCAGTGGCTGCTGTGCGCCGGACGCTTTCAACTGGAAACAACGGAAAGATGACAAATAATAATACAAATCCAAACAAAGATAATAGGCGTCCAGCTCAGCTGTTTCCTAACCCTAATCATAATAATAATAATAAATATAGCTGCAGGCAGCAATACGCAGGGTCCAATTTAGGTGTATTAGGTAGGTTTTACAGTTTTCCGGGTTCTCTGAAATGCAGCACGAGTTACAATTTTCCGAGTTTATATTGAACCCCGCATTGGCTCCTCAGGTATGCAGTCTACACAGCGCAACACTCTGAATGTGAATGATCACCCAGAGATTCATTATTCATGATGTCGCAAGTGGACATCCAAACAATATTTAAATAAATAAATTCGAACAATAGCAATGGGGCTGGACCCATGTGACCCACCGTGTACTGTGGGGTCATTTGGCGGCTTCATAGATTTTTTTTTTTCCACATCACTTGAAAGTGGAGAATCAGAGCTTCCAAACAAGGTGTCACTTGAAAGCTATGACTTGTTCATGACAAGGGCGTGGCAAACTGTGTTTCTGTGATAATCACCTCCAAAGTTTTACCCACACCAGATGTGGGTAAAACATGCACACACATGCTTTTTGGGGTGGTGGCCAGTGAAATGTGGCCACATTAGTAAAGCGAGCGTCCAGGTGAACTGCGTCTCGTAAGTGAACTGCGTTCAGGGATATTTAACTCCACGGTTTAGCATTTTTCTAATATTTATAAATCAAACTCGGTTTTGAAAATACGTTGAGAGATAAAAAAAACCCACAAAGGAACACAAATCCGGAAAAATCTCATTTTCCTTCAAGAAAGGTTTTTTCCAACTTATTTGGCTGTTCCTGGCGGTTTTAGAAATGAGCGAAATGGTGAGTTTTGCTGTGGTGGGTCACCTCAAACAATAATAATAATAATTCAAATAATAGCATTAATAATAGCAATAATAATAATAAGATCTATTATTGACTTTAAACCAAACCTTGTCATTGTTACAAGTCACCTTGTTGTGTGTGAGTACATGGAGAGTCTCAGTGAGGGCAGGTGACGTTTGGTCTTGTGCGCGACAATTATGGCCTTTTTAAGCATTTCTTTACGTATTTACGGAGGTTTACGATGGTAGTCGAATAAACGTAATTTAAGTGTTGACTTCTTTCCTTTGATTAAATTCTCATTAAGTTATGTTTCCATGAAATACGAAAAAGGTTGTCGTAATTTCAATATCATGGCTTCTATTTTTGTCAGTGACGCATGACCACCTGGATACTTGGGGTCAGATTTTCACAAATTTACGCTCCGTATGTGGATTGATTTGGATGGAACTTGAGTTCAAGTTCAACCACAAGATGTTTGCAACGTTCCAGTTCAAACAAGACGTCAACCGTGTGCGTAGCTTCTGCCGTTGTTCTGTTCCAGATAGTTTTAGCCCTGTTTGGGATAGTTTGGCTTGTAGGTGACCATGAATTTGGGTCAAATTCGGTCGGTATTTAATAAATGTTTCACTAAATTGGACCCTGCGGGCTGGACCCTTAATAATAATAATAATAAAAATAATGATAATAATAATGAATATAGCTGCAGGCAGCAATACACTCCGTCCATTTTAGGTAGGTTGGTAGCTACGTATTACATTTAGCAGTTCACCCTGATTCTGACCCGAATTTGTTGTGTCGGACAATATTTTAATTGTCTGGCCATAATAGTCGTCTTTGTTCTTTGTCCTTATTTTGTAATTATTTTGTATAACAAACGCAATAAATACATGTTTGTGGTGTGGTGTGGATGGTATGGTTTGAGCAGCCACACCTGACCTGGATCTAGGTGATTGGGTCAGGGTGGCTGCATACCTGTTTCTCATTGGTTGGGCTAACGAGCAACAGGTTAAAACCCCATCCACACACACTCAGGATAGGAGCCCTGTCATGACATGTTCCATCTGCTCCTGGCTAATTCCACCTAGCCTCCTCTCTCCACTAAACTGGTGTCTTTATTGCACTTATTGTGCTAACAATCTTCAGTTGAAGAACTCAGTTAAATAGATTAATTGCCTGTAATGTAATACAGATAACATTTATTGGACATTAACATTAATTTTGAATTTGACTTATTATAGTAGGACTAATCACTATCTAACGCCTTCTCCCTTTTCATTTTAAGACCGCTACGTTTAGTTGTCGGAGGCTGCATGAACATTCAATTTCTTTAAAACAACCATCAATGTTTGCTTCTAAACCAAACCTTGTCATTGTGATAACGCACTGTGTTGTCTGTGGAAATAGAGCTGTAGCCACAGTGCTGGGAAGTTGATGTTTGGTGTCGTATGGGGCAACAATGACCTATTAACACAATTTTAGTGGTGTAGCCTTTTTTTGGATTAAATTTTCCGGTGGGTTACGGTTGCATGAAATCCAAAAAGTGTTGACGTCTTTCTGTGAGTGATTACAATTTCACAGTTAATGTCACAGTATAGTTTGCCGACATGTTTCTAGTACATAAAATGCTTAATTCGCACAGTCAGGGTGGACTTGACTCGATGTGGTGACAACCTTCGGTGGATTATTGTTTTTAGGTTACAATTCCATGAAACCGGAAAAGGGTTCACATCTTTCCATGACTAATTACAATTTTCAGGGTACTATTTTTTCTGATTTATCCCCAGAATATCAAACTCCTGATGGACTCGCAAATATTGTTTGTAATGACTTCCTTGAATCCCTCAAAGTAAGGAGGAACACAATGCCGCATCTAACACGGGGTTAGATTCCAACAGAACGTCTGAACAATCAAATTCAATTGAACAGCCCTGCAGACGTCAACCAGGTAAGACGGCACGCATGCACACACACGCGCGCGGACGTAGTTTGTAATTTCTAACCACTACAGAACGATAGACTCTACACCACACACAACGCTAATGGACATACAGAACCACAACCTGCACTTTCATAAGGAAGTTTCTGAGCGCTGGCGTCGGTGATGCACGAACGTTTGGCTACTGCTGGTCTGTCAGTTTTTCACTAATTTGTGCTCCGTATGTGAACGTTCAACATTCATTCAATTTGAATGAAACGTTAACCACAAGATGTCTGCGACGCCCCGGTTGTTACAACACGTCAGTCATGCCTGTAGCTGCAGTGGTTGTTCTGTTCCAGACAGTTTTAGCCCGAAAAGTGCCAAGTAGATTAAAAATAATAATAATCCGAACAATAACAATAGGGGACCATCCCTATGGCATGGTCTAATAATTGTAATAATAATAATAAATATAATGATAAAAATAAATAATAAAATCAATGAAAAAACATTACTAAAGTGACTTTGAATTAGAATTTTTGAATATAAATTGAGGGCTTATTTCATCAAGATGTGAATTAGATGTAATAAGCCCATGCAGGTTCCGATGCAACTCTTCCTTCCAAGACCCTCAAAAAGAAAAAGGATGGTAAAAAGTGTTTAAATCACCAGACGGATGAATGCATGAATGGAGTCCCTGCCCCCACCCGTTTGGGAGAGTGGGCGCTCGCTCGCATGGGTATTGATTTCATATCGATCCCATCCTGTTCCGTCCACTTGATTTAAGGAATCAGAAACGTCAATGTACATTCATTTGTTGTTGTTTTGTAGAGAAACTGGATGTCTTAACACCATTGCTCGGCACCTGGGTGTGTCCTTTGAGAGAGGGGCCCACGGAACAGACATCTGCTCTGTTTTCTTGCCCTAAAATCTTCATACAAATTATTGAAACGACGTCCTGTTGTCCCTTATGGAACAAACACATATACTTTATACAAAGGTATTGTAATACAGTATATATATAAAAAAAATACATTGGAATATATGGCAGGACTCACACATTTTTCACAATACATGATGATATATTGTTATTTTCTTTAATACAATGTAAATACAATATTAGTAACGATACTAGTACTATAATACACTAAAATATACTTCACATGACCTGTTTTTCCAATATTTCTTAATACACAAGTCTGGTGGTTACATATTGTTGTGTGGGGAAGGTGTGGTTTGAGCAGCCACACCTGCCCTGTGTCTAGTAATAGGGGCCAAGGATCAGAGTGGCTGCATACCTGTTGCCCGTTGGTTGGTCTAACGAGCAACAGGTAAAACCCCCATCCCCACACACACTCAGGAGAGGAGCCCTTATCATGACACATGTCAGTCTGCTCCTGGGCTTATTCCACCTAGCCCACTGTCTACAATAAATTGTGCGTCTGAAAACCCGTTGTCTGTGTCTCAGTGCCGGAGGTCCCTGTTCAGGTGCCAGTGTTGCAGTTTCGCCTACCACGCGCCATCCAAGTGGTGTTTTCAGGGACTTCCAGCACAGAAACACAGACACACACAGAGTTTCAGACACACAGTTTATTGTAGCGAGGGGGCTGGGTGGAATAAGCCTGGGAGCAGGTGGGCACCTGTCATGACAAGGGCTCCTCTCCTGGGTGCATGTGGGGATGGGGGTTTTACCTGTTGCTTGTCAGACCAACCAACGAGCAAATGGTATGGTATGGTAAATGGTCTATATATATATATATATATATATATATATATATATATATATATATTTTATTTTATTTTATTTTATTTTATTTTTTCATGCATATATCTATGTAAAGATACGTACCTCGACTCATATTTTTCTATGATTTCCTTCTTAGTTTCAATGGGAATCATTGCCTTTTTCTTTTTCCCATCATCCTTCTTCTTAGGACTCATCATGAAGGGTGAAAATAAACAAAATACACAGCACAAACACAGTAAATATGAAAAAAATATGGAAAAGCCACGAACTACATGCACACACAATGTAGGTCGCCCTCTGACTGACTGCTGACTGGCCGCCGACGCGCCAACTGCAAATTTCCACGCTTGTATCTTGGAGCAGTCGGTCGCAAGTCGATACAAATTTTCACGACTATCGTAACTCAAGGTCAAGGTCAAGAGATTATTTGTCACATACATACACATACGCATATCTTGGATTAGTCGTAAGTAGATGCAATCGTAAGTAGAGCTTCCACTGTAATTGTAAAATATATTTCACATATAGGCCTATACCTATAGATGTTTCAAATATGAAATGCATTTCATGAACAGTGTTACACTGCCAGATAATGGAAGACCCTGAATGTGAATATATGAGAGATATGGAAAATACTATATGTCTGTAGGATAATGGACTCTCTTTTGACTTTCAGCAAATCTTTTGTATGTATTGCTGGAGGCAGCAGAACTCTCCCTGCAATATTTGTTACAGTAAAAGGTACATCACTTACATCCATCACTGTGTGTAATCTCCTGCCAGTAGTATCCATCCCATCCTGAATCAGCAAATCCAAAGTCTCACTGCTGTCATGTTGTGTCTGTATTTGCCTTGACTTTGTAAGTGTATTGACTTTTTAAGTCCAATTCCATTTGTAACACTAATCGAACATCAATATTTTATCACCAAAAGTTATCTTTAATGTACCATTGTTAATCAACAGGGGTGAACCATGAAGATACTAAGTATGTCGATATTGAAATTAGGTCAATTCAGCGAAAAATAATTATTTAAAAAAAAATATGAGCCCAGGACGGTTGACCCTGATTAACTCATGCGCACTCAATTTAATGACCTTCCAGAGTACTTATGCTGCATCTTATACTCAAACACACACACACACGCATGCACACGCAGGCACGCACGCACGCACACACACCCACACACACACACACACACACACACACACACACACACACACACACACACACACACACACACACACACACACACACACACACACACACACACACACACAAAAGCAATAAATCAGAGACAATTTCTCTGGTGAGATCAACTGTGTTAACCACCACCTTTAAACACTGTTAGAAAACTGACCAACACAAGCAAATTGCGAGCCTGTGTGCCACATGAAAGTGTTAACCACGGCCAGTCAGAGGAGAGAAGTTGGGGGCCGATGGAGGTTGAGCATTGATTCCATTCAACCCAGAGAGGAAACGAATCAATGTCGGACAAATTACCTTCTTTCAAGAGTGAGAGAGAAAAGTTAACAAACGGGTTACAGGCTACATTTATTCGTAGCACGCCATGTGCTTAATTGTTAGCGCCTCTGCTCTCTCCATGCTGACATGCATTCACGGCAGTGACGTGCGGTCAGGGCAGGAGTGCCTACCCTGTGATAATAAAAACAACATTTGATTCGTACAGCATCCTAATATTAGATTTGCAACTTGTACTTGATCTTTTTATATTTCACCTAATGGTATATATACAGCAGGTTAAAATTTGGCATCTTTGCGTCACAGGACAGTGAGCCTCTTTGCCTTCACCTCCCATAGAAGGGGATTCAGCAGGTTGGCTCAGTCGGTTCCCGTGTCATTCAAGATATATGTGGAAAGGCATGGGGACCACACTGACTTTTTGCATAAATGTGCATTATGATTGGTATGTACCTATCATTTATTACATAAATGCGTTGTGAATTACATTACACCCTCATGCCTCTGGCACACCAAGAAGGACTTGCTGCTTTGGGTGAAGTACAGTACATATTGCATTGTTGTGTTTATTGTTGGTGCGCCGACACCGGACGAGAGGTCTTCACAGAATTTCAGACCCCAACCTGATTGGAACCCCTAAATTTGTCTTGAGATCGGATTAGAACCCACCCTTAAAAAATGTATAAATACCCAGATGGACGTGTAGATCAGTCTGTGTGCTCACTTGAACTGTTTGTTGCTGTATCTATAGCTGTATGAACAACTGTATGAATTGCATGTGGTTGGGCAATGATGCTGAATAATCTCTATCGATAGTATAGAGGATTTTGCGGTAGCCCATAGTCTACGTTGTTCTCTATCCTCTCTTATTACTGGCTAGTTATAAATCATTTCAATCAGGCTTTATGCGATATGCTGCAGTGCACTCCCATTTCCATGTCATTAAGTTGCTGCGTCAAAACCTCTCTGATTTGCCACTAAGAGCTCATGACACATTACGGATTTATGGCAGAGTCAGTCGTGAGTCTTCCAAAAAACATTCTCTTCATCAAGCTTGTTGAATGATATTTCCGGGTTAGGCATCACCTCAACACTTTCTACCAAGAACGCCTTGCCAAACTAAAAAAAAAGAACTTAACTCTTAAAAAAGCCAATGAGCGAGATGATGAGATCATCTAAGCTACAGTCAGCACCCATAGTTGACAAGAGGTTCCTCAAATGTCCCTCAAAGTATGAAGAATTTGAGGGAAATTCTCATTGTCCTTTACAGATGTTCGAGAGCGCTTTAGTTGAGGCAGCTCCAACCGCAGCTTCAGATTTTTATGACAAATATCCCTTAAAACAAACAACATTGCAAAGACATGAATCCTCACAAGCTGGAGGGATCTTGAAAACAATTTTTTATTTTTATTTTGAAACAAATATTATTATTATTATTATTATTATTATTATTTTATTTTTTATTTTTTATTTATTTTTTATTTATTTTTTATTATTATTATTTATAGTATTTAAAGAAATTCATGGTTCTGGAAACCCAAACAGGGGGCTGTCACATGTGTCAAAAACCTGTCAATTTATCACTCAATGTTTAGTTAAGCATGTAGTGCAAAAATATAATCTAAAAATGACCAGTCATCTAACTTTAGTGACGAAGAAAAACCTCACTAAATGCAATTTACATCAGCAATTACTCATTCGTTTTCCTGTTACTCTTGTCTTGAATATAAAAAACATGAAAATTCTGTAAAGTGATTTGTCAAACAAAGACCTAAATCCGGATAAAGGGTGTTTGTTTTAGTTTTAATTTTTCTTTGTCTATTACTTAGACGTAGGAGTTGGATTTGATCAAATCTGATAAATGAAATAACTATTACACAATGAGTTAATTTTCGAAGCTATTCCTCAACAGCTTAAGTAAATATTTTCCTTTTTATATTCAGCAACTAAGCGATCCATCCAGAAATCCCAACTGGAAATCCCAACCTTGACTGGTTGACCATTTAAAAAAGAAATAGACTTTTTCACACTCACTGTCAATCCATCCATCCGCATTGACGAAAACAATGACAGAGAGTTGGATAATGTATGGGAAGACATAGGTAAATGAAAAATCCACATGATCATCTTTCAGCAGTATTGTGATACATAACTATGTAATCTACAAATCAACCAATCAAAAGTTGATGTAAAGCAAAAACTCCCCACTGTAAGAAGCCTGAAATATATAGTATATAGAGTAAATATATAGTTTACCACCCAGTGATGATTCAATGTGATAATGAACCTCACTTGAAACGGATATTGTGACACACATTTCCAATTCGTCCACATCGTAAAAAGCCCCCCAGGAGGATGATACACTGGCAAGTCACAAGTCCTACCTTTTGCTGATTTTGTTGTCGTTGATGTTGTTGTAGGGCTGAGGGAGGGGGTCCGGGTGGTGTCGTCAAGGGGGTTGCCTGGGAGGAGGGGGGGAGGGGGGGGTAACGGAGGGGGAGGGTCGTTGGACGGTGTTGGGTGGCGGAGGTACGGGAGGCAATACAGGTCCGTCTCCTCCGTCTCAGAGAGAGGTTCTCTATCTCCTCCCAGGCTGCAGCCAGCTCCTCTTATAGGAAAGAACACTCCGCCCCTCTGTACGGCTCCCTCCACCAACACACCTCCCTTTTTTCTTCTGCTGTTCTCTGTCTATCAAAACTCTCTCACTCTTCCATCACGAAGAGGGAGAGAGCAAGAGAGAGGCGGGGGCAGGACCGAGGCCTGGGAGAAGATTGGGAATAAGACGATGGAGTGATGAAGAGAAGGAGGTAAAGCCGGGGCAGAGGAGAGAGAGAACGCACAGCGGGGGGAAGTAGGGAGAAGAGGGATGAGATGAGAGAGTAGGGAGGGGCAGGAGAAAGGTAGAGAAAGGAGAGGTGTAGAATAGGAGGTAAAGCCTAGAACCTAGAACCTGCATTCTGAAATAAGCTATAAAAACCCTTAAAAATTCTGACATTCAAATGTATTTCGAGTTGAATTGACTGACCTAGAATGGTGTGTGTATGAGATTATTCAGCTCATTTTGGGGAATAGAAATGTCTTTGGATTTCTTAATGACAAAAGAAAAGCAAATTCTTGCGATTTGTTAAAATAAACGAGTCACGTTTTATAGACAACAGCAGACTGTTGATGTTCTCCAGTCTGGACATTTCAGTGATGTCCTTGTTTCTGAATACACCATTTTGTGGATTGTTTTATAGCTTTAACATTGATTTAATTGCAGACACCAGCATTTCCATCCATCCATCCATCCATCCATCCATCCATCCATCCATCCACCCATCCACCCCCATGCATCCATCCATCCATCCATCATCCATCTATCCACCCATGCATCAATCCATCCATCCATCCATCCATCCATCCACCCATGCATCCATCTATCCATCATCCACCCACCCACCCACCCATTCATCCATCCATCCATCCATCCATCCATCTATCCATCCACCCATCCACCCATCCATCTATCCATTCACCCATCCATGCATTCATCCATGCATTCATCCATCCATCCATCCATCCATCCATCATCCACCCATTTATCCATCCATCCATCCATTTAGCCATCCATCCATCCATCCATCCATCCAAACTCTGTCATCAGTATTTCCTGCCGCTGTGTTTGGTGTACTTGGGTCAACAGAAGCGCTCTAAAAATGGCTTCTGTAAACAGTAACAAGGGTAAACCTTCTGTGTTTACCTGCTGCATCACCATGCACTGTTCAACACATACACACACACACACACACAGTGACGGCAAATGGGGGAAACACTCCAGTACTGTGTTTATAACACGTTTGTGTTGGTGGATGTGCTTTAGTATCAAGAATTGTGTGTGGATATTAATGTGTGTGTGTCTGTGTGTGTGTGTGTGTGTGTGTGTGTGTGTGTGTGTGTGTGTGCGTGTGTGCGTGCATACGTGCGTGTGTACGTGCGTGCGTGAGTGCGTGCGCGTGCGTGCGTGGGTCATAAGAAAGCCAATGAAGAGTGCCATTGATCAATATTCTATGCAACTCAATTCAATTAACCAAGGTTTGGAGGATAGCATTGTCTTAGTAAAATAGAGTATGTTCATATGAGTGTATCTTCGTGTGTGTGTGTGTGTGTGTGTGTGTGTGTGTGTGTGTGTGTGTGTGTGTGTGTGTGTGTGTGTGGCAACTATAGCTACATCGACATAAGAGCACAGAGACAGAGGCCAGACACACAGACAGACAGGTTGGCAGACAAGCACGACTAGATTAGTACTAGATGGCTTGCTTTGCCTATTTCTGGTCAGAATTGAGTCACCCAGATAAGCGTAGACCTTTTACCTCAACTAATTAATCACATTTACCATTTCTAACACCACCTTAAGTACCTAAACGCAAATAACTGTGAAATCTAGACATTGGAAATACATTGACATGACGACTATTATCCCCACCTGGGCATAGACGTAAACTACACCTTTACAGCACATTTATGCCCATTTTAGCCTAGCTATGGATGTCTTTTCAACGTTTTGTTCAATGTAAAAGGTGTTCAGTGGGAAGACATACGGTCAGTCATTCGGACAGGCGGTGGGAGACGGGGGAGTCAGGGAAGGCTGGTCCTGAGATAGGACCCTAGAGGTCAATATGCCATTAAGCCAACAGTCTCCTCGGAGCAGGAGCTTGTTAGCAGATAACATCAGCCCTGGTGGACGGAAACACAGGATCCAAATTCAGCAGACGGACAAGACAAGAGCGACAGATGGGGGACCAATCACAACACACTCTCTCAGTGCTCAGTGTCCATTAGTAGCAGACTGTGGTTGTACTAGGTAGCCACCAGTATTCACCAGTAAAAGACTGTGGTTGTACTGGGCAGCTCTCAGCATCCACAAGTAGAAGACTGTGGTTGTACTGGGCAGCTCTCGACGTCCATCAATAGTAGACTGGGGTTGTACTGGGTAGCCACCAGTATGTATCCAACAGAGAAAGACTGGTTATACTGGGCATCTCCAGTAGAAGAATGGGGTTGCATGTCATTCAGTGTCCACCAGTAGGAGGGTTGTGGTTGCACTGGGCAGCTCTCAGTGTCCACCAGTAGGAAGGTTGTGGTTGTACTGGGCAGCTCTCAGTGTCCACCCATAGGAAGGTTGTGGTTGCACTGGGCAGGTCTCACCAATGTTGTTAGAATGGCAAGTGGCAAGGCAGGTAAAGTTATGCTAAGATAGCATTTGGTTTACCGATCAATAAACTGTTGTGCGAGGGATATTTCAAGCCATTCAGCAGAAATCCAACTCCGGCCACAGACGCCGATTGACAAGGATGTTCCGACATTACCAGAATGAATCAAAACCGACTCAACTCGGCTCAAACAGAACTCAAACTGAATTACGGATACATCAAATCAAATCAACGTAGGGAACAGATGTCAATAAAAGGCGAACCGCACATTTGTCACACACACACACACACACACACACACACACTCCTCTTCCAGAAAAACCTCAAAAAACCCACCGAACCGACACAACTGTACAGCAGAGGCACCCCCGGTGCTTCCATCAGAGACAATGCTCTCTCTAAGTCTGTGTTGGCGTCTAGCGTCACTGATTACATATTCTGGCGTTTGAGCAATCGGGAGTCAACGCACAACACCCGCAAATGAGCAATTAGTTTACATTGTGGAGAAGACCGGGGGGCTTTCTGGGTCGCCGTCTCGCCCGAGCCGAAACAAAAATAACGGCAGAAGTGCTTTTAAGGGCTTTTTTGGGAGAAGCACAACAATCAAGAGCACAGGCCCGACGCGACGTGGGAGATGAAGAGGAACAGGAACAGGAGAGAGACAGATGGAGACAGAGCCGGAGAAAAAAGACAGACAGAGAGAGAGAGTACAGAAACATACATTTACGTCGATGGCCGATCGATGAAACAGAGTTTCCCTCGACAAAAATGAATCAATGCCATTAATTAAAGGCTCGTTAAGACTTCTCCTGCGGGAAATGGCTGAAGGCTAAACAGTCATGTGCGGCTGCTAATTTCAGCGGCGCCCGATCAACCGCGAGGAGAAATGACAGAAATATGAGGGCAAACAAGAGTGACGAAACTGAGTGATTTATTTTCGGGAGAAACGGCCAGAAAGAAAGTCGACAATGGCATTGTCGTCGCGTACTGTCTTCCTGCCTGTCTTGATGCTTCCTCCAGAGTCTATTCTTCTTGGTTCTGGTTAAGAAAACATGGTAAAAATGGGGTCTTGGGTGGGCAAAATACAGTATGTTCATCTGTGAATCGATGCTATTGTCATTTTCAGTCAGCAAATATCGCATTTTGTATATTCTGTATATTTTTATATACATCTGATTATTTTCTGTTTTCAAATTTTTTGGCTATTTGTATATATTTGAAATTTTTAATTAATATTTTTATATATCTTTTATTCATACTGCACCCTTTTTATTCAAAACTTTTTTGTATTATTGTTTTTATTCGCCCGGTTAAGCCTTTTTTTAAATGCTGATTTTCTGTGGAGAAATGCACCCATCCTCACCAGAACAAAATCTACGTCGGATTCCTGGCAAATTAAATCAGATTCAGATTCTGATTCTGAAAACAAAGCCTCTGATAGCGTGATAAAATAAGAAGCCGAGGTGAAAAATCCAGGTCCAGAAAGTACCATTCCACTCAGGGATTTCAAGCCAACGACATGGATTTGCCAAATCGCGACAACCTATGAGGGCGCAATCCGCTGGATCAGGGCGGGGCTGGAGCAAAAACCTTGGCAAAGCGAGAAAACTCATGCTGTTTTAAAGTGATGTTCCCGTAACAAGAATAACGCTTCATTTAAGTGACAGGGGTATTCACTTAAATTAAGCTTTTCCTGAAGAATTACCCGCTACATGAACTACATAAACAGCGAAACCCTGGATGGATTTCTGTTTTTTTTTATTTGAACAGAATTGACAAGAACTTATGAATACATCCACGCTTTCCTGATGTATTACCTTACGTAACGTACCTTTGGATCATTCAGTAAGCACTAACGGTCGTATAAACGGTCATAGTCATTGCCGCGGCTCCTTTTTTACCTAACCACTCAAACCAATTTTATTTTTGTTGGCATGGAGAAGCAGAAATTAGGGCAACGTATTCAATTCGGTTTCCCCAACCGTGGCCATTAGCGGGTGAGCCACCCACCCATTAATCCCTCCATCAATAGAGAAATGTGAGATGAACGTTAAGAATATTTTTTTTGCAAAATAATTATCCATAGCTTCCCTGATCCTTTATTATTATATATTGTTTATTTCATATTTGTAGCTTAATGAATCCGTCCAGGAGAGGTGCCGGCGGTGTTTATTTTCCTCACCACACTACGTTCCACACAGTTTAAAGTTCCAACAAATTGAAAGGTGAATCATTGGTGTAGGAGAATATTTATTATTTCCATTCAATAAAGGCCGCATGCTCTTTTAAATATCACAGTCGTCATACAGAAAACAGTGGTGGAAGTGAGTAGGAGAAAGAAAACGAGAACAAAACATTAGACAAACAAGACAGACAAAAATGTCCTAAATCTATCAAACAACCCGCCCACGAATAGAACAATTTCCAGGGTGAAAGCTCTTAATGTGATAAAGAATCCCAGATGGCGACCTGAGAGACTTCAATATGGTTTCAATAAGCCTCCCCCAACTAATCAAATCAGCTGCTTCAGGCTGCATTAACAGATAATAATGCTAATGAAATAAATCAGAAGACGTATGCGTACGTATATGTATATGCGATGTGAAAGATTGTTAAATAGAATGTACCACTGTGTACACTTTTCCACGTTCCATCCGAGCTTACTGGTGAGCTTATGTATTTATCTTAAGTATAAAAATAAGTGAATAATATGAAAATAAAACAAAAAAATTTAATTATAAAAATGTTTTAATAAATAATATGAAAATAAGAAAAAATTCAATAAAATCAAACAATGCACATGACTGGAGCGAGCTAACAAAGCTGACTGGCTAACTATTCTCCCCCTGCTACTGTACATGTATAAAACTGTGAGGAGCTGCTCACATCTTCATGCTACCGCTAGCTGTTTAGCTGCTGTTTCAAAATGGCAGGAAGTCTGTGCGTGAGTCAAGGAGTGGCTGGTGAAGAGCCTTTTTCTGCACTTTTTTTTTTGTCAGTCTGGGCCACCGTATGTCAGACGTCAAATGGTTTCTTGGAAGAAACAGAGAAGGAGGTTAGGAGAGGCAAAGGTTGCTTGAAGTTTGTTTACCTCAGTCACCATTTTCTCGGATTTCAGCTAAAGCAGCACCATGTAACTTGTTGTATTTGGCGCCACCCTACAGTTTCTGAGTACAATTGCACTTTTACACCACTGTGGGCGCAATCAAAGTGAGTGCCAGCCGAGGTGTGGGTGCCGGGCGCGCCACTGAACTGTCCCATATGTCCCGTTGGGTAGGTTTATTTTCTGCATTACTATGGGACATTTCGACTGGCAAGTTTATAATTTATGTTTTTGTTTTTATTTATACATAAATTTTACCACACAGGCGTTAAAACACAGACATTACATAGTGCAAGAACAGGCGGTCGGGGTGTGGGTGGGAATGAAAGAGGTGCCATAATGTATGGCACAGCGCTCAAGCTTGATAAAGGTTGGGAGAATTATTTTATGTATTAAATGTCAGTAGACAGACAGACAGACAGACAGACAGACAGATAGATAGATGGAGCACTAACTTCTACGGGACCCGTGGACCTGGAGGACCGGCTCCACCGCCATCCCTCCACCCGCTCTCTCCCCCCCTCCATCTCTTTTTCTCCTTCTCTCTTTCTCTGGGAGAGCAACGGCGGCAGAATGCGTATGAGGCTCGGTTTTGTTGGAGGAAGATAAAAGAGCCCTTATCTTCGCCCGGCCAGGTGCTTAGAATTCTGATCCAATCAAGACCCGCTTAAAAGAATTCATTGACTTCTGAACCCTGGCCTCATTGTTACGTATGTTCAAGAGAGGGGGAGGGGGTGGTGGGGGTGTGATAGAGAGGTGTGCGTGTGTTTTGGAGGGCGTGCGTGTTTTATATTTTAATTCTGATGTGGAGGGCCCCCGGTGCTGATGAAGGTTGGTCGATGTGCCAAGTTGCGTTGGAACCGAGAAACATGCAGTCAGCGCGAGGCTTGAGTATGATTAAATTGATCTTCGACTTTTATTTCAAATAATGGCAGCAACATTTGCCAAAAGAGGTCAGGCACTCATTTTCTCTTGGTTCTTCGGGTTGCTCACTCGTACTGTACATTTCAGGGTTCTGCTAAAAAACCCTTTGAGGTTGGAGGTTGACCTGGAAGTTTTCAGTTGCTACTGTCGGTTGGAGCCAGTTATACTTACTTCAGTATATACTTATACCCACTGCGTCCGTTGGTCAAAATAAATCCTGTTGGTAACTACCGAAAGCCTCACAAACATGTATAACTTTGCTTATTATTATGGCCTGCTAATAGTTTAGTGCCGCAAGACTTGTGAACGAATCAATCGAACAAATCAAACAAATATTTTAAATGACTCAGGAGCCGGGAGTCACTCCGGCAAAAGAGTTGGATGAGCAAGTTAAACTTTGACTCACAAACTCAAAATGAATGCTGAGGACTAAATTAGGGTCCAAGGCAAAGAAAGCCTTGGCATAATTTGGAATGAATGTGACGGATTTACTGTTTGCATTCCACCAAAATAAATGACTTTGACAGAATTTTATAATTCTTGTGAGAATTCCATTCATGACTCAGAGCAGCACAGACTCTTTGAACTCTCGTTCACTGTGCATTAAACTTGACTTGGAAAAATCAAAGCCCTCTTTATACCTGAGTGACTGGTCAAGAACAAAATCTAGAAGAGTCTAACCTTTCATCACCACGAATAGTATCAAGAAACTTGAGCTTGTTTTAATTAAGATAGAGCTTCTATTCTGTCTGTTGATTAATTAATACAGGCTTGCAGTTTTGATCTTGCAACACAAGAGCTAATTTCCATTATTTATTTTTGAAAGTGGAATTTGCAAATTTGCGAATCAGCATCGACCCAGAAGTGGATGAGTGGGATCAGCTGGATCAGTGAAGGGGTGGAGGAGCAAAGACATGGAAAGGGGACTGTAACAATCTGAACCTGGAACTTTCCACCCCTCCTAATAGTGGACTGGAAATACAGAGGTGCTGCACAACTTTATCTCGAAATAACATTTATTATTCTGTCCAGTGTTTTCTCTACGTAGCCAACTCATACACATATTCAACCTTAGATACCCTTCACACATGAACGCGCGCACACACACACACACACACACACACACACACACACACACACACACACACACACACACACACACACACACACACACACACACACACACACACACACACACACACATTCATGTGAGCCAAATCAGAAGTAGGCAGGTTCACAATATTTACATGCTTCATTAACAGACACGACTCACAGACACCCAGTGTCTCTCGATTTGAACATTATGAGCCGGCCGACCAATAATAGAACCACTTCTGATGTCGTCACATTGTCCCACTCTTGTCCCCTCTTACTCTTATGGTGGCCAAATCTGGACACACCATCTTGGCCAGAGAGCCAAAGCAATGGGAGCGATATTAATTGTACAACAATGGAGGTAAACAACTGCCCTGCTAGAGCCATCTCTACAGCCATGGAAAACAAGCCTCCATGAAATGAAGTTGCGATTGGAATGGATGTGCCTGTAAGGAAGAGATATGCAGCATATCAATAGAATCAAGCAAGAATACACGCACACGCACGCACCACCACGCCTGCTTTAAGTGCACCCCAGCACCCTCCTGGTTGCATTCCTCTCCTTTCCTCCCTCATTTACTGCCATAACTAACAGGAAGAAGCCACGTGCCCAGTTGTAGTTCCAGTTTTCCCCGACCTAATTAACTGTTTTTCAATGCATGTTGTCGTCCCATCTTTATGTTTTTGTGTAAATGTTGTTTGGTTCTATCTTTATTTGTCCCACCCATGGTGATTCTCCCCCTCTTGGAGTAGTAATAAGTTGTTATAGACCCAAACATGATAAATAGTTCTCCAAAGAGGGGGGTTGGTGGTGGCTCTCCATAACCAAAAACTGTGCTCTTGTCATTATACAGGTCGTACACAGGACAGAGTTATTGCAACAGTTCTTGATGATTTAAGAATTAATAAAGAGTTGCATTGCAGATTGAGAACTTGAACTCCGCTTGCAGACTTACTCTGTACTGGATGCAATGGCATATAAATACTAAATACTCAAAAAAAGAATCAAGCAAGAGTCCATACAATGTATGATACAATGACATGGTTGTTATTAGACTACAATACGCATGTTCTATGCCCATCTACCAAAGGCATGAATTACAGATACTCCAATTTTTAGTCATCATGGCTCACTGAAATGATGCTGCATTGACAATGAAAAACGGGCTGATCCGTGGGCGTGGTTACTTTATGCAAAGTCGCCCGATAGCTCGTCTGCTAACAAATCCCTAAAAACTCCAACAATGAGCCTCATCCACCTGTAATCTAATTATGATTGGACGACTGATTAGTCCAGGTCCATCACTTTGTTGCAATTGATAATCAATAGGTAATTATAGGGGCTTTTCCTGAACCAAACCAATATGTAAGCAAAGAAAAGATGCCTTCTCTTCATCCTCACCTGTAGTTACATAAGATACATAAGGTTACATAAGGTTACATAAGAGACACAGAGACACAGGAAATCAGGTCGGGGTCTGCTTTGTCCGAGGATGGGTATCCTATTGGTTTGGAGTTTAGAATTCCTTCTATAGCCACTAGGACTTTGTGTAAGACACTATTGCCCTGAGAGCAGCTTTAATGAACCTGATTTCCCTCTCCCACATTCCCCAAAAATGAGGGGCATTTGAAGGGTATGAAAGAATTATGAAAGTGGTATGAAAGTGTACAGTTCAAATGGTAATGAGATTAAATGTAACTTGCACACGAATGTAAATTACATTTGACTGTACATAGTCTCGTGTTTTCTCCATAGGCAGAGTAGGCATACAGTAGTAGCCATAGGCAGAGTATCTGTGTAGCTGATTTTAGCACAAATAGTCTCTTGTTAAAATGGTACATTGCAAGGAAGTAATGCAGGATTGTCCAAGTTGCCATGCCCACTCACCATAAAATAAAAACAGTTGGTCACACTTGTTCTGCCTGAAATGCCAGAGGGACGTAAGGAAACTGTCACCATCCAGACTGTTCAATAGTTCTATATGAGTGGATCTGGTGGTCATTCACTTGAACAGTATTCCCCATAATTTTTCTACCCGGCGCTCCACTTTAATCTGTAGGGGACCAAAACAGTCTACTCCTGTAGACCAGAAAGGGTCGTTATGCCACTAGGTAATGGGAAATATACCATAATTCTTGTGACTCAGTAATTTGTCCTACATTGAGTTTTGCAATATAACCAGCGTGGTTTAGTTTGCTGATCTCGTTATTGAAGTTGTCAGCCAATCCAGGGTTATTCTCAAGTTTGCGCTCAGATCGATGGAGAAGGGGCATTACTGATTCAAATGGAGCATTCAGTTCAGGTGCACCTGTTTTTCTTAACAAAGGGGTTGCATAACATTCTGTTCCATCTGTGTCTACTCGAATGGTCTTTGCATTCAAAAGGTCCATTGCTGCCTTACCTTGCTCTGATCTCATGATCAACTTTTTGTTTATGAAGGGAAGGGTATCAACTTGACAGTTGCTCTACATGTTGTTTCAGTTCTTTAGGGGTTGGCTTGCGATATAAAAAGGCTTTGGATAGAATCTGACTCACCAAGAAAGGTAAGTCCTTGTAGAACCCATCCATGCTTTGTCCTCACTGCGGCTGCTGCTGCCTTTGAGCCGTATTGGGCTCTCTCTATAAGTGTGATGAGGAATGAATTGTCTGATCCAATGAGGGTGTGTGGCTGAACTTTAGAGAAGGAACTCGACCATGTAAATGTGGGCGCGTTGCTTGAGTTTATTGATAGGGGAACTCTGCTCAACAAACATAATCATGTCAGAAGTGAAATTGCTGTCAATTGAAAATTTTCTCTCGGGAATGAGGTAGCAGATAGTTTGAGGTTTACAGTCCTTCTTCTGTCTCACTGTGAGCAGCTCATGTTTCTTTGGCTCCCCCCAAATGAAGATAGTTAGCAGCGCCTAGCAGCAACATTGTACGCTTGGATGCATCATCTAAGATGGCATAGGTATAAAATTGAATCTCGAGTCTCGAGTCTCGAGTCTTATTCTTGTTGCAAAGTCTTACTTTGACTATTTTAAGTAGTACTTTGGGTGGACCCTTTCTCGGTTCATGTACAACACTCTAGATGTTGTTTGCGTTCTATTTACATAATGTAATATGCCTAGATACTGGCCATTGCATTTGGGGCAACGTTTTTTCAGAGTGCAATCTGCTGCTTTGTGGGTCCTACCACATTTCCAACATCTGTTTCCTTCCTTCAACCATTTTACCACTTTATCTATTTAAGTACTTTAAGCTTTCACAGTTTGTCAGGTAGCAGGAGGTCGACTGACAGTATGCACATAGATACTTCATTTGTCGGTTGTGGCTGGTGTCTTGATATAGTGTGTCTACTTGGCAACTTCCGATCAGCTCCATGGATAATCTCTTTCCATTGAATTTGGGGAACACAGATTTGAAGGTTGTTGGCTTGTGCTATAACTGCTTGACATTCCACCTCTCCTTCAAGCCAGGCAGAAAAGTCCACTAGTTTGTAGTGAGCATTAGGAGAGGCTGAGCGGGCATGACTGGCAAAGTTAGAAACTAGCTCTACAAGAAGTTTACTCAAAAATCGCTCCACATGTGAAGCATGGGCTAGTTCTGCAACACATTCTCTTGATTTGAGTGATTGTAGTATGCCCACTAAGTCATGCTACAATCATCTCTTTTTTTTTGGAGATGCTGAGTCTAAAGCCCTCAGCATCTCCATGAGCCATTTTAGGGAGATTTAATATGTATCTCCTTTAGGGACAGTTGATGTGGTTGACCATACTGTTGCTCTAAGGTTGCCAATGTCCTAACCCCTGGGATGGTACTGGGGGGTATATTTGGTGAGAAGACACACGGGACGATAAGACTAGTGCCATACGTTCAGGTGGCATATTGATTAGGATTTGAGGTGCTTGTAGAGATAAAGGAGGCTGAATTGCAGGCAGGTGGGTAGAAGGGATATAGGGGCCAGGCCCTGAAACTGCTAAGGCTGAACTTTGAGGTACATGGGGTACAAATGCTGGGTTTGGTGGCACATAAGTGCATAAGGCTGGAGGTAGTGGGCTTGAGGGTTCCTGGAGTCGAAGCTCTGGACCATATCTCATATAAGGGGCTGAAGCTGGTCTTATATGCACATTCTACAAAAGCAGAGGACATAAAGACATAAAGACATAAGGAAAAGGTGTTTGAGCTGATTGGAATTTTTTCCAGGGTTTAAAGCAGGTGCCTATTCAGACAGGATAGGTTCAAATTTGCCTTTCTCACACTGAGCCTCCGTGTCGGTCGACAGTGGCTGGTTGTGTTCAAGTTGTGCTTGTTGGGCTTCCTAGGACTGTCTATCATGCTCTCCCTCTGAATAGCGCTGATCATACTGTTCAACTCTTCCCGTTAATTATTTAACCATACCCTTTAACTCTGCTGCTACATCTCTTTTATTGTCACACTCACTACAACACAAGCATTACGTGCAGCTACAGCGGCCAACACACACGCAGATAGAGGCTGTGAAATGTATTTTCAGTTTTTTTCCCCATCGAGGCTTGCCCTTCCTCAGGGGGCAGGCCAGGAACAGTGGGCAGCTTACAGTGCCCGGGGACCAACTTCAGCATCCATCACTGGTCAGATGTTTCTTGTGGATGTTTTTAGTGAGGGGTTTTGTATGTTATATGGAGGAAAACCCCATGTGAGCACAGGGAAAACATGCAAACTCCACACAGAAAGGTCCCTTATCGGGAGATAACCCACCAGAGTGCATTACCAACAGCGCCCCAGGTGGGAATTGAAACCATGACTTTCTTGCTGTGACCGTGCTGTGACTGTGCTAGAAACAGGCTCTGCACAGTGTCCTAATTGTTTGGGGGGCACGGCATAAAATTCAGTTTGGTAATCTTGGAGATACCTTGGAGGCACCCTCTCCCGCTGTGGCCTTCCTCTCTGCGGTCACTCATCTTCAGGTGAAATGGCATGTGATTTAATGTCCACTGAGTCCTGCACCGGCTTCTTCAGATTCCTTTATGATGTAAAGATTAATTCTTTATGATGTCACAGTTGATTTTGGCCACACCTTCATTACCCTGTTGAAGGAATAAAACAAGGCCAGACCCCCAATTTTTTATATCCACATACTATTATGAAGTGATAACTCTCCGGGCTGGCTACCTGGAGAGTCCAGCGAGGCTGGTGCTGGCGGAGGTGGGGTGGAGGTGGGACGCTTGAGTTTGGCATCTGAAATGACAGAGAGGGAGAACATGGAGCAAGCGGCTGAACAAATACTGGAGGGGAGAGGATAGGCTCCCCTGGGTTGAGGTTGGCTTGAATTGAATGGCCCCTCGCCAGAGCTGATGAAGCCACCTTCTACAAATTTCTACTGACACCAAACTGTACATCTTGGCAAACCCTGGTGATCTCCAACCCTTAGACACCCTTGCAGAGTACAGATCACACATTAATCAATGGATGACTCATAATTTTCTCCAAAATAACAAAGAAAACTAAGAAAATCATTCCCCCAATACAACCTTAGTGTTATCATTGACTGTGATCTGACTTCTGTGCTGCACAAGAAATAACAAAAACAGCTTTTTACCGCCTGAAAAACACTGCAAAGGTCAGACCTTTTATCTCTTGCACTGACAGAAAAAACGACACACTTTCATTACTGGCAGTGTAGACTATTGTAATCTACTGCTCCCTGGTCTCCCAAACAACATAACACAGCTACATCCGCAGCAAAATGCTGCTGTGAGAGTTTTAACCTGTGATGACGCAGAGGGCTGCTTTTTAAAGATAGTCGATCAGAAGTCTCTCTATAGTGTTTATGGACAAAGCACAATCTTGACTGGCCTTGATAGAAAATTTGTTTAATCTGTTGTTTAATCTGTGTCTTTTATTTGCCGTGAGACGTGAGACTTTTCCAAAATGGGTGAGAGTTGGCAACTCTGCCTTCTGCAATCTGCCAGTAGTGTAGATATCAGTGATTTATTTACTATGATGGCAATACGACTATAAAAGGTATGCAAAAGTCAGACCCATCAAAAATATAATAGAATTAGCAAAGAATGTACACAGAGTTTGAAAAGAGTTTAATTTTAAAATTCAAGCTAATCTAAAGGGATTAGAGAGACTTGGGGGGGGGGGGGGGGTGGGTTGTGTTTGTGTTTATCTTGCCCAGATTCAGACGAGAAGGTCAACAATAATTTCATTCCTGTGTGTCCAGTGCTGGGATAGTGGTGGCTGCAGAGAGAAACAAGTAGTCTTGATCCCGTTATATTAGAGAAACACTCCTCCCCGCATCTCAAAGGCTGCGCTATTAGCTAAGCGATGCCTTTGCGTCTTTACCACGAGTAAAGAAAAAAAACGTAGCAACGAGATCTCAGTTGTTTTGAATGCAATATTGGAACATTGTTATCGGAAAAGGTTGGCGCCTGCTGACACAAACACTTTAACACCAAGCAAAAAAGCTATTAAAAAGCAGAAAAAAATGGATGAGTCCACCATGTTGACACATTGGTACAGTACGGTACGCTGGCTTCTTCTCCGCGGTTGAAGAGGAAGCGGGGGGGTGGTTAGAGCGGTGATCGGGTGGTGCTGTAAAAGGCCAGCCACCTCTCTACGGACCAAATGTCACAGGTGTGATTCATGGCAAGGGGTGTCAGAGCGTGTCATTAGCCCCCCCCAACCCCATCCTACCGAGAACAAGTCCAAAAGGTTAGCGAGCCTGCCTCTTTCCTCCCCTGGCCGTCTCCTCCGCTTCTTAATTGACCCTGCATGTCTGTTTGGGTTATTAGAGGCGCTCGCACCTGCCGCTACAGTCCGACCGGTCGGTGGATGTCTGTGTACGCTTACAGGAGGTGGATGTTGTATTAGCTGAGCCACACTGTGACAGTTCCACAATGTTGTATAAACATATTCACTTTTCCACTGTGAGAGGTGTCAAGCCTGAATCACACGATAAACCGACAAACCTTTCATACATGTGGAGACTCACCTTCTGCACGCGATAAAGCTGTGACGCGCTGTGATGCAGAGTTTCTGCGTCTATTCGAGAATCCCGGATACGTTGAAATTATCCGACTCATGCAACAAGTTTCGGTCCGACAGCACGAGTGGAAGTTACTGTCTGTCAGTCAAGTTTTTTGTAGCCCAGGTGAGTCGTGCAGAGTGTGCAGTGGATGGATGGATCCGGGGGAAGTCTGTGTGAACGGGAGGTGGGCCAGACATATCTGCCAGAGCAAATAAATCGTAAGCTTGGAGATTTGTCTGGTTCCCGGGCTAATTATTTGTAGTATGTTGTGGTATCATTAAAAGTAGTTGTAGGAGTTACTAAACTGGATCCCAAAGAGGAATAAGAGAATCAAGAAAATGAATTGATGCATGGATAGACAGACGGAGGCAGAAAGTAAGGGAGGGGAGGGGAACTTGAATGGATGAAAGACGCTCGTAAAGCGCTTTTTCTTTTGTCTCCTCCATCTCCAACTCGCCATCAATCGCTTAATTAACCGTCTTGACCAAATTGCTTCTGGAGGGCTACGTCAGAATGGAAGTGTACCGTTTACCCAGAATGCTCTGCCGTAGTGACTCATCGGCCCCATCTAGACCCCCTCCATCTGAGAGAGGGGAAGCACGACTCTTTGTAGTTTGGCTTCCAGCTATGGAACCAAAGAAAGTCCTGATCGGTGTGCAGCGTGACGGGGGGGTTTGAAAGCCGTTCCTCTACCGGCTCCACACACACACACACACACACACACACACACACACACACACACACACACACACACACACACACACACACACACACACACACATATCAGATAACAAGGAGTTCACTTCCGTTTTTTCCTAGATACGTACATATATATATATATATATATATATATATATATATATATATATATATATATATATATATATATATATATATATATACACACACACACACACACACACACACACACACACAAAAAAGATTTTCAAGAAAAATAAGGCCATTGTCTTACACAATTAGATCATGGCAATATGTTTTTTTGTGTGAGTGAGAAATTAACACTTGAACAATTCTTGATATTAAGACTGGGCCAACCCAATGTTTCAACTAAAGTTAACCCCAAACCATGACCTCACCATGACACACATCTTAGAGGAACTGAAAACAATGGCATTAGTCAAAAACGAACGTACCACTGGAACTACCCTCCCCCCCTTGCAGGAGTTATACACCAGGAGGTGTAGTAGCAGAGCCCGTAGGATCATGAAGGATCCTCATCACCCCAACAACGGACTGTTCCAGCTGCTACGGTCATGCAAGCGCCTCCGCAGTCACACAGTGAGAACAGAGAGACTGAGACGGAGTTTTTTCCCACAAGCCATAAGTTCTGTCAATGCTGACCTCACCAGGGGTCCTCACTGAGCCACACACATAGGCTCCACTACCTTACTGTACTATGTGTAGCATACTGTACCGCATACTGTGTCACTGTTCAGGGTTGTTCGTGATGCCGTATTGCTGCGCCGTACTGTTGTATACTGTGCTGTATTATCCCAAACACTACCACATTCTATTCACATTCACATGCCACTTTAAGTGACATGTCACTTTAATGCACATATCTGTATATACATAGGCATATTCCCTCTATCTATTCCATTTTATTACTTTTTATTTTTACTGTATTTTATTCTATATATTTTTATTTTATTCTATAAGTATTCAACTTACTGTATTACGTTTTAGGAGTCAGTTAGTCGGCCTATAGATAGAAATTTTTTATTTTTATTTTTTCCTAGGACATATTGTGTGCTATCACCGGGTGCGTTGCATTACATGTCACTGCATATAGTATGTATGAAAGTATGTATATGTATGTGACAAATAAAAATCTTGAATCTTGAATCTTGAATCTTGATGTCCCAGAACACCATCAACACGATACTCAATAAAAATTCAGCAAGAACGTGGTCGTGAAAGAATCACAAACTTGACAGAGAGAGGAGTTGGCAGTGGCTTTTCTTTACATAAAAATGAAAACAATTAAATAAAAAATAGTGAAATCAAACTCAATGTCATTTATTGACAGCACCCATATTTCCTCAAATAGTGACCAGGGCTTTTATATACCTCAACTGCATAGGGTATTCAGCCTTGTTTACAGGTTTTTATTTGAGTACCGGTTTATATTTGAGGAGATTATTTTATACAGTTTATATAAAACATGCTCCGAATGTTGCGGCTCTGGAAAAAAACAAGCCTGTTGACCGGGGGAAAAGGAGGAGGTTGAATGACCCAGAAAAGGAGGTTGAAGTCTGTCACCTGCCATGACATAACAGCATTTAGACCAATCGCCAAGTGGAGGTCTGAGAACATCAAGACGAAAGATAAAGTTTGCATCGGGGGCGTGTGCAGAGAACACAGCAAGAACCCTGATCACAGCATGAATTTGTTCTTATCTTGTTCTGAAGATGTGTTTTTGGACTAAAATATATAGTTTTTAAGTGTACCTCCTTAACATTACCATGCTACGTGCAGAGAAGTAGGCACTCTGCATGCTGGGGTCACGCTGGGTGAACCGTATCCATGTGAAACATCTTGGTTTACTGGTTTTCCTCTGGTCTGTGGAACACCATCCTGCAAACCAGGACAAGGACATACATAAGAGATTGTGATGCAAGATTCGGAAACGATTAGTTGGTGACGGACTAATATTTTAAATGACTCAGGAGTCGGGAGTCACTCCAGCAAAATAGTCGTTTGTTCTCAGCAGGCTAGCAGGCGTTCACTGGGACTCGAATCTCGAACGAAGACCCTGAGTCGTGAGCTGACTCCCGACTGATTTACACTATGCATTCTTGATTGATATGATTCTTGTGAGAATTCCATTCACAACTCAGCATCAAACCCACTCTTGTGACTCGTTACAGAGACTGAATCAAACGGTCTAGGGGACGGTACAGCTGGTCCTTCAGACGAATAGAAGCCCCTAAGTAGCAATGCCTTGTCTTGGAATTGGAGTTGCGAGTTCAATTCCCTCTCTCTAATCCTCCTCATAACCCCTCCACCAATCCACCCCCCCCCCCACTACCTCTTCACCCGCCCATATTGACATCCCATAGAATAATGACTGTCAGTGGGGTTATGAAGGCTCGCTTCGATGGCCACAGCTATGAATTATGGGTATCGAATTTTACTGCCCCGACTGTGTAGGCTCTCTGTCACCGTCTAGCCGCCCGGACAGCCTGGGTTGGCCATCACTGCTGCAGCCTGATGGAGAAATCTATTTATTCAATCATTTCCCACTGTGATTTCCAGTTTATGCGCCGGTCACGGTGAGGCCTTCAAAGGGCAATAAATCAGGTGTTTAGCGGAGGCGGGGACGGAAGCATAATTACCTGGAGCCCCTTTAACTTGTGACGCCAAATGAGGCGACCAAGGCCACCAGAGGTAAACAAAAGGAGATTATAAACCCTGTGTTTATCACAGTGTACCCTCCTCATCCTCATCTACTCATCAGCTATCACCATGAGTTGCTGCTGATGGGAATTTCCACATCCTGTCACGTGACGATGCGGGAAAATGGATAAACGCAATTGAAGCATTACAAAAATAAGATTGTTATTGGAATCAAAGCTACCTTTGGGTTCTGGGATCTGCACTAAATACGCTGTAGAAATGGTAATTTGGTCCCGTACCTTTCCACCCCTCTTTTCCAGTACTTTGATGCTTTGGTATGACACATGCCGCTTGTTGCCTCTTTTCACTTTTGCAAGTTTTTTTCATGAAATTATTTCACGCGCATGTAATCCAGGTGACTTCCACACGTGTCAATAAAATGTTTATGAAATTGTCAAAAGAGAAGGAACAGTAGTGGAGAAGAGAAGAGGGAATGAGAGAAGAGGAGAGGCTGATGCTCTCTATGTCTTACACTTCTCCATGGAAAAACCAAGCCGAAGCATGGGCGTACTTTAACAAGGACAACAACAACAAGGATTACAGATGGCACCATCTTGGATTCGGCGTCATCGCCATTTCCAAAAGCTGAATGGATGTGCTGATAATTAGGGTGCTACAGACAGAAGCCCCGTCAAGCCAAACTGCTTCACACACTCATCCCTACACTTAAGGGAAAGCAGCTCAAGCACAGCCATCTTAAAACTCCATAAACCAGCTCCAAATGGCTTAACTGGCTACAAAGCTGCGAGAACCACCACAAATGCCAGCGTGACTATTTCAAGTTAGTTGTCAAGCTGTCACCCTCCTTCACCATTGTTTGTTGAATCAGGCCCACGACACCTCCAGAAGACTCAACAATTGGTTCTGGCGTCCCAGAACCTCCCACTTCCAGAAAAGTCATGCCTTGTGATGGCCCTCCATCCCTAATTACCACCAGCAATACCTTCCGGGCTTTACCAGTGCCTAATCCCATTGGCTTCTATCGAATGTGTGGCCAGTGCACGTTTTAGCTCCAACTCTACTCTTGCACAACTGATTCAAATCAGGTTCATGAGACTAGGACATGTTCTAGACTACGACCATGGGCCTCCACACTGGCGCTCGCCTACTGGGCGGCCCTCCTGTATCTACAACCAGTGGGTGGGTTCTCCATCCTTTTCAAAAGCTTTCCAAGCTTAGCGCGGCCATAGCTATGAGCTCAGAGCCTCATGGTTGGTCAAGTTGTTGGTTGACTTCTTCTTGTCCCTACAGCAGTGTTTTTGAACCACAGTGAGTGAGAGATCGCCGGGTGTGCTGTAAAAATATTTCAAATTCCACTGTAAATAGAGAAGAAATTTGCTTTTGTGCTGCAAAATTGCAGCAATGCACTAATTCATTTCATTAAACAGTTCCAGCTAGAGTAGTAGCTAAGGTCCACTCTGAAAGTGACGACCCGTAGCGATGATAGGTTCGACTCTGACATGACGAGTCACCCAGTAAAATGAGTCATTCTATTTTCAAACTCACTGTTAATTTCATTCAGTTGGTTTAACACACATGAGCAAGGGATGACCTCCAGATAATAATGAGCGAGAGTCAATTATTTTCACTCCCGAGTCATTTAAACGCGTTGTTCACTATGAATGAATCGTTCGCATCACTATTAGAAGGCCATAATAATAACCACAGTTATACATGTTTCTGACGTTTTTAGTGGTTAACAGCTAGTGGTGTTCTGTAAAGAGTTTCTTTGCTGTGGCAGAAAAACGGTTGGGACTGGCCCTAACGGTGGAAAAGTCCTCCCGTTACTAAAAGCAGAACTTCTCCCCCGATTTGGCAGGACACTAAAAGCTCCTTCTATTCAACATCGACATGAACCCCTCCTCCGCTGTCCTCTCCACCGCCTCAGAAGCATCTTCAAACCCCTTGTTCTCTGAGTGTGTTAACTCAGCCAACCCCTTCTTCACTTTCTAAGGCCGGTGCTGGCTATGCGCAGTGCCACCCAAACGTGTGTCTTGCCCACCCAATCAAACTTTAGAAAGCGCTCCAAGTTTTTATCGGGTCAAGATGAGAGACAGCAGGAAGTGATGTTACGTTCCAAAATATCTCGGAAAACTGTAATTCATGTCGGTAGTCCCCAGGTCTGTTATCTTAGTCAACCCACCCCCGCCAATATGTGAATAAGCCAATCATCCTTTTTGACTGCTCCCCCAATCAAAGCAGTCTAGAACCGGGCCTGATTTTAACACTCCCCTCCCCTCCTCATGTCTGTCTTCTAAAATTATCCAACTACATCGACATCTAACTCTTTGAAGGAGATTTAACTTGTTTTTCCTTATTAAAGGCTAATGGAGGCAATTATCGTGATGCACAGTCGGTTTCATTACCGCGGACATATGTACTTAGCGTTGGTCACTTTGGATTAAGGCCTCTGCTGAAGGAAGTGCATGCAAATCCAAAATCTGGATAGTCTTAAAGGGAATGACCTTTCCTGATCTCCGACAAATCCAAGCCTCCGCCCAGCTTCATAGGATCGAAAACCCTGGAGTCCATTCTTTTTACCTGCAATTTGGTTTACGGTGACGCAAGGCCGCAGATTACATTTCGCTATTAAGTAATGAGGCTGCAGTCACGACGCTCCAGAAAGAAGAAGTCATTAGCCTGATAGAGCTCGGCCGTAATGGACGGCCATTCTGCGGTGTAGACCCCCTGGACACAGCGGCCATAAAGAGGCATCTAACCCCCCAACCCCCTTCCTCCTCTGACCACCCGTGTAAGATTCCATTAGGGGTAAGAAAGGCTGTGTGTCTGTGTGTGTGTGTCTGTGTGTGTGTGTGTGTGTGTCTGTGTGTGGTTGCGTTTCAGCTGACGATGAGTGAACGTCATGCTCAGTAGTTTTAATCGTTTTGTGGGTGTGGAATAAATAAATCCCTCTATGACATTTTATATAACCATATATATTATATAATAAATATATATTATATCATACTGTATATTATACATTATTATATATATTCTTATATTTATTATATACAGTATATATTATATTTTATATATATATATATATATGTGTGTGTTCATATTATGCGTCTCTATGAAACAAAGCGTTTTAGATTTCTAATGTTGGAAAGCATGTGTTTCCACTTGTGATGATAAGTAATGAGTGAGCTCAGATGAATAATGACATGAATTAATATCGAATCGTATTAAATATAGTAAAATTATGCCGCCTGTTAATTTGCCGTCATTTCGGTCTGAAACTTGAGTGTCGCAATCAAACGTTACATTCTCTCGTCATCTTTTCTCGTCTCCTCGAGAATTACACCCCTGCCACTTGCGCAGATGCAGCTCCTTGGGTCATTTTTGTCTGATGCCTGGTAGAGAACGTGATGGGGAGGGGGGTGATCATAACGTGACAGAGACTCTTAACTGCTCATTAACTGAACTTTGAACTGACACAGTTAGGGCTGAAGTTTTTGATTGATTCACTTTCCACCTTGATTTTTGGGGATGAAAGTGACAACTTACTTAACCAACAATATGTACGTTTTACCTTAAAATAACAGCTTCAAAATCATTTTGATGGTTCACTGACTTGTAATATGCAGAATGGCACCTCTTTCATTCCCACCCACCCCCCAAACGCCTGTTCTTGCACTATGTTACTTCTGTGTTCAGGTATGAAACTGCGGAAAAAGTGCATTACGCTTTAAGGCACTACATCACTTCCTTGATGTTTGTCTCCTATAATTACTTATTTAATTTTTATTGAATCCTATAATAAAATATATATAAATAAATTAAAACTGATACATTATAAACTTGCCGGTCAAAATGTCGGGTAATAATTCTCATATAAAACGTAGCCACTCCACCTCTCTGATGGCACGGATGAGACGGCACCCCCACCTCGGCTGGCACTCACTTTCATTGCGCCACCGGGGTTTGTTTCACCCTCTTACTCGTGCGTGTGAGCCGATCTACCAGGCCGAGCACATCCGGCAGCAGGGGGCCGATCCCCGCACCGCGGGGACAGGGGCTCCGGGGAGGCTCCCTGTGCATTATTATAATGGTTTAGACCAGGGTGTGTGTGTGTGTGTGTGTATATATATATATATATATACACACACTCACCCCGTGTATATATATATGTGTGTGTGTGTGTATATATATATATACCTTTTATGTAAATAGTTACTCTGACAAAAACTAAAATAACTCGAGGGCTGCTGTTATTTTTTTCTCGTACGCCACACTCTGCAGGAGGTAGAGCTGGTTGTCTAGTAATCTAAAGGTTGCTGGTTTGATCCCAGGCTCCTCCTGCTAACATGCTGTAGTGTCCTTGAGCAAGACCCCTAATAGCTCCTGATGGCTGCGTCCCTCGGTGTTTGAATAATTGTAAGTCGCTTTGGATAAAAGCGTCTGCTAAATGTTATATGTAGTGTAATTTGGGCTTTTCATACCCAACAACATGATTCAAAGTAAATTGATGCAACAATTTCATACATTTTCCCCTGTATTACTTTGTGCGGAGTTGAGCAAAAGCTTACTCCTCCATTTTTCTCCACCATTTTGATCACCAGGGGCATAATAAATCAATATAATATGGGTTGAATGAACTCCAATACTAGATTCGACTCCCTCCACCCCCACTGCTACTGCTATGCCAAAAGATTCCGAGTCACCGTCCTAAAATTGGAATGGTGACTCTCCCAAGTTGGAAAAAACGTGATGGAGCGTGATGTATTAAATTCATTTCAATTTCAGAGTGCCGGTCAATTTTGTACATGAAGATTTATAGGTAATCGGTATTCAGACGTACATACACACTCAGCAGGCCGTGTTTCCGTTCTGATTAGTATTAGTCACCGGAACAATTACTGTAATCCCGTCATCTTAAAAAAGAAACTGATAAGAGAAGCTGTGTCCTCGTAATTCTCTCAGCCCCTTGCCGTGTAGACCACAATACAATGGTCGCAGTTTGAAACGGGCCCCAAAGTCATCAGATCCGTCGTAAGCCATAATTATAAGCATAGCTACAGTATATAAGCATGTTTCTGACGTGTTTCAGTGGTAAGGATAATGATGTGCCGTGGGATTATTTAATTGTAAAAGGTGTTCCGTGGCATGAAGGGGGGCAGTAGCTCAGGAGGTAAAGGGGCAGTAGAGCGGGTTGTGTAGTAATCGGAAGATTGCCAGTTGGATCTCCAACTTGTAGCGTGCTGATGTGTCCAGAAGCAGGACACCCAACCCCCCAACGGCGCAGCTACATGGGTGGCAGCCCACCGCCCCTAGATACATCGGATAGTAGGATTGGTAAATGCAGAGAACTAATTTTCCCCAGAAGAATTAATAAAAGTACACATAGTTGGGTGTCGCCCAACTGGTGTATCACAATACCATTAGGTCTAGATTTCTGCTTGGGTGAAAGGAACAGAGTGCAGGGGGGGGAAAAGCATCAGATATAAAGCATGCAGAGCCTACACACCAATCCCTTTTCTAAGTATATATTCTTGTTATTTGTTTACTTATTTTTACTTTTCTTTTTGTTTTGTTCAGCCTTTTGTGTCTTTTTCGTCAACAACCTGACTGCTGCTGATGCTGGGCGTCAGCACTGAACCCATTCTAGTGTAGTTCCGCCCTCTAGCGGCCATGTAAAGATTTTATTCGATTTTTTGCCTATTGTTCATTGTAATTATATGTGACATACTTTACAGCACCAGCCCCGCTGTGTCCTACTGTGGCCCCTTCAGTGAACCATGATTTACTCATTGAACTATGAGTTATTTCATTTGCGGCGACTTTGTCCAGCCTTTGTCCAGTCCAAATCTATAAGCATTTGAGAAATTTGGTTTTCTTACCTATGGGAAACCTTTCACAAACTATTGCAGAAAACGACACACTGGTCAGACGACCTATTTGTAGGATTCATGAATATGTGGCAAAATAGGCTTCACACAGCCAGTCAACATCCAGTCAGTTTCATCCAGTTGTTTCAGGAAATTTACATTTGAATTGAATTACACAGTTTTATATTCTGCATGGGGAAATATAAAATGGTTCTTTATATAGATGACTATGAATAAAAATGTAATGTCTGGTGGCCAAGCATATTGTCTAAGCAGAACAAATATCTACTTATTTATGTGTTATCAGTTACTGTATTACAATTTGCTTGTTTTATTTGTATAGGGAGGCCTATACATTTTGACACTGAACAATATACATGAAAAATGGACGAACAAATTTAATAATTTGTTTTATAGAATTAACCATAACAAATCGGTTCATGAATAGATCTGAATAGGTGACTCTGGTGCACTGTTTAATTTTCATTAAATCCATTGTGTTAACCATCAAACCATGTCAATGAAAGTTAGATATAGTTTGACATTTTATTAAAATGTTTGCTTTATTAAAATGTCGGTCGGGATTGCCCCACAGGATGGACCCTAATAATAATACTAATTAAAAAATGTATTCATAAATATAGATAGATAGATAGATAGATAGATAGATAGATAGATAGATAGATAGATAGATAGATAGATAGATAGATAGATAGATAGATAGATAGATAGATAGTAGGGGCATATCACAGATCGACTGGGAAGCTGTTCCAACGCATGGGAGCATAAAAACAGGAGGCTGCTTTGCCAGCTTCAGTATTAATTCTTGGAATGTGTAAAAGGCCAGAGGACCGGAGAGACCTGACTGACTCAGAGCTGTAAACCGTCATAGATATTATCAGTGGATAAGTAATAGTGTAATTGTTTGTAAACCATCTTTTCAAGAATTTTCCTGAGGAATGGGGGGTATTATAGGGTTAGTGCGGTCAATCTTTTACCCCTCTGGAAAAGGTACACTATTTAGGACAGCAAAAGGAATGAATGGATCCTTTGTTAACTGTTTTTCACATTACCATCAAAAAACTACAGGCCAAGGACAAACCCAGTATCAAGCAGAGATCACCATGGCCAGAAGGTGAGAGTTTTAACCGTCCAAGAAAATAATATAGTTATTGCACTGCAAGTAATTTGTTTGATAAAATTAATAAATAAATGGATAACAGTGGGTTGTATTGATGTGGGATGATTATCATGTAGGAGTCCTCTCTCCATGTACATGTGTAATTAATAGACTTTTACGGTTATCTGAATCAACGCATCAATCCAGGTTACTGAGGGGATCATTTCTCCCTGACAAGGGACACTGATAATCTCTTCAGCTCTTCTTCTTGACCTGGAAGTATAGAGGTCCTGAAAGGTGGACAGGTCACAGCCGATGATCCTCTCTGCTGCTCCGATGACCTGTTGAGTCTGGCTTTATGCTGGACGTTGGCAGGCCCACACCAGACACGGAGTTTTATTGACTTTTTATAAACTTTTTATTGGTGTTCCCCCAATACTGACAAACTGCTATGTGTTCCTTGCTGATGTTATGAAGGATAAACTTGGCAAACACTTTAGTCATTTTTTGCAGGTTTAAATTGCTGGGGTCAATTAACACCCAAACAAAAAAGATGTCTGTTTATTTTGACATAATAGCTGGGTTTATTTTGATTTTGACAACAGAGGATACAATGAAAGTGCTAAGGGTCACTGTCTTTCACCAGCAGCCCACAGGGTCTTCCAGTGCCTATTCACATTGTTTAGTAAATTGTTTATTAGAAATTATTTAATAAATACATTACATTTAAACGTTACATAAACATTTAAAAGAATAAATAATTCACGAATTAACTTTATATTGACCCATTTAAACTTAAACTTAAAGTCCAACGGCAGTCCAACTTCCGCAAGAGGCGCCTCCGCAGGTTGACAGGAAATCCGTGACCTCAATAGAGATTCAAGATTTTTATTTCAAGACATAAAAATCTTGAAATAAAAAATCTTGGCGTCCTGCGGAGGTCCGCCATTTTGTCTGCATCCAGGTACTCTTGGAGAATCCTGATGAAATGTTTGCAACATTTTTTTTGGGGTATGTATAATATATAAAGAGCTGCTAAAGTCTTGTTGTGCTGTGAACAGTTAGGAATCCTGGGAACCAACATATTAATCACAATATAAAAATGAACAATTTAACTATAATAATATTGTATGTATTTGCTCATTATAGTATACAAGTACTTTATTTATTTCAATGGTTACAATTTATAACTATGGATATGTAAATAGTATAATTATAGGCAGTATCTATTTGACTTCTAATAGCTCCCACTGCTGCTTGATACGTCAGATACTAGGATGGGTAGATGCAGAGAAATTGCGAATTTCCCCGTTTTGGGACTGAGAAGGGTGTATCAATAAATACATGAAAATAAAAAAAAGTATCATGGACTGGGTTGAGAAAAATAAGAAAAAAGGGAATAGATCAAATATACATACAGCTTTTATACTAGATGTTCACTAATCTCCCTTTGATTAAAGGCTAGTCACAGCAGGGGGTTTCTAGCGCTCCCTAGCGGCCGCTGTCTCTAAACGCAGCCCGCGTCCCCTCAGTTGAACGACGCACACACTACGCTACAGGAACGCCATCTTTTTTTTTTATCCTGATAGCGAAACTAACCAGGCAGAGCAGAGACGCACGTAAACCCCGCAGAAAAACCTCTGTCGTCGGTTATCTGGCTTGGCTCGGACCCGCCGTGTTGTCGCATGGCCCAATGTGCCTGACGGCTCGACCATCTCCAGGGCGATATCCGTGCGTGGGTCCCGGTCGACGTGAGAGTGAGTGACCGGCCCTTCAGCGACCACAGCCAGGAGACTGGAGGTAAACAACCAGGTGTGTGAATAGTCAGAAGCTACCTGAACCGCACTGCACCGCCCCAAATAAACTTTGCTTTATGTTTCAGCTTATAGTTCTTCTTCTTCTTCTTATTATTACTATTATAACTATTTTCACTCTGCGAGATTATTCAATATGTGAATGTGAGGTTTTAAAACGTCACCGGTGATGGGCTTTTACATTAGGAGGCGTGTACCTCAGTCCACATGACGACGCTGAAGTCAGCTTCCGATTCAACTTTACGTTGTGGTGAGAGCCTGTTTTCATGGTGCAGGTTTCAGAAACTACTGTACCAATAGCAGTCAAACCTGGAATAGATTATAATAACAAGCCCATATCGAGATAAACTAAATGTGGCCCTCGAGCCATAAAGTTTGCCCACCCCTGGTAAGTATCTATCTATACAGTGTGTGTGTGTGTGTGTGTTCGTATATATATATATATATATATATATATATATACACACATACACACTGTATATATATATATATATATATATATATACTGTATTAATATATACACTGCGTGTGTGTGTGTGTGTGTGTATATATATGTATATGTGTGTGTGTGTATATATATATATATATATATATATATATATATATATATATATATTTTTTTTTTTTTTTTTACAGAATTACATAACATTTAGCAGACGCTTTTATCCAAAGCGACTTACAATTGTTCAATCACCGACGGATGCAGCCATCAGGAGCAATTAGGGGTTAAGTGTCTTGCTCAAGGACACTACAGCATGATAGCAGGAGGAGCCTGGGATCCAACCAGCAACCTTTAGATCACTAGACCACCAGCTCTACCGCCTGTGCTACCATCCCCCCATATATATATATATATATATATATAGATATATACACACACATATTCAAGATGTTTATTTATCACTTACTGATATATACGGCATACTTATATGCAGTGAAGAGTAATTGCAACGCTCTTGGAGATTATTCACAAAAGACACAATAGGTTAGTAATTAAGAAATCAACTAACTAAACAAACTGATTCCTAAAATGTAATCCAGTTTATAAATAAAATAGAATAACCATTAAAAGGTAATAGAAATAATAGGAATAGACTATTTTGTACAGGTACTCCTCACTTAATGACCGAGTTCCGTTCCTAGGACTAGGTCGTTAAGCAAATTGGTCTATAAACAAGGACCCGTGTTCTAATGGTACATTGGGCTGAACGCACCACCCTCTGCAGGGCCCGCCTGTCCTGAGCAGTGCAGTTTCCAAAGCAGGCAGTAATGTTGCCTGTCAGGATGCTCTCCGCTGCTCCGGAGTAGAAGGACTTGAGGATCCTCACCAAGACCCTGAATATCTACAGCTGCCTGAGGTGGTAAAGACGCTGCCTCGGCTTTCTCAACAGAGTGTCTGTGTGTACAGTCCATGCTAAATCCTCCGTGATGTGGACTCCCAGGTACTTGAAGCTACTCACCCTGTCGACAGAAGTCCCATTAATCGCCTGTGTCCTCTGTTGTAATCCACTCCTAAAGTCCACAATCAGTTCCTTGGTTTTGCTGATGTTTAAGAGGAGGCTGTTGTCCTGGCACCAGAGTGGTCAGCCAACTCCTTGCGCTAGGCCTTCTCGTCGTCGTCAGTGATCTGGCCCACCACGAGAGTGTCAGCAAACTTGATGATGGTGTTGGAGCTGGACTTGGCCACACATTCATGTGTGTACAGGGAGTACAGTAGGTGGCTGAGGACGCTGCCCGGGGGGATCCTGTGTTCAGGGTGAGGGAGCGAGACGTGTGCCTCCCTGCACTAACCACCTGGGGCATGGCTGTGAGAAAGTCCAGGATCCCGGCACACAGTGTAGTGTTCAGTCCTAGCTCCCTCAGTTTGACAGCCAGTCTGGTGGGGACTATGTTATTGAAAGCTGAATCGTAATCGATGAACAGAAATCTCACATAGACCCCCTTCCGGCCATCCAGGTGTGTGAGCGTGGTGTGCAGTACCTGGGAGGCCGCATCATCCAAGGATCTGCTCAGCTGGTACGCAAACTGCAGCGGCTCAATGGTTCAGTCTCTCGAAGCATTTAGTGGACAACGAGGTGGTTAGAACAGGTCTTCAGGGCTCACCAAGATATGCCATCTGGGCCCGCAGCTTTCCCGGTGTTCACACGCATCAGGGCCCTCCTGACGTCATGCTCAGACATTGAGAGTACACGCTCATCCCCAGCAGTGTAACTCCAATTAGCCGGCGAGCTAGCGGTGTTGTTGCCAGCCTCAAACCGCGCATAAAAGGAGTTCAGTTCGTTGGCTAGGGAGGCGTCCACGCTCGTGGCTGGGGGCTGCACTTTTGGTTAGTAATATTTCGCAGCCCCTGCCACAAGCATCTGGTGTCCCGTTGCTCCATCTGTTGCTCTACTGTGTCACTGTATGTTGTTTAGCGTCCTTCACCGCCCTCCGCAGTTTGTATGACGTACGTCGCCTTGTCCATGTTGCCGGATACAAGACCATGGTTATAAGACACCATGTGAGCATTCAGAGCGCTGCGTATGAATACGGTTTCTGTTTCGGAAATATCAAAACTTTCACCGTGGGAAAGATGCTGTCTGCTAATACGGCTATGAAACTCATAGCTACTTCTGTAAACTCGCTGACGTCACTCAGAGTGTCCTGAAGTGCAGCCTCTGATTGGTCCAACCACCACCAGGTCACTACCTTTCCACGTACGATGCAAGGCTTATAAACAGGATGCAACGACATGGTGGCATGGTCCGATTTCCCGGAGCGAGACGATCTTGTATCCATTCTTGTATGGTGTGTAGCAGTGGTCCAAAGTTCTTTCTCCCCTGGTGGCACACGTGATATGTTGATGGAAATTAGGAAGAACTCTTTAGGTTCGCCCTGTTAAAATTTCCCAGCCACCACCACAGCCGCGTCAAGATTTTTGTTTTGAAGTCAGCACAACAGATCATACAGGTCTGATACTGCTGTGTCGGCGCCTGCTTGTGGTGGCATATAAACCGCTGTGATGATGACCGTGCTGAATTCCTGGGGGAGGTAGAATGGACGGTATGAGATGATCAACTGTTCCAGGTTCGGTAAGCAGGAGTGGGAGAGAGTCTTGATGTTGTTGGAGTTACACCAGTGGCTGTTTATCATGAGGCAGATGCCTGCACCCTTGGACTATCCTGTGGAATCAGCCATGTCTCCGTCTGGCAGAGGACGCAACAGTTCCTCGTATCCCATAAGAATGTAATCCTCGCTCGAAGGTCATCCATCTTGTTCTCCAGGGACTGGTCATTGGCAAGAAGGATGTTTGGCAGAGGTGGACGGTAAGATTGCGTCCTTATTCTAACCTGATATATCTAAGCTGCCTCATTTACCACGGTGCTTCCTCCGTGAGCGCACCTGTGGAACAGCGGCTCCATTGTTGTTGTTTTCCTTGATCGTGTTGGTGCGTAAAATCTCCGGCAGCCACTCTGGATCTGCGGATAAAAAGTCCCAAAGTTGTTCTTTCAGGAAAATTTTTATATCCCCGAGTGCATCACAGTCGTAGGAGATCACTGTCGATGAGCTTTTGGCGGACATAGTGACATATGGAAAAAATAAATAGGAAATAGGAATAGGCACATAAATAGGAAAAAAATACTAAAATGTGCGTAATCAATACGGAGCGGCCGCGCAGGTGACCGCAAGGGGGCGGTTCACAATTGCCACATCCATCATGAGGATCATGTCTGCAGGCAGGTGCCAGGGTCAGGTAATTGGCAAAGGTAGGAACACAATAAGGACAACTGGTGGACAGGAGAAGAAGAGCAGGGTCTGAAATCATGGCAGATGTTTGTGGACAGATACACAAGATAAATTCAATGATTTTTCAATCAAATGGATATAATTGTGATGAAGTATTGACAGAAAGTTTTTCATAAAAAAGTCTTCATATATAGATCAAATAAAGAACAAGCACACTAATTGCTGACTCACACCACTTCTGACACGCCACGGTAAAGGCTTTGGCAAAAGTGAGGAAATGAACATTGGCAGAAGCATTGAGAGAGGTTGACCGTGGCCAGTTAGAATAAGGGGGGAGAACAACATTTTAATTTCTGAAAGACGAATTTGAAGAGTAAATTAACCAATTGACAAATCTATGAAGATGTTTTGGTTGTTTCTCAAAAGGTAAAACTAACCTTTCTACTTTTTTTTTTTAAGTTAGAAAGACAAGATCTACCAGACAATCATGAATGGAATGGAGAGACAGGGACTTGTAATGTAATCAACAAACCAGAATCCAACAAAGGCAATGTTGTGGTAATACTGTAACATTCATATATACAGACGTGGACAAATTTGTCGGTACCCTTCGACGAAAAAAGAAGAACCCACAATTTTCTCTGAAATATCTTGAAACTCACAAAAGTAATTGGCATCCATCATTGTTTATTGCTTATTAAATAGAAATCAGACTTTGCTTTTGATTTTTGATTCAACAGAATATTTTACATAATTAAACAAATGAAAATGGCATGGACAAAAATGAAGGGACCCTTAACCTAATATTTTGTTACACAACCTTTAGGGCAATCACTGCAATCAAGCGAGTTCTGTAGCTCTCAATGAGAGTTCTGCACCTGTCAACAGGTAGTTTGGCCCACACTTCCTGAGCAAACTGCTCCAGCTGTCTCAGGTTTGAATGATGCCTTCTCCAGACTCCATGTTTCAGCCCTTTCAATAGACGTTCGATAGGATTCAGATCAGGGCTTGTAGAAGGCCACTTCAGAATAGTCCAATGTTTTGTTCTTATCCATTCTTGGATGCCTTTAACTGTATCAGACAGAGTGTATCAGACACTGGGCAGTATGTGTCTCCCCAGAATGCCTTGATAGGCTTGAGATTTCATTGTGACCGGCATAGATTCAAGGATTCACCCCATGCCAGACCCAGCAAAGCAGCCCCAAAACATAACCGAGCCTCTTCCATGTTTCACAGTAGGTATGGTGTTCTTTCCTTTGAAAGTTTCATTTTTTTGTCTGTGAACATGTCTGTGAACAGAATTGATGTGACTTGCCAAAAAGCTCCAGTTTTGACTCATCTGTCCAAAGGATATTCTCTCAGAAGCATTGTGGCTTGTCAGGATGCATTTTAGCAAATTCCAGTCTGGCTTTTTTATGTTTTTCTTTTAAAAGTGGAGTCCTACTTGGTCTTCTTCCATGGAGCCCAATGTCACTCAAAAAGTGACGGATGGTGCGATCGGACCCTGATGTACCTTGACCTTGGAGTTCAGCTTGTACCTCTTTGGAAGTTGTCCTTGGCTCTTTTTCTACCAATCGCACTATCCTTCTGTTCAATCTGGGGTCGATTTTCCTCTTGCGGCCGCATCCAGGGAGGTTGGCTATAGTCCCATGGACCTTAAACTTCTTAATAATATTTGCAACTGTAGTCACAGGAACATCAAGTTGCTTGGAGATGGTCTTATAGCCTTATCCTTTAACATGCTTGTCTATAATTTTCTTTCTTATCTTCTCAGACAACTCTCTCCTTTGCTTTCTCTGATCCATGTTCAGTGTGGTGCACACAATGATACCAAACAGCAGAGTGACTATTTTTTTCCGTTAGTTTCACAGTTAGTTTGAAATATCACTATAATCCAATTATTTATAGTCTTTTCTAAGGGGTATCAACAAATCTGTCCAGGCCATTTTAGAATATAATTGATCTCTTTTGCAATAATTGATCTCTTTTCACAGTTTCGTTGAGTGCATACATGAGAAAATTGCTTTTTATTTCATCACTTTTCAGGAGGAATGAAGCATTTTTTCAAGGAGCTGTAAGGGTGCCAACAAATTTGTCCACGTCTGTGTATGTGTGTGTGTATATATACATATATATATATATATATATATATATATATATATATATATATATATATATATATATATATATATATAAAATAAAAATAAAAATAAAAAATTATATATATATATAATTTTTTATTTTTATTTTTTCACGGTTGAATAAAGGTTTTACAAATATGAAATTGTATCTTAAATAATCTTTAGCCTTTCTGGAATAATGTAGTCGAGGTTTGACCAGTCTAAGTTTAGTAGTTTTTGAGATGGACCAGGTCTAATGTGGTCTAGATAGGGGGTTGAAGCAGTGAAATCACTCTTTTTTGCATGTTCACAAATCAGAAACTGTGTACGAAACGCCATATGGGCTTCTTATCATAATCTAGTCCAGATTTGACAGTTATAGCTACAGTCGTTTTTTGAAATATATGTTTTTTTGCCAGTGTGGAAAAAATACAGCAAAATCCACATTGTTCCTGAATATGTGGTGTGGGGGGGGTGTGGTTTGAGCAGTGACACCTGACCTGGATCTAGGTAATTGGGATCAGAGTGGCTGCATACCTGTTGCTCTTGGTTGGTCTAACAAGCAGCAGGTAAAACCACCATCCCCACACACACTAAGGAGAGAGTCATGTGTCATGACATGTTTCTATCTGCTCCTGGGCCAATTACAGCTGGCCCACTCTTTACAATAAACAGGTGTCTAAAACCCTGTCTCCTGTGTCTCTGTGCAGGAGGTCCCTGAACACACCACTTGGGGGGTGAGTGGTAGGCGAGACTGCCACAGAATACTACTTTCACAAATCAGAAACTGTGCTAGTAATACAATATGGGCCTCTTATTATAACCTAATCCAGGTTTGACTGCTATAAGTACAGTAGTGTTCGATTTGTACCTGATTTTCTGTGGCCAGTTTGGAAAAAATACAGTAAAAACAAGTTGTTCCTGTTTTCACAAATAAAATAATACTTTCAGAAATCAGAAACTGAGTTAGAAATGCAATATGGGCTTCTTATTATAATCTAGTCCAGGTTTGACTGCTATAAGTAAAGTAGTTTGACTACTATAAGTACAGATCGAGTTAAGTTGAATCAGAAGCTACGAATTGGGAGCTAACTTCAGACTTACGGTTCCCCTAACTTTCCCCCAAAACTGCCGAATCGGAAACTGCGACTCGGAAGCCAACTTCAGTGTTGTCCATAAGACACTAGTATGGATTCTCCTTCTTCTTCGAATTTTCAGGGGATTGACATCCAACCACTTTTGATTTTTTTATTTTGTTGCTAGAAGTTTAATAACTAATAACAAAGCTGTAACATCCATCATTGCACATGTACATATGCACAAATACACTACTCACAAAAAGTTAGGGATATTCGGCTTTCGGGTGAAATTTCAGGATGAACCTAAAATGCACTATAATCTTTACAGGTGAACTTAATTTGACCTTCTCTAAACTTTTGAATGCACATGTCCAACTGTTCAATGTTTCAGTACTTTTTGCAACTTGCTGTTCTCTAACAAGGAGCTGAACGGCAAAATTCATTCATATTTAAACAGTCCTCTTCATCATGCTGTTCACATTTTGACATCGTGAGACCAAGACAACACCTAACAATTGATCAACAGTACCTCGCCATTGTGAGGCTTCAAACAGAATGTTCTCAGTGGGAAGTGGCCACTGAGCGTAGAGTGTCACAGAGTGTCATCAGCAGGTTGCAACAGAGATACAGAGAGACTGGAAGAGTTACAGAAAGGTATAGAAGTGGACGTCCTTTGGCCACATCCCACACTGATGAGCGCTTCATTGTGAACAGTGCCCTGCGGAACCGGATGATGAATGCCACTCAACTCCAGGCGCATTTAAGGGAGGTGAGAGGCACCCAAGTGTCACGTCAGACCATTCAAAACCATTTACATCAGCTTGGTCTGCGTGCTAGACGACCTGCAAGGGTACCTGACCACACCACCAGGCACAGGCATCATTGTCTTGCACAGGACAGGGAGCATTGACGCTGGACGAGGGACCAGTGGCCTCAGTGCTGTTTTCTGATGAAAGTCGATTCACGTTGAGCAGAAATGATGGCCGCCAACGATGTTGGCGACGTCAAGGAGAGCGCTATGCATCAGCCACTGTTGTCACCAGACGAGCATTTGGTGGTGGTGGTGTTACAGTGTGGGCAGGTGTGTCTAGTCAATACAGAACTGCCCTACACTTTGTGAATGGTACAGTGACAAGCCCATACTACCTGAATAACATCATTAATCCAGTCATTGTGCCCCTGCATGAACAACACAGGCCTAAGTTCATCTTCATGGACGACAATGCTCCAGCTCATCGAGGTGGCATCATTAGGGAACGGCTGCTGGAGACTGGGGCACCTCAAATGGAGTGGCCTGCACTTTCTCCAGACCTGAATCCCATAGAAAACTATGGGATCAGCTGAGTCACCGTGTAGAGGCTCGTAACTCTGTACCCCAGAACCTCAATGACCTGAGGGCCCCCTTCAAGAAGAGTGGGGTGCCATGCCTCAGCAGACAATAAGTGAACAGCATGAGACGTCGTTGTTAAGCTGTAATTGATGCTCAAGGGCACATGACAAGTTATTTAGACATTGACATTTTTTGTTGTGGTAAACCCACCACTGTTGTTGGCTTTTGTTTCAATAAATTGTTTGAGATGAGGAAATCACCATTGCATGCTTCTACTTAAATGCTCTACTTTCATGATATAATATCACTGTAGCATGAACTTTTTACATTTTCCATAAATTTCACCCTAAAGTCAAATATCCCTAACTTTTTGTGAGTAGTGTATATGTAATTGTGTTTCAATTGTTTTTTTAATGTGAATATCCGACCTGCCAAACTGCACGCATTTTGTGTACCAACTACGCAATTCTTAGTCAAAATATGCAGGTACAAAATGCCAGCTGAAACTACGCAAAATAAATAAATAAATACATTTGAAAATTATATATATATAATTGTTAATTAATTAAGAAAATAACTCAATCAATAAATACCAAACAATACCGTATGTTTATTGGTTATTTAAACTACATCCTTAGGAATGGGCCACATGCTACAACCTGTGGTTCTGTAAGGCCTCACTCTCCTCTCAATAAACATCCGCTGATACGCAGCACACTGAGTGCAGCGGTACTTTGTTTTCCACCGAGGTGTAACACTGCATTGCTGAGGTAAAATGGGAAAGTGGGAGAGTTACAGTATAATATAGCACAAAAATGTGACCGCATTGACCGAGATGCACCGATTGATCGGCCGTTGACTGGAATTGGTCGGTTTTCAAGGCCGATCAGTGTCAGATATATCAGATTCTGTGCCAGTCAAAAGTACACGCCGATATTGTTCTCATGTACTGTACTCGTGAAAATGCTCCAATACTCACACTAGGCATGGACATGGGATTAACGATTAGATAATCTATTGGCGATCGACTCCATCGATCGCGATTGACATTGATGACTTTTTTTTTTTTTTTTTTTTTTTTTCCCTGTTTATTTATTTTTTTGTCAGCCAGGAAAAATCCGAGAATGGAAACGGTGTGAGTGCAGTTTACTGTGTTCTGAAACCGGTTGGGGAGAGGGGGGGCGGAGGCTCTCCCCCTCTCCGCTCAGAGCTGTCCAATTTCCACTGATGATTGGGTCTCACTTTCCCTTTACAGTCCCATACAGAGACCTTTAGGGGCAGGTGCTTAGAAAAAAAAAGAAAAGGCACATGGACCCCCAGCTCTGGCTCTAGGCATTTTGCCATTCTGGGCAAACGGAGCAGCACAGCGAAGCCGCTGTGCGCACATCGCAGGTGCGCTGAGGTGCGTGGTTCATGAGTTCTCATGAATATATCTTGCCCAGACAATCCACTATCTCGAAACCTATTATTTTAAAATAAAAAACAAAAAGTGTGCCTGATAAGAAGGGCACCGTGGGGCAGGTGCTTGGACACCAGACTGTGTCAGACCAGAGGAGCTCTGTGAGTGATGAAAAGTTTTGACTCTTTTTGCAGACTGTTCTTGACGAGTCAATTTCGAGTAAAACGAGTCGTTCGATTTGATTCAGTTGGTTTAATGCACGGTGAGTGAAAGAGGAATTCCAGTGAACGAGAGTGAGAAGAGTCGGCCATTTATTTTATATTTTGTTATGATTGCAATTTATTTGCAAAGTACCATATAAATATAATATAAATGTATATTTACACTTAAAAGTGAAAGAGACTTTCATTTGAAGTTTGAATTGGACATTTCCATGTTAGTTATATGTTGTGTCCTACTAAAGCTCAGTGAGCGTTCTAGGTTGAATTATACTGAAACTGGGTGACAGTCCCACATTCTATTTTATTGGAACTCAGGGACAGTTTCATGTTCTATTATTGTTCCATGGTGAATAATGAACAAGAGTAAACACAGTGTCAAAATCAGCAATCTCACTATTGTGGTAACTGAAAATTGCAGCGGTAGTCTGTATGTGCAGCTGTCCTATCACGTGAGCGTGATCAGATCACATGATGTATTTGTCATCGTACAGCAGATCGGAAATCGGAATCTGCAGGTCAGACTGCAGGTCAGAATAAATAAATCAGGAATCTGAATTGGCCAAGAAAATTGCAATTTGTGTATCTCCAGTTGGTAATCATGTTTGGTAACTTTACGAGATGATGCATTTCAAGGGGTATATCAAAATGAGATAAATTACTATATATAGTTATAGTTGCTCACATACAATGTGATTAGGCTCACTACGAGATGGCTACGGTGTGAATAGCTGATGGAGTCATTTAGCTGCAGTAACTTAAACGCCACGGTTTTACTACACGGTCACTCCCTGTTACACTAATGTGGTTTTAAAAATATTTTCCCAAGGTTGGCAAGTGTAGTTTACATAGGCAAGTCTATATTACATATATTATTTTAAAATTACTTGTTTAATATTTACCACGGCATCAATAATTAAACCCTCCTCGTGAGAGAACTTTTTCAATATGTAACAAAACAATATCAGTCAAAATATATATATATGTTCTGTAAAAATATTTTAATAGAAACTGTCACTGTGTGTGTGTGTGTGTGTGTGTGTGTGTGTGTGTGTGTGTGTGTGTGTGTGTGTGTGTGTGTGTGTGTGTGTGTGTGTGTGTGTGTGTGTGTGTGTGTGTGATGGTCCCCAGGATGTACATTGTCAACTCGACAGGGGCCCCCAGGAGATACTTTATGTTTGAGACCCCCCTCAAACAGAAAGTTTGAGAAAGTTTAAGTCCTCTGTACTCCCTATATATTTGTGTCTAGAATGAAAAGGGGTCTTAGAGAGAACGGCAGAGAAGAGGGAGGTGGCGGTGCCGTCGTCAGCTCCCTGGCATGCTGCAAGCACTCCCGCAAACAGACGAGAGAAGAGCCGGCAGGAGATGAGAAGGAAGAGCAAGAAGGGGTCGTCTGGGAGCGTCTACCCCAGGAGATCCTGCTTCACATCTTCCAGTACCTACCTCTGCTGGACCGTGCTTTCGCCTCACAGGTATGCTTGGTTTTAAGGTACAATGTGTAGCGTAATTACTACAATATAGTGTTTAATAATTAATTGAAAATTAATAATTAGATAAATAATTAATGAATTGTCTCGTAAGAGCACCATTTTGCTTAGTCAAATCAGTCAATCTCATATTTTAGGCGTACGGTTAGTTTCTCTTCAGGGATCTCAGTACTCACGGGAGATAAATAATGGGTATATAATAGGAATAAATAGAAATGAAAAATAGAAGAAGAATATTTATTTTTCACACGGCACACACACCACAACACATGCACTCATGGCGAGCAACACACACACACACACACACACACACAGACACGCTTCAAATGGTGGCCGGTGAAATGAGATCTGTTTTTGACCCATCCGGGGATGTCCTTCCTCTGGGGGGCAGCCAGGAGCAGTGGGCATCATACAGCGACGTGCCTGGGGACCAGTTACTAATGTCCGTCACTGGTCAGACGACGATGTTCTGCAGGTTTTTGGTCGGGGTCCTTACTGATGTTACATGGAGAAAACCCCATGTGAGCACAGGGAGAACATGCAAACATGCACGGGGAGGCAGCAGTGCAATGCAGTGCAATGCACTGTGCCACCGTACCCACAAATAACAAATGAAATAATAGAAAATCCATAAAAACAGATAAGAAAAGCATTTACGGAACAAAGTAATTGCTGATTGGCAGTAATGGAGAGAGTGTGTGATATTATGGATATAATAAAGGGACCGGACAAATAAATATAATTTAAGGTTCTAATCTAAAGGTTTAAGATCTCCTAGACACCAACTCCGATCGCATACAAGGCAGAAGGATTTTTCTGCTGGTTCAACTTGTCGAGCGTACAGTATGCTTTTCTCTACAGCTGCTGGAAGACCTGTTGTGTCCGCTTCTTCTGCTTTGATACGATGCTCTCCAATGGTAAGATATACCCTGTAGTGCAGAGTCAAGTTTAGAAGAAAGGGCGGGTCATTGGGTCCTCCGTCCTCACATTCAGGGCAGCGTGGGTAATTCGCTCCGGCAAGTTGGAGGTTGTTGGATGTCTGTAAATCCGGCATTATCGGATCTGTGTGATGGACCGGGAGTGGTTTGATTTGAACTGCTACTGGTTTGACTTGATCAAAAATAACTGTCAAGTAGCGTCAATGGCGGCGAAATTTGCAAAGTTATTAACTCGAGAGATCGGGTTGCTAGATTGCAAAACTTTCTCAAAACGTAGGCAATTATAAAAATAAATCAGAAAATAGAAATGGAAATCGCGGCACGTTGGCGCTATAGATGGTTTTCAGTAAACCAAAAAGGGGGAAAATTACAGAGAGGAAACTTGAGCAAATAAAAACTTTAGAAGATGGAGCTCGGGAAAAGTAGAGAAGATGGTGTAGGTTGTTTTCCCAGGAGACCTGTTGACAAAATGGTTGGATTTGGTACTAGGTGAAACGGGGTGTGTCTTTAAACCAATCCCTCGGGAAGATGTTACTTGTCTCCGCCTGGTGGCCAAGTTTACAATATATTCTATTTGCTATCTAGATATCTAATTTACGCAAACATTTCACACGTCTTTCTACATTTGACCGTCAATCCAGGAATTGAACATCGTAAAGTAAAGAGGTTATATGCCAAATTAAATCATTTCCGGTGATTTATGAAGACATTCAAGCATTGAATAAGTTTTAACATCGCACTCATGATACAATCACGGAGGAGTAAACACTAGTTATTAACACTTGACACACTTATTGGAGTGGAGCACATGGTACGGGGTGCGAAGCGCTGAGAGGTGGCGGAGACGTTCTTATCTTTCCGACCACAGGGGTGCGGTAGCGGTCCATGAGAGAAATACCTTGAGGTCAAGGCATAAATATCTCCTCCATCCCTTGGTGTAGAAAGACTGGGTCCCAATCCACTTCAATGAAAACATTTGTATCTTAAACATAAGTTGCTTTCACACATGCACCCCGGACAATGTCCGGATCATCAGGTCCGGACATTGTCCGGAGTTTCCCTTTCACTCATGTAGCACACACCCGTAGATTGTCTGTGTCAGACGTGTTTACACTACCTGGAAATACTCTGTTTGGTTTAGATGAAGGGCGGAGCCTGGGTAGAGCGGGCATGAGGCAGGATGTGATGCGATGGCACTGAAGAGATTTAGCAAACCCTAGATAGTGGACAAGGCTAATGCTAATACTTTTTTGGCATTGATACGCCATGTATTTGGATGTAATATAAACAGAAGAGTAGAAAGGAATATAAAGGCAAGCATAAAGGAGTATGAAGCAGCTATGCTCCGTGCACGAAAATCCGCATGAAGGTAAATAACTGGCGCATGACAGAGACGTCATCAACACGTGACATGCCCACTCGCTCGCTGTGAATCCTCCGGACAATGACCTGCTCTGCTCACACATACTGCTCAATCAGACATTATGCAGACTTTGTACTAGAGTGCTGGCTGGGTAAAGTCTGGGTAATGTAATCATTGGGACATTTGCGTTCACACGTACAGCTCCTCCGGGTAATGTCTGGATAACTTCAGGATTGCAGTGCATGTGTGAAAGCAGCTATGGTTTTGTTACAGATTGATTCAATGCATAATTCAGCTTAATACCCTTTTTATAGAAACAGACAATATTTCCAGAGAGGTCCCCTTGGCGTGTTATCAATTCAAGGCAGGGAATCCGGAGGAAATTCACACCTTTGTGCGAGTTAGGTGGGGGACGATAGAGTTGTGTGTGTGTGTGTGTGTGTGTGTGTGTGTGTGTGTGTGTGTGTGTGTGTGTGTGTGTGTGTGTGTGTGTGTGTGTGTGTGTGTGTGTGTGTGTGTGTGTGTGTGTCTGGCATCGTGTCTTTAATTTGCATATTCAAATGTTGAGACGGGCGGAGAGGGGGTGTAGTTTCTGCTGGGGTTGGGGCCCTCCTGCTCAGATTTAGTGGCTCCATTGAGCCAGGATACAGGCCCAATCCAGATGTTCAGACTGTAATCTTTTCCTCTATATCCAAAGGTGAGGATTAAGTCACAGTTCTGTGATAAAATCCGGGTTTATGAAAGAGTGTTCGCTACATATGCCCCACTTGGTCTGATGTTTGCTGTCCAGGGATCTTCAGGCCGTAGAATGGGAACAGTTATGAAGAGAGGAAACAGGTGGAACCAGATTTAGCAGGATGAGAGTTTGTGTCGGCTATCTGAGTGTTGTAAGTAGGTATAGCTATCTATACCTACTTAGCTATAGCTATGTCAAGTTAGATATCGCTCTATCTTAACTTCAAGGGTTAGCAGTTCTAGAATAGCACGGGCGTCTTTCTCAACTATCTCAAGTTCGTTGGGAGTATTCTGCTGTTGCTCTCTTATGTTTAATCAGCCTAGCCAAACTAATGTTACACTTTTCTAGTTTCCCTTATAGGTTCTAGGTGCGTTTGATGTAGAAGAAGGTTATGCCGAAAGTCAAGAGATCCCCTGAACTGATGGTGAATGCTAACATAGTGTCAGGACCAAATGGTACCTACCATATGTCAAACAAGTAAAACAATGAAAAAACTTGTGGGAACGATACAGCTCAGATACTCACATACTGTACCAAGCAGCTCTGCCACTCCAATAATTTAGTGCAGGATACCTTTGAGTAGAGGAAAAAACAAAGTTAGTGAGCCTGTGTCCTCATCTGTGGAGGAGAACCATCATTAGACAGAGCAAAAATTGGGTACGGTGGCTTTATTGGCTGCATTGGCTCCAAATTTCCTATAGAGATGGGGTCAAGTACATTAATGTAAACAACACAAATAAGAAGATCAAAATGCAACATTAAACAGATGTTTAATATGTCTCATCAATCAGCTACACCACACCGTATCACACTTGCCTGTACATATTCATGCAATCAAAATATAAACAAAAAACAGTTTACCACAATAGAAACACAACCAGTTGTACAAAGATAGACAGACTGTTTTATACAAAAACAGATGACAGACAAACAAACCAAACAAAAACCCTCCTTTTGTTGTACTCATGAGTTTAAATCATTGTAGTTGAACTTTTCAACAAATTCAGTAGCAAGATCTGGGCAGGGCGAAGCCACAAGGGCTATCGCTGTCAAGCAATCATGCGAATCTCCATAAGAGTGAAGAAGAGAAGTTGGAGTAAGCAAAGTGAAAGTTGCACATGTTGATGATGGAGAGGTGATGTCTGAGAGAAATGAACCGGTTTGCTTCGTAGCAAGATAAAGGCTACAGCATGTAATCAACCCAATGACCCCAGCACTGAGTTTCCAAGCAAAGTATGCAACAAGACGTAATTCATTTCCATAAAATTGCAACAACACACATACATTAAACCATCTTATTCATCCACAGTTAAAGTAATCCAGCAAACCCAACATGGAGCTGGTGCAAAAAAAATGTTCGAAAAACAACAAAAGGTTCTACCGTGTAATGGCTTGGCAAGCATTGCCTCATTCCATGATCCAAAAACAACAATAACCACAACAGCCAAGAAAGGCCATGCCAGGGTGCGACCCTGAGGAGACAAAGTTAAAATAAAATAAATGTCATGACTCAAATAATGAACGTTCTTTTGTGCCGACTGGAGAAAAAAAATAAACTGTAAACATCTTGTTCTAAGTATTTTAGGAATTCCTGTGTATCTACGACACAAGCGGATCAACAATCTACAATATTCTAATTAGTGTGCTGCCATTGATAAATTCAAAATCAGTCAAAATAAATTTCCGTAATGTGTCAGAAGAAAACATTACCGGAGGCTTCACATAACTTAGACAATGAGTTAAGCAACTAGAGAGGGTAAGGAAAAATGTGATTCACATACTAAAACATTTTTATATTTAGTGCTCAACACTATATTCCTATTTAAATGTATTATTTATTTATTTGTATAATTCTTACTTATACCCTTAAAGGTACAATTAATAACTGCAAACAATAAGCCTGAGATGTCAGCAGTCACCAATCTAATAGAACCCTAACGTCATCAATATAATAGGAGCCTAACTGGTGTTGATAAATAACATTTGATCAACGATCGATTATCTCATGGTCAATTTACGTTACTCAGCTCCTAAAAATGACATACATTATGTACTAGGCTTTGAACTGCTAGTCTTACCTTTTGGACAGGGAGTATTCAATTATAAGTCCCATCATTCTGCAGTCTGACTAGAGAAAAATTGAGAGGTTATAACACCTTTTTTAAAGCAAATATATATGTATAATGACAATAACATAGCCAGCATTCAAATTGAGACAATCGAAAACCTAGAAGGGCCATTAATAACATATTTGTCAATTAGATAAACATTCACTTTCATCTATAATCTGTGTACTATCAGTATAGACAGATTGATAAAACAATGGCTGAGAAAACACAGAAGCAGTCCTTATGGTAATCACACAGATATCATTTCCAGCAGGACTTCAGGTGCTCAGTCATTCCACAGCTCTCAGTTGGAGAAGAAATTCCATTTGCAGTCATTCAGTTTCATGTTTTCTGATGCAGTGACATCATCGAATCCAGTTCCAAAGGAGCACAGTTGATTAGGCTCCTCAACTGTGCACAACATCTTTTCCAATTGTGCGTCTGCTGTACTTGGAGGCCAAACATTTCATGTTTGTTGGTGGAGGGAAGGATCAGCAGGAGTCAACGCTTGCATTTGATTTTCCATAGCAGAAGCTTTTTTTGTTGTTCAGAAAATGTCCCAAGTTAATCAGCCTGATCTTGGCTAAACTGGATCTCGTATACAAGGTTTTCACAGACCTTCTCGGAAATGCAGGAGTAGGCAAGTCTCTCAGCGGGATATCAGGTTTTTGGGCTTGTGTGAAAAAACCTTAAGGTGCTTAATGTATTGTTCTCATACATCGTCATAAGATGAAAGGAAAGGTATACCACTGTAAGAAGCAGTGTCATGGGATAATCACTCCAGGGTGCTCTGACAACAGTGTGCCTGAGTGTTCACACAGTAATCCTTAACTCAGCTTCTGAAGATTGTTTCAACAACTAGACCAGACAACTAGAATGTCATATTAAAATAAGAACTAATCAAGAATTATTCTAGTTCTTTAATGCACTCTATAATATCTGATGCTTTTATAAATTTTAACGATGGAGCTCAATATGGGATAGAGAGCTAAATTCAATCAAGGTCTCTCCATTTATATACTTGCATGCATATAATCTCAAAATAATTCCAATTGAGCCTATTAAATAATCAAATTTGCAAATCAGTTAAATACAAATGGTATTAACATCAATAATTTACAAGGACCTTTGAATGCTGGACATGTTATGGCCTTACTCAATTGTAGAGCAATTCTCTTTGATCTGATCTCTTTGTCAGTCCTCCAAGTCTTCCCAATCAGACGCAGTCACATCTACACTGGTCAAAACTGCAGTCAGTGGATTCCTGCTTAAAACTTTTGAATGTCCAAGTATTTCACATTTATTTAAGTTTTTCAATTTTTAGTAAACGGATGTACACAATGCATTACCTCTCTTGTATACAAAACCATTATTCCTCTTTGTTAAACTACTTGTTCAGTTTTATACTGTATATCGACATCTACCTTATTCAATGTCAAATCGAGATTACTTCTTGAGTAAGACAAAGAAAAAAAAATAATATTAATAATGTTGTTTGATTAAACTTAATCACCAGCCTTAATGATAAAAACAAAAAATAATTGGTAATGATTCGAAACGTACAAACACAGTTGTATATCACACCAAGACTTACAATTCACTCATGCAATATCATGATTTAATGTTTAGTGTTTAATCTATACTGTTTAGTTATTTATCTTATCCTTTGATTTAGAATGACCAATTTTCTAATGCTTTGTGCCATTCAATTTGTTACTTCTGCAACACTGCAGACTATCCCTCTGTGGGATAGATAAACGATTATCTTATCTCAACCAGCGGATGACACTAGAACACAAAAGGGAAAATAAAGTAAATTTAAAAAGAATAACTCTTTATAAACCAAAAAATATTTCATTTCTGCTGCTACTATGCATCATATCTGCTCTCCGCGATGTCTTAAAACATATTTTGGAAGCAATTTCTTTTTTATTTATATTGATCAATTTAGTTTTACCAATTTGGAATGCTTTGCGATAAAATCTATTAACAAAGCACAGACTATAGTTAGAAAAAAATAAAAATTCACCATACGTTTAACCTTACCAAAGTCACATTTACATAACATTTAGCAGACGCTTTTATCCAAAGCGACTTACAATTGTTCAAACACCGACGGACGCAGCCATCAGGAGCAAAGTGTCTTGCTCAAGGACACTACAGCATGCTCGCAGGAGGAGCCTGGGATCGAACCAGCAACCTTCAGATCACTAGACCACCAGACCACCAGCTCTACCGCTCTAACATTGCCATCCCACAGCTGCTTATCCATCACCCATCAGTCTTTGCTGTTGTGATGCATGTGGACACCAACGACCTTAAAACGCAGCAATGGGAGGAATTTAAAGAAGATTTTGTTGGCCTTATAAACAGTGCTTTAAATACGAACTAACAGCGCATTGTGTCAGACCCACTGCCTTCCCCCTGGATCCTTCAGGGAGACTACAGTCCTCTTATTGAAGATTTTCCATTTCTCCACTAACCCAGACTCTCAGGCCCCTAGGGTGTTGCTGTTATCTATAGAAAGGATTTTAAAAGCACTCTTGTTTCACATAGTAGTTTTATATCATTTGAACAGCTTGGTTTTATGTTAAATTGTAAGGACCTGGTGATAATTGACAGTTATCGGGACATTGACAGTTATTTAGCAACTTTGAAACTGTGTCACTATCATTTTTACTTGAAACTCTATCCCACATGAAATCAACTACGTGCAGCCTTGATATTATTCCCGCCACATTTCTTAAGGAGGTGGTTGACACAATTGGACCCAGTATATTATCAATTATAAATAGCAATCTCCGTGGAGAAAGGCATTTTTCCTTCTGCTTTTAAACATGCTGTGGTCCATCCTCTTTTAAAGAAACCTAACCTTGATCCCTTTGTTCTTAACACTTTTATGCCTGTTTCTAAACTTCCATTTCTTTCAAAGGTTTAAGAGAAGGTGGTATCAACCCAGTTTTTGGCTTTTATGTGTCATAATTACATCTTTGAGAAATTCCAGTCTGGTTTTAGAGCTTTACCTCGCACAGAAACTGCCCTCCTAAAAGTAACCAACGATATCCTTTTAACAGATAACAGGGGGGGATAGTGCAATCTTAATTCTTTGAGATCTCAGTACAGCCTTTGACACTATAGATCATGCCATTTTAATTGACCGTCCTAACACCTGGATTGGTATCAAGGACACTGCACTTGGCTGGTTTTATTCCTACCTTTTAGAAAGAACCTTTGCAGTCTCCATAGGTAACGACTCCATGTAATGACGAATCCTCCACAGCTCAAATTACCTGCAGTGCAAGGTTCTATTTTAGGTCCAATTTTATTTTCCATCTATGTGCTGCCTCTTGGCCAAATTATCCAAAGACACAATGTCTCTTTTCATTGCTACACAGACGACCCACAGATACAGTATACCTTCATCTGAGACCTGGTGATCCAAACAGCCTAGCTGCTGTTGTAGATTGTCCCAATGATATCAACCGTTGGATGGCACAGGATTTTCTTCAACTCAATAATTCAAATTCAGAAGTCATACTGTTCACCAAATTCTACCAGCCATATTGAGAGTGGCCATGGCCCTCTGTCTGCAAATGTGAAGTCTTTTGCCAGAAACTTGGGAGTACTATTTGACTCCACCCTAAACTTTGAATAATACATTTAAAAAATTGTCCAGTCCTCTTTCCTCAACTGAAAACCATTTCAAGAATCAAACCAATATTTTCACACAGTGACCTGAAAAAAGTAATCAACGGTATTACGACTAGACTACTTTAACTCCCTCCTTTCTGGCGTCAACCAAAAGTCACTCTCTCGCCTCCAACTTGTTAAGAACACAGCAGCCAGGCTTCTTACCAGTTCCAAAAGACGACATCACATCACCCCAATCCTGGCTTCTCTCCAGTGGCTTCCTGTTTGATTCAGAATCGGTTTTAAGATTTTACTGATCACTTCTAAAGCATGTCTGGGTCTTTCTCCAAGCTACATAACACATATTTTGCCCTGATATGAGACAGTGTGCAGCCTTAGATCCTCAGGCAAGGCCCTCCTGGTTGTTCTTAAGTCTAAACTTAAAACTGAAGGTAACCGTGCCTTTTCTGTCAGGGCCCCTCGACTTTGGAACGACCTACCTGAGGAGATTAATTTGGAAGAGTCAGTGACTTCTGTTAAATCACTTCTCAAAACCCATTTTTATCGATCTGCTTTTATGTGATGTCACCTCCTTTCTTTATCCATTTAATTTTTATTTACTTATTTATTCATTTTTATTTTTGCTTTTATTTCTATTTCTTATTATCTTATTGGATCTATTTATTTGTTGTCTCTTTATCCGCTTTTACAATTTAATTAATGAATTTAATTCCTGTTTGTTAATGTTCTTTTGGCTTTTAAATTCATGATCTGAACACTGCTTTTATTTCATCTGTCAAAGCACTTTGTAAACTGTTTTTAAAAGGTGCTGTTTAAATACAGCTATTATTATTATTATTATTATTATTATTACTTTGATCAATTAAGTGCGCCGCTACAGCTCTCTGCAGTGAGACACGTCTCCATTTCCTTGGTGTACCCCGTGATAAACAACCTTCAGAACCTTCTTAGTGCTCTACTTTAGGAGGATTACAGTGTCGAGGACACTGACCAAGACGAAATGGATCACTACTTTAACGAGCCATGCATCTCACCTGATGACAATCCCGTGTTATTGTGGCAATACAACGAATCCCGCTTCAAACATCTCTGCGTCCTTGCGAGGCAGTACCTCGCTATACTCGCCACCTCCGTTCCAGCAGAGAGGGCTGTGTCCTATCCCCCTGTTGTGGAATTTTTAATGCAGATCTGGTGAGATTAAGCTGGCTCTGCTACCAAGAACGAAACTGGGTTCTGTTGACGAATTTACAGTTTCGGCTCCCACTGGCCTATTTGGAACGATCAAAGAATAATTTCAAATAGCACTTACACCATTTCAATTCTCTGATTTTTCTTGACGTATAAAATAAATAAAATAATTAGTTTGTCAACATTGTCAATTGGGATCGATGGAGACAATCGCCAATAGACGATTTAATCGTAAATCTGCTCAAGCCTCATGTGTCCTGGTAGCCATTTTCATCTTGTCATCTCTGGTAAGACTATTTTCGTTTTGTCACTGTAGCACGTATTGTCTATTTGGAAAAATATTTACATTATTTCATATAGTACTATGTCATATACATATAGTATAGTAGTTCATAAAGTAGTATTATGTGTACTGGTAGCCACTTTCATTTAGTCATCTCTTATAAGACATTATTATCACTATAGCGTCCTGTCAGATTTAATTATTATAAAGAATGTTTTTTTTTTTGTGTAATAAATTATTTCATGCAATTTCATAGTTAAAAGAATTGCTTGGAGCCGTAAGAGCCGGCTCTTTTCAGTGAGCTGGTCATCTGGCTCATTAAAGCCGAACTTTTCACCACTACTGCAAGTGCGTCTCTTCTCCCCCACCCACTGCGTCTTGTCTCTGCTCTGTATGTTCTTCTCTAATCTGACTTTTTTCCTTATTCTACTCATCATATCCCAGCATCATGTCCTGTTTAACATTATTATCTTATCTTGGATAGCACAATCTAAATCATATCCATAACGTTAACTACTATTATGGTGCATACTGGCACTTCTCACAAGCTGCCGGTCTCTGTTCTGCCCTCTCAAGTGGACAAATCATGTGGACATATTGATTCATATTTTGTTGAATCGGACCACACTTTTACTTAAATTATTAGAACACAAAAGCAGCAAGCTCCGGCTCCTGTGGCTCGGGCTGCGGCTACAGCATCGTCTCCCACTTCAGCACATGGCCTATTTAAAGATAATATAATAATTTTAAATAGCACCTGTTGTAAATATATTAATTAAGTACTATGGTAACTGTTCTTACATGGTTGCGGCTATGGTCCATGTTGGTGGGGAGGGGGGGCTGATGACATCCCGGCTAGTCAATCTGAAATTCTTGTTAGTCGTCGATCACTAAAAAAAAAATCTCCATCCCTAGTTTTCATGCTAACTGTTATCTATTACTGTTATCAAGACGGAGTAACTTGCCATCTGTAAACCAATAAGGTTTTAACCGGTAGCGAAATCAACCCGTGTCTCCTGGAAAATGCCAATGTAGGTGGCACTAGCATCACAGAAGGATATTTAAAAAGATTATTTATTTTTGGTAATGCCTATTTTGACCAAAATGACAGTTGCTGAGACCATTTACAGGTACTCCTCACTTAACGACCGAGTTCCGTTCCTAGGACCAGGTCGTTAAATGAATTGGTCGATAAGCGAGGACCTGTGTTATTTCACGGTAAGGGAGCGTGGCCATTGTGAACACGAGTGTAGTGAATACTGACAGACTGCGAGAACGACGCTGAGACTGAGAACGGTGATGAGATGTATACTGTTTATATAGTGTGTATATAGTGTATAAAGGGTGATGCGCGATGAGATGCTTGACGCTGAGAAGCCGCGCACGCCGCGATATTGTATGCAGCGTACAATACCAAGTGGTCAGAGAGCTGGTTGTAAGTATTAACGGTTGTTACGCAGGTAGGTCGCTAAGTGAGGAGTACCTGTACAGAGAATTTTGTTTTCACTCAAGCTTATGAAATATGTACAAAAAAATATGTACAAGTTCAGTAGATGGGGTTATTCATTTGCATTAAAAAAAACACATTACGCATACAGTATATGACTATATGAAATATACCGTATATGATAATATGATGGGACTTTTTGTTATTTAACAATGACGAGAAGTTGGCTTACACCTTTTCTTCTAAACAAATCTAGGGATTTTGAAATAAGTCTATGTTAACAACCAACTTCTGTAGTAGTAGTAGTTGTCGCAGTTCTTTAGTTTTTGAGAATGCATATGAGTGCATTTATTTTATCATGATTTAAACAAACAACAGCAAAAATGTTTCTTGCACTGTCGCCAAGTTCGAGCTTATAATTCAATCTTCAAACATTCCTTGGTTTTGTGGCTTTGGTGCAGGTGTGCCGTGGCTGGAACCAGGCCTTCCACATGCCGGAGCTGTGGCGCTGCTTCGAGTTCGAGTTGAACCGGCCGGCCAGCTCCTACCTGAAGGCCACCCATCCTGACCTCATCAAGCAGATCATCAAGAGGCACTCCAACCACCTGCAGTACGTCAGCTTCAAGGTGAGCGTGGGAGGAGAGACCAGGGTTTGGGTAGATACATGGATACAATGTCAGATATAGATCGGAGAAATTACCATAATGTTAATTTATATTCTGATTCCCAAATCCAATTTATTGCATGCCAGGTCCCGACCATAATGTTAACGTCAGGAAATTATTGGAACGTCAGCTAATTCCTATCTTAATTGAATATTGGGATGGTTTGGGAATTGCGTTGATTTTTTTCTGGGGATCATAGAATATCATAGATTACAATTTTTTTTTTTTTTTATTGTTGCCAAAACTGTCCACATTGCGTTTTTTTTAATGAATAGGTATTGTATTTATTTATTTTTTTAGTCAGAATGGGTTTATTCTGTCCAGAACATTTTCATATACGAATGTAATTTGTCTTGGGGAGGATTGATAGGGATGCAACAGTAAGGAATTTTTCCCATTGGTTAATGGCTGTATATTTATCATATGAAACCTGTAAATTAAGAATCCATGTCAATAAGACACATCCAAATTCATGTACATTGACTAAAAATGAACGATTAGTCATTTGTTTTTGGTCGAGCCAAATGAGGTCTAAGGGGAAGGGAGGTAGCACTTATAGTCAGAAAGGAACAGAAGTGGTACCCTGGCCAAGGAAATATGACACCTTTTTATTATTGTCACAATTGGTGTGTGTGTCTGTGTGTGTGTCTGTCTGTGTGTGTGTGTGTGTGTGTGTGTGTGTGTGTGTGTGTGTGTGTGTGTGTGTGTGTGTGTGTGTGTGTGTGTGTGTGTGTGTGTGTGTGTGTGTGTGTAGGTGGACAGTAGCACAGAGTCTGCGGAGGCGGCGTGCGACATTCTATCCCAGTTAGTGAACTGTTCTCTGAAGACGCTGGGACTCATTTCTACAGCACGGCCCAGCTTCATGGAGCTGCCCAAAGTAAGCACCAGCACCTGGCCTTTTTCTGTGCGGGCTGGGATCTATACAGACTTTAGGAATAAGCCTTGGGCTTGTCAAGAAGTTGCTTATAAATATCGAATACTTAGGACATAGGACTTATATCACTTACATGTATATTATTTAGTTAACCAAAGAAAGTGTTAATCAAATGAATGTCTATACTTATTTACACTAATGCTTATGTTTATAATTTGGACCATGCCCTTGTTTTTTTCTTTCCTAAATTCATTTTGGGGATTTCCGTAAAAGTAAATACATTAATAATAGACAAAAACAGTTTGTCTATTATTAGCTCAAATTTGCGTACGTTTTTTTCTTTGTTTCACCAGCACATTAGTCCACTTTAAATAATAATATGGTCACATGACCATTGTTTCCTGCAAAGATGCATATTATCCTGCTTATTACACGCCAATTACCAAATAAAAGAATACAATGAAATGGAATAATGATTTGAAATTTTATATCTAGTATCCCTAGTTTTAACAGCTTCCGGTGAGAAAAATAGTCCACAACAACGTAGTAAACACTGCAACAACATAGCAAACTATTCACCATACAAAAAAATACTGCTCCCTTCATACACCAAACCTATTTACTATTTTTAATTAAAAATTTGACATATCTGCACTCATCGCTTCAGGTTTCTTCTTGTAGTTTCTATGTAGTGTCACAAGATGTCGCCACTAGCTAGTGTTAGCATTAGCATGTTGGCACGTGAAATGAACAAGTAGTCAGGGAAAAGTGGTTGCCCGCAACAACGGTCATTATTAACAGTCAGCAGTCCTTATTCAGAAATAACTGACCGCTGATTGCCACGATCGACCAATCAGAATCGAGTATTTTACTCCATCTATGAAAGATGCATGCTCCTTTGCTGCCGAGGTGAACTTATTTCTCCGAAAGTTATAAAACATGAACTCTTTAGTAAACCTCTTCATCTTCCTTCACTCTCTCCCGACAGTCTCACTTTATCTCAGCGCTGACGGTGGTGTTTGTCAACTCCAAGTCTCTGTCCTCGCTGAAGATCGACGACACTCCGGTGGACGACCCGTCCCTGAAAGTGCTCGTGGCCAATAACAGCGACACGCTCAAACTGCTGAAGATGAGCAGCTGTCCCCACGTCTCACCTGCAGGTTCGCTTTATCAGTCAATCTAACATGAAGTGAAGCTTTAGGGAAAAGGAGAATTGTCACTCTGGCAAGTTTTACTGAGAAAGAACATTAGAGACCAAAATTTAAAAAGAAACCCAAAAAACTAAAAACAAATTGGGGCAAAAAGTACTTTGAAAGGAATCACCTTTTTCTTTATAAAGGGTTAGTAGATGGCCTGGGCAGAACATAGTGATATTCTTCAGTATTTATAAAGAAAAAAAAAAAGCACATTTTCAGTTATAGAGCACACTTACTGTAAGATTTTTTTTTCCTGGCTGCATTGATGGCCACTTTTGTTACTGCAACGTATTAGTCCATTAACACACACATATGCAGGAGGAAAAAAATATACACAACCTTGAAGTCATGCACAGGATGACAGATAGATTTTTAGGGGAATGGAATTTGGAACAAGATGTACTTGCCTCAGGTTGGCTATGAGCTAATGGAGCATTAATCCAATGTTTGCCCTGATGTTGACTTACACTATGTGTTGTTTGGTATTCTATGTTTTGGGGTATTTTATAATTTAACAACTTACACTAGTCATCTCTCAGGTTGTTAGATTCAACTGTTCTGTTTTATTGTTGTTTAATGGCAATTCTAATTATACAATTTTCCTGTACAGATCGATTAAAGTAAAAAAAATAAAAAATTGTCATCACATGAAGCTTGGGCGTGTTGAGGCATAGTGATAGACTACTGGAAGTGAAGCGTTTTTTTGTGTTATAGTGGAAATTAGCTTTTGTGTTGCAAAATCAAAGTTGCAAGGCTGTGCTAACTCATCAATTCTTGCCAGGATAGCAGCTCTGTGTTCATCAGAACAAGCACAAGTTAGGCCATAATACCAATAATTATGTATACTAATACTAATAATACTACATTTTTAGTGGTGTACTGTGGGATTATTTCATTGTAAAAAGTGTTTGGTCGCAGAAAAAAGGTTGCACTACTACAAGCATGCTACGATGCAGGTACTGCTCAGTGCATCCCTGACCCTCTTCCTCCCGTGCTGCTCCTCTCATAGGGATCCTATGCGTGGCCGACCAGTGCCACGGGTTGCGGGAGCTGGCGCTGAACTACCACCTCCTGAGTGACGAGCTGCTGCTGTCGCTCTCGTCAGAGAGGCACGTGCACCTGGAGCACCTGCGCATCGACGTGGTGAGCGACAACCCGGGCCAGCACTTCCACACCATCAAGAAAAGCAGCTGGGATGCCATGGTGCGTCACTCGCCCAAGTTCAACCTGGTCATGTACTTTTTCCTGTATGAGGACGAGTTCGGCCCCTTCTTCCGGGACGAGATCCCTGTCACGCACCTCTACTTCGGCCGCTCCGTTAGCAAGGACGTGCTGGGCCGCGTGGGGCTGCACTGCCCACGCTTGGTGGAGCTGGTGGTGTGCGCCAACGGGCTGCGGCCACTGGACGAGGAGCTGATCCGCATCGCGCAGCGCTGTGGCCAGCTGTCTGCCATCGGCCTCGGGGAGTGTGAGGTGTCGTGCAGCGCCTTTGTGGAGTTTGTGAAGATGTGCGGCCGCAGGCTGACGCAGCTCTCCATCATGGAGGAGGTGCTTGTGCCTGACCACCGCTACGGGCTGGAAGACATCCACTGGGAGGTGTCCAAGCACCTGGGCCGTGTCTGGTTCCCAGACATGATGCCTACCTGGTAGAGGGATCTCTATGTGCGTGTGTGTGAGAGACACTCCCCCTATGTTTCCCTCCTCTGGCTGAACATTTAGGAGATAAAATATTGCATTCTGTTTCCAATTTTTTTTCAAGATGTTTCAAATAGCATTTGCGATCAATCCATTCACCATTCAGCCCGACCGACCACCCCACCATGTTGTTCTCAAATATTATCTGCAATGTCCCTCTAGAGATCAATAAAGTATCTTATCCATCTATCTATTAGAAATCAGAGAGAGGTAGGGTTTAAGGTTTTGATATTTTTAATTCAAACATAATCAAGACTTTGCACATTTTTATCTCCCATGAGCGAGCTTTAATTTTAAGTGGTCAAGTTTGTGTGTGTGTGTGTATGTGGCCCCTCCTTTTAAGAGACTTTCACCAGTACACACGTGTGCCAGTTTAACGTATGTACATATATACATACACTCTTTCATCCCGGTCCCGTCAGCTACACCATGCGCTTTGGAATTGACAGCAACACCCAAAAAACTGGTTCCCCTGCAACATCCTGAACGATGACTCGCATTTTGTTCGTCCCATCCCACAGCAAGATTCATTTTTTTATTTTTCAAAAACGTAGACAGACATGACATGACAGGGGCCGTGGGTTCCTCTATGACTGAGAATGAATCAGACTGACAAAGATTGACTCGGTTTTGGGTGTTTCTTTTTTATTTTTCGCGCTAACTACTCAGCTCTGAAGTGGCTTCGACTGTCACAAACACTAGTGGGCGGGGCAGATTTCCGAACGTATGTGTCTTCAAGTTTAAGAGATTATTTGTCACATACATATACTTTTCTCTCTACGATTGTAATGGACGTACAAAACGAGACGAGAGTGACATCTTCAAGCCCGTGTTCATGATCAGTCTTTATATAATTTACTCAGTTGTACTGATGCACTTTTCTCCTATTGAAGGAAAATTATTTGAGCAAAATAAGCTATAGTTGTTCAGGTTTGGATGGTTTTGAAGGTAGCGCAGGTAACGCAAAATGCAACTTAAGTTTGACTTTGGTGTTTGTGGGTTATTTTGCCAGGTATTTTTTAATAATATGTTCCAATCAAATAACTACCCTGAACTTTGATCCGTTGAAAATGATCAGAGAGAGAGAATCTTTCTCTTGTGCCCGCGCTCCTTGGCATCCCGTTCGCGGCGGGCGAGGAGGCACTTAAGCGCCTGCGGCAGCCGTGCGTAGCATTGCTTGCAAACCGGCTTCAGGACGATCTCTGAAAGGGATCTGAAAATATATTCCCTCCCTAGCTGCACAATTATGATAGTTATCCAAAGATTATCTGATTCAAATATTAAAACTCCATCAAACAGGTCAAGTCAAGCAAAGGCTAAAGCACGCAAGCTCTATTTCTGTCTTCCATATATCGCCTCAAGAGTTTTGTGTATCCAATTATTTAAATTTTTAACTATTCCAATTATTATCTCGCTTAATTACTTGAATGAGGGCTTCTCGATCGACGCCTTGTTGAAATTCATCCGCAATGTGATGACCGCAGAAGAATGTCGTTGTGTCGTGGGCCCGAACTCACATCCCTGGCACAAGAAATGTCGAATAAACCTGATATTTCCACACAAGCGTTTGATGCCAGAAATGAAGTGTATTTATTAAAATATGTAAATAAGAGCCCTGGTTGATGGGATTTGATGACATTTGTATGGGTGTTCCAGTACCAACACAGGTGTTGGATTTTGGTCCATATATTGGTTCGTATTTCTGTCATTATTTTTTAATTCTATATTGTGTAGGGAAGGTAGCGGATCTAATCTGTCCTCGCATTTCCGTCTAGTGCCCGCTATGTTTTAATGCATTAGTACTCCCGTCGCTCTGTAGAAGAACTTGTGGCAATATATTTATATATATTATATATATAAATTAAATTATATATATTTATAATTTCCCCACCAGAATGTACTGCTTAATATTTTGTATCTTCACTTGTAGGTCAGTGGATTAGGGTTAGGGTTATACTTGTATCCTGATGTACATGAATAGTTTGATTGTTTGATGTACATACATTTTTGGATTATTTTGTTTTGCTTAGTCGGACTATTATGGCTTTACACCGATCGAACGTAAGTGAAGCCGTCATTAAAGAAACAAAATGTTTTTTAGTCTTCATGGCCTGAAAAGGATGGAGCTGGTTCTAAGATGTTTCTCAGTGGTCTTTAATGGGCTTCATGGAACTGATGTGTTCTCACTAACACACACACACACACACACACACACACACACACATATATATTTTTAATGCAATCAAAGTGTGAGAAACTTAAAAGATCATCCATGGTCAATGATGATTATGAACGATTAATGTGTTTGATGATTATTAAACTTGACATGTCCTTCTCACGTTGAATTAGGATTGCAGTGCTGCTGAGGAGCTGGATTCACTATTAAGTTGAAGTATTTTGAAAACTGAGGAGGAAATGTCTATTCTTTTATATTTCATATCAATATAATTAGCCAGAAACGGTTACATTCCCCATCTCGGTACACCTTTTGTATACCCTCCACTTCACCCCTGTGTGTTATTATTTATGATGCCAAGAGCACTGCTGGAAGAAGTATTCTGACCCTCTGCTTGAGTTAAAATGGAGTAGAATTATTACATAAAATGGGGAAACAATACATAGATGTTATTACACTTGGCAAGCTTTTATTTTAAGGACCAGTGTGTAGAATGTAGTGGCATTAGTGGAACAGACTTGGGAGAAATGGAATGTAATATTCACGAGTATGCTTTAACGTGTTTATAATCCCACGAAAAAAAGAATTCTGTTATTGTTACTTTAGAACGAGCCCGTTATTGCTACATAGGAAGCAGGTCCGCGTCCACGGAGGGCGCCATGTTACTACAGCAGCCCAGAACGGACAAACCAAACACTCGCTGTAACGAGGGCCTTTCGGGTGGTCTATGCAGCCTTTGACTCTGCAAACGGACAATGAACTGTGTATCCTGCTAATGCTAACCCGCTATCAGACTAAACACCCAGAACGAAATAGCTTTTCTTGCATGACTTTGCTATTGTTAACTTGTATTACCGTGCAAAGCAGCTAGCTAACGTTAGCAATAAAACACTACCACAATGCAGAACAATTGGCACTCATACTCACTAGCTTACTGGTGAGCTGTGAGCTACCGTTTTATAGACTAAAGACATCTTCACCTCATCACTTGACATGCAGCTGCAACTCGATTGTGTTGTAGACGATGGAATGTTTGGGAAATAGCTTCTGGCACCCGACGGCCAGCTTCTCCTACGTCGTTTTGAAAGTATTTGTATTTATTCCGTTTGTTGCAATCTGCTAGATGCCACTAAATTATACACGCCCGGCCATCATATTTAAAAGAAAAAAAAACAACTAAAAACGAAGGGAACCACACCATGTAATAAATAAGCGACGAGGCGGACATTTCGCGTGTGGCTTTGAATGACCAAAAAAAAAACCAAAAAACCCGCCACCATCACGTCCACGTGGCCGTTTGCTTGTGCTGCGTTCCAATATTACTGGGATGTTTTCCATTGCTTCTGTTCAGGAAACACATGAGCTGAAAACGACACCAAAAGCGTCAGGGTATTTTAAATCCAAGTCAGGCGTCTTTTCAAATAAAGTATCGACTTCTGACTAAAGCGGCAGTTCTTTTGCACTTTTCGTGCAACAGGCTGGAGTTTTCCGAGTTCGGATTTAAATGGAACGAAACGTAAATGTCGAGTCGCATGTTTGATATCCTAACACCAAACCCTGAGTATTGACGAAGGTAATGTGCACCTTTTAGAGGATTCCCTTGCCTGTCACCTACAAGCCGCCCATTCCCATCTCACCCACGTTAAACACAAAATATTGCTACGGCAAACAAACCGAGTTCCGAGCTCTTATCGTTTGATTTCGTGTCAAAACACATTCCTTGGATTAATCCGAGGCCAAAAGTACGAACGAAAATAAAGCGGGGTCAAGGCCTTTCCAGGCGTGTTTGGGCCGGAGTAGCTTCCGATCTGGCAACCCTGGTCAGCGAGGAGGGCCAGATGTGGCAACCTTGGTTTCCCGAATCCCGGGGAGTGAAACAGCAGCTCCGAGGCGGACACACCTCGAGCCCAGAGCCCGAGTTCAGCTACGGCGCGTTGACAGGCGCTGGGGTATATCTCTCCAAAGTTCTGGTGTTGAGCGGTGATGCTGGGGGTGGCTGGAATGACGGGCAGGTACGTTTTGAATACGGAACAGTTTCAAGTGCGTTTTAAATGACGCCCTTTTCTTCCCCTCGCTCTGGCGTAAACGAACGCTAGCCGTGTTAGCATACGCTACCCCAGTAAACTACGTTGCAGTATACTCATAGCTTTTAGCTTCCCCTGTAGCTCTTCATATTACTTTCTTTAGACTAAAAAAAAAAAACCCTTTGTCCATATCAGCAGTTATCGAGGAATTTTCTATTTATATCGAAAATGTAGAACTAAAATGGTAACTATGTAGTTACTATACTATGAGAGTGTAATAGAGTTGGGAAAAGTAGTTGGTTAAAGTTGGGTTCAAATTTAACACCGGAGTCGTATGCTAATTCTTTAAAGAGTTTACATTATTCAATTAATTGTTAAATTTATCGTGGAGTTAATTGCATAAGGTCTGTAGTTGATGTTCTGTGCTTGACGTCTACTTCCTACTTCGTTTATTTTATTTGAACCAGCTCATGGGAGCCAGTGTGGGTTTCAATGTGGGTCTAACTTTAAACTCTATGAGATAAAGAGTCTTGAGTTAGTTGTATTTATTTATTTGAAGTAGTTAAGTATTTTTTTATATATTTTTTGTGGTTTTTAACCAACTCTAAATCTTGACGCTCTCAACCAGAGAAGGGCCTGAAAAGCCTATTGGAAAACATGACTTGAGCAAAGAAGGTAGTCGCTCCTTCGTCTGGATGTTTAGTTACTTGGGATTGTTGGATTATTTACTGTTTAAATAAGACCCATTCACATATGCCAGGGTATTGTGTGTTAGATTTATATGTGGGTTACGCTTTGTAGATCACAGTTGCTAGTTTATTTTGTCTTTCAGCTAGAACCCAGTCCCTCTGTTCTTACATTACCAAATTTGGAGATAGTGGTGGGTAACTAACACAGGCCAGTGAATGAGCAGCTCCTCAGATCCACTCTTGTTTTTAACTGAGGTATGCATTGGCTTATAACAGTCAAATTGGGAATTTGATTGTGTGTGTGTATATATGTGTGTGTGTGTGTGTATGTATATTAAAGAGGTTTATTCGTCACATACATATACAGTACATACTTTCACACATAAATGCAGTGAAATGCCTTGACAACGCACCTGGAGATGATGTACAATAGTTACTAAACCAAAGATAATAGCTAACCTAATTCCTACCTAGCTAGCTAACTGAAACTAAATGATTCCTAAAACGTAATGCAGTTAGTGAATAGAATAATATGAATAAAATAAAAATTAAACAAGACTCAAAAAGATAATACAAAGCGGGGTACAAAATAGAAGGGGATAGAGTTATGTATATGTGATAGGCTATTTGTATATACAGATATGTTCAGTAAAAATATTTACAGTATAGCATACAACAGTATGGCACAGCAATACAGTAACACCATACAGAACAACAATACAGCGCAGTATGCAGTAATCCAGAACAGTGATACATTATTCAGTACAGTATGCTACATACAGGTGTGTGTGTGTGTGTGTGCGTGTGCGTGTGTGTGTGTAAACATATGTATATGACCTGTATTGGATAGAATTATCTCAAAATCTTGTTTTTTTTCCCTGAGCAGCATGGCAAACGCCCTGGCCAATGCGGCGTGTGAGCGCTGTAAAAGTGGCTTTGCTCCGGCTGAGAAGATAGTCAACAGCAACGGAGAGCTGTACCATGAGCAGTGCTTTGTGTGTGCCCAGTGCTTCCAGCAGTTTCCTGAGGGACTCTTCTATGAGGTAGGTCACGGAAAGCATATGCAAGAAGCTGGGAATTTTCGTGTGGTGTTCATACTTATCTTCTTGCTCCCGTTAGGGGTCGCATGTGATATTAAACCCACCTTATAGGGGATGTAAATTACTGTGTTGAAACAAATCTCCATTATATAAATAGATACTTAATTCATCCCCAGAGGGAAATTGTAGTGTCACAGCAGCTCACATAAAAAATAGGCAATGATAATAAAGCAGTAGGATCAAAACAACTATCTCAAAATATACACAGTTAACTGTTGCAATAAAATTATGGCAATATACAGTACATGTACTCCTCACTTAACGACCTACCTGTTTAACGACCGTTCGCACTTACGACCAGCTCTCTGACCGGTCTGTATTGTACACTGCGTACAAAACCACGACGCGGTGTCTCAGCGTCAACCAACTCATCGCGCATCACCGTTCTCAGTCTGTCTCGTTCCCGCAGTCTGCCAGTATTCACTACACTAGCGTGTGCGATGGCCACACCCGCTTACCGTGAAATAACACGGGTCCTCGATTATTATTTGCTTAACGACCTGGTCCTCGGAAGGGAACTTGGTCGTAAAGTGAGGAGTACCTGTAAGCCTAAAATGATAAACAACAAACATAACCTATAAAGTAACAGAAAAGCTATAAAAATGACCTAAAAGATAAATAAGGAAAATGTGGTTATATATAATAACTAATGAAATAAACCTGAAAATAACCAGAAAGATGAACCTAAAGATAAAAATAAATTGGTAATGTACAATAAACCTAATGATAAACATTATATGGGCCTGCTAACACACAAACTGAAATAAGACAACTCAGTTTTTTTGTGAGTTGTCTATTTCAGATAAGATGTGGTAAAACACACCGTTCAGATTTGTGTCTCAGTCCTACGTCACACTGAAAGTCAGCAGAATTAGAACCCCCATCTCAGTAACTCCATCCACGATTGGAGAAATAAAACAGAGAATAACAAGGAAGACCAGCACAAATCTTTTAACTGTCCCTGGAGAAACTGCAGACGAGGGAAATGTAAGTATTTAAAAAATAATTCTGCTGTGTGTTTCTGTTAAAAAAAAATAAAAATAAGCGGTACATAGACTGTATGCTGTGGCGCGATCCGCTGTGCATTTCTCAAAACAAAACCAATTAAAAAATTTGAGTTTTTATTGTAGATGTATTTATGTTTACATGCCACAAAAAATCCCAAGCTTTAAGCACGGCAACAAAAGTTGAAACAAACTTTTACATCAGCCGTTTCAGCCACTGGATTCCTTATTTCTCGCCACAAGTTTGTTCAGAAACACATTTTGGTGGAGTGATGAGGTGAAATCAGCGAAAGTTTATGTACTTCATACAACGGGCTCACAGAACTGAGGCAAATGGTTCCGGAGTGGGCATGGGGAGCAGCAGCCTTTTCATTTAGAGCTACACACACACTGAAATGGAACGTTAGGAACAGGAGGGTTATAGATACATATTTGAATGGTTAATCTGGGTGGTATTTTCAGCAACAAACTTCAAAGATATATTTTGGAGAGCTCAAAGAGCATAATAGGTCTCCTTTAGATATAAGCCTAAAATTGAAGAAAAAAACGTTAAATACTCCTCGAAGTTTAAATAGTAAGAAAAATGTTCAGAATAAACCTAAAAACTGTTTAGTAAACACACATCCTGTATCAACAAATTCACATTCAATTCTGGCAGTTGTGCTATTTTGTGTTGAACTGTATATACACTAAGTTTACCAGGGTAGGAATATGAACGTTATAACAAAGTCATATATAAGGGGTGTCACGATTCTCCAAATCTACGATTCAATTTGACGTACGATTTTAAGGTCATGATCTGTTTAGATTTAAACATGTTTTTTTGTCAGCACTGACAGCTATGCAATTGTTAAGCCCCTTTCACACATATAGTAGTTCCCAGTAAATTACAGGTAACCTTTTTTCGGCAACGCTAGTGAGTTTCACTATTCACACATGCACATTCGGTCTTGCGCCTTTTCACACGTGCCATGATAATGCCAGAATAGATGGGGCAAGGGGGACAGTCCAGCAAAAGTCTCCCGGTGAGGCCACAGTCCGTGCCAGAGAGCGACAGATGGAGCAGCAGCGCACGCATTTCATTCACTTGGGCACAGAAAGAGGATGTAAGTGGACATAGTGCGCAAATAAAAATAAATATGCCAATGAAATAAATAAACAAGGCAATCAATTTATGAATGAATGTAAATATGAATAAATAAATATACATTCGACGGACCGGACGGAAGCGGTGGTGCAACCGAGCCCCCACGCGTGCCGGCCGAGGTGGGATCTTTGATTCCGACTCATGGGATCTTTCATTGTGCCGTGGGGGGTTTCATGAGACTCTCTGATTCTTATGCAAAGTTGTCATTTTCAAGCATGCAAAGTGAGAAAAGGAAACTCCTGTAGCACACCATGGCGATACTGCAGGAGTACACTCACGCCCTCCCCCATTTGTAACACAGTACAGTCAGTTTTTTATTCTATTTTGAATGTTTTGAATAGACTATTTTGTAAAATAGATAAGTTTTGAGAACTGCTGGTGGGTGGAGTGTGCGTTGAGGGGCATATATATATGTACAGTATGTAAGGCAAGGGCTTATGTCATTCAGTTAACGTCAGAAAATTAAATAAATGGAATTAATACATCTACAATAAAAATACTACTTTTCAGTGTTTTTTAATGGTTATTTTCCTATTACCGCCAAGTGTGCGTGGGCTGGTCCCCACCTAAAGCGATTCGACCACCGGGCGGACTGTCCCCGGTGTGCCGGGACTATGTGCTTACGTCTGGACAAATCACTGTGCACTTACGTCACTGAAGGTTACTCTCGTGCCGGTTAGTCCCTGCCCTGGAGTAGGAGCTAAAAAAGTCCCTCAACACTGTGTTCCTAGAGCTCGTTCTTAGTTCCTGCAGTGCGGACACAAAAAAAAGGGAGGGTTCCTTCAAAAGTTCTGCGAACTATGAAAAGGTTCCTGCAGTACAAAAACGCCTTTTGACCTACCACCTACCTAAACATTGTTGCAGACTAAGTACACCTCTTCATGGAAACCGTATTCCCAAATGGCAGTGGCCTCTTTGAGGAGGATAATGCGTCCTGCCACACTACAAAAATTGTTCAGGGATGGTTTGGGGAACATGACAAAGAGTTCAAGGTGTTGACTTGGCCTCCAAATTCACCAGATCTAAATCCGATCGAGCATCGGTGGGATGTGCTGCAACAACAAGCCCGATCCATGGAAGCCCCACCTCGCAACATGCAGGAATTAAAAGATCTGCCACTAACGTCTTGGTGTCTTTCTGTCTGTCTGTCTGTCTGTCTCTGTCTCAAAACTCTTTCTGAAATATCTCAGACCTCATTTTGTGGGATTTTGTGTTATAGCTTAGATTCATTATTATTTAAGACTAATAAATGCTGTGATGCCTTAATTGATCCTGACGGATCCTGATTGATGCCTGAGTGACCATTTGAATACATCCAACAGCACTCGTGGAGTGATTTGATTTTGTCTGATGGAGTATTTCTGTTTTCCTGGCAGTTTGAAGGCAGGAAGTACTGCGAGCACGACTTCCAGATGCTGTTCGCGCCCTGCTGTCACCAGTGTGGTGAGTAGTGTTAACAACTGTGCACTCAAACGCAATCGGTGTCAAACTGGAAGTTTGGGGAATTGAGAGATTTGAAGTGGCTATCTGTGTGTGATTGTTGGCCAAGGTGGCCAAACTCCCCGACAGTACACTTATGGCTGAGGAACGATTCTCTGACGCAATATCTTTGGGGAGTCGTCTATATTTAGCACCAATGAATGGTAAACCGCGGCTGGTATTTGGCTGAAGGACTATTTTATCACCTCAATGTTAATATTTATTGGCCACTAGAAATATTTTCATTATTATTTACATTATTAGAAACTTGGCCAGTGGTGTCAAATGTAAAAAATTCCCACACAAACAAACACAAAGCCAACTTCCTGCTCCTTATCCCAGGGGAGTTCATAATCGGACGCGTGATCAAGGCCATGAACAACAGTTGGCACCCCGACTGCTTCTGCTGCGACATCTGCCAGGCCGTGCTTGCCGACGTGGGATTCGTCAAGAATGCCGGCAGGTCAGTATCGGCCTTTGTGGCCGTTGCCCACAGTTGGGGTTCACGGCTGTTAGCGTCTCAACAGTTTAGAGCCTTGGCGTCTCTTCTCACACTGGTATTCCTGTTTGGCTTTACTGCAGGCACCTGTGCCGCCCATGCCATAACCGCGAGAAGGCTCGGGGCCTAGGCAAGTACATCTGCCAGAAGTGCCATGCCATCATCGAGGAGCAGCCCCTTATCTTCAAGAATGACCCCTACCACCCCGACCATTTCAACTGCAACAACTGCGGGTCGGTCTCCCAAGCCCTCACCTCTGTCCCTTCTCTACAGAGAAATTCGTCCAAGAAATAGATACCAAAGTGTGAAACTTTATTTAAATCCTTCGCTTTGTTTGCTCCTCCATGCCTCATCTAGCCCTAAAGAGCAAATCTATTATAATGTGCCGTTTTATAGCCTCATAGAAATGAGAAGATGTGTTTATTTGATTTAATTTTTTTTTTCTGTGTCTGTTTTTAGAAAGGAGCTGACGGCTGATGCCAGGGAGCTGAAGGGGGAGCTCTTCTGTTTGCCCTGCCACGACAAGATGGGCGTTCCGATTTGCGGCGCGTGCCGGAGGCCCATCGAAGGGCGCGTGGTCAACGCCATGGGCAAGCAGTGGCATGTGGAGGTCTGTGAGGAGGAATAACTTTGTACTTTCCGCTTCCATTGACTTTAGTATAAAGATAAAAAGATGATTTTTAAAAAGTATACATACAATGTATACATATTTTACCAGTGTACAGTAGATCGTATTGTATTGTGTGACTAGATTGTTTTTTTGCATTTGTGCGCTTCTATTTTATTCACATATACGAGGAGCATAATGGGCTTAGTGTAGAGCCCTGACTGTAGTAGTTATTTATACTTCTATTTCTAAGGGAAAAAACTCCCACACGTGTACTTTACTTGTGGGGGCCCCCCAGGTATATTAAGGGCTGCCGAAGTATATTTAGCGACCAGTTATAGCATTTATTTTTGACCGTCCGAGAGAACAATGCTATCCGTGATCGATTACCTAGTGGACTCGCTCTCTGGTATTACATTACTCTCTCTGGTATTACATTACATTATAAAGCAAGAGTTTGTATCGGTTCGAGAGACAGCACGAAGTGATGCTGCATTCACGGGAGTTCAGAAAACTGTAATTGGTGTTGGAAGTGATGCTGCGTTCACAGGAACTCGAAAAAAAGAAAAAAGTGTAATGTGTGTCAGTAGTCCCCCCTTGGCTACCACTACCAGACCTATGGGAAACTCTGCAACGGGAAGCTCTTAATTAGTTAACACAGACATGTTAAACAAATATGAATTGCATTGAAAATTAAGAGCTGCATTGGGACTTTCACTAAAGTGCGTCTCACTTAATGCCCTGACATACATCTGATTGGTGACCCAATCAAGTAACCATTCGGTTTATGAATACAGCTGGCAAGGCACTCTAAATATACAAAGTACCTGATCACCAAAACTACATTCATAGGTGGTCGCATGCAACCTCATTGTCAGCGAAGGGTGAATGCATATACCTGGACCACATGACCTGTTAATTCGTAAAGAAAACTAAAACATTCCATAAACTCCACCACTGAATAGTGGCTTCAGAAAATATTCAGACCCCTTCACTTTTTGCACGCTTTATTGTGTTAAATTTAAAATGGATAAAATTGCCATTTTTTTTCCCGTCAATCTACACTACATAACCCATAATGACAAAGTGTAATCATGATTGCAGAAAATTTTGCTAATTTATTAAAAAACAAAAACTGAAATCTCTCATTTGAATAAGTATTCGGACCCTTAATTTAGTACTTTGTAGAAGTCCCTTTGGCAGCAATTCCAGCTTTGAGTCTTCTTGGGTAAATCTCTACAAGCCTCTACAACAGCTCGATTTGGGAAGTTTATCCCATTCTTCCTGGCAGATCCTCAAACGCCGTCAAATTGGGTGGGATGCGTCTGTGAACTGCCATCTCCAGGTCGCTCCACAGATGTTCTATGGTGTTTAAAACTGGGCTTTGGCTGGGCCACTCAAGGACAGCTAGAGACTTGTCCAGAAGCCACTCCAGCGGTGTCTTGACTGTATGCTTCGAGTCATTGTCGTGCTGAAAGGTGAACCATCGCCCCAGTCTGAGGTCGCGTGCGCTCTGAAGCAGGTTTTCTTCAAGGACCTCTCTGTATTTGGCTTCATTGGATTCAGCCTTCCCTCAGTTCTGACCAGTCTCTCTGTCCCTGTCCTGCCGCTGAGAAGCACCCCCATAGCATAATTTTGCCACCACCATGCTTCACTGTAGGGATGGTATTAGCCAGGTGATGAGCAGTGCCTGGTGTTTGCCAGACATTGTGCTTTGAGTCTCCTCAGACCAGAGAATCAGTTTGGACAATCTGTCGGCAACAGACCTACAATCTGAATCAGTTTTGTTTTTTTCCTGATTGAGACCAGCGCTTCAGTTTCCACTTTCTCGTCTCCCCGCCCCTACTGGACGGACATCTTTAAAATATTTGTACGAAATACATATTCATAAAAACCCACTATTTGTACTTTACCAGCTTGTTCCAGCAATGTTCCTGCTTCCATTCACACATAAGCCCATGCAGGAAATATTCAGGAATATTTCAGGGATAGACTGCTTGTGTGAAAGGGGCTATAGTGACTGTTGGGTTCTTGGTCAACTCCCTGACCAAGGCCTCAGTTTGGCCGGACTGCCAACATTAGGAAGAGTCCTGGTGGTTCCAAACGTATTTCATTTCACAATTATTGAGGCCACTGTGCTCCTAGGAACGCTAGAAATGGTTTTATACCCTTGCCCTTATGTCTCGCCACAATTTTATTGTGGAGATCTACAGAGTTCCTTGGAGTTTATGGTTCTTTTTTTTGCCTTACATGCAGTGTGAATTGTGGGAATGTCCAATCAAGTTCTAGACACATTTCAAGGATAATTAAAGCAAACGGGATGCACCTGACCACAATTTGCTGTCCCACAGCAAAGGGTCTGAATACTTATGTAAATGAGAGATTTCAGTTTTTGATTTTTAATAAATTCGCAAAAATTCTAAACATGTTCTCACTTTGTCATTATGGGTTGTTGAGTGTAGATTGATGGGCAAAAAATTACAATTTTGTCCTTTTCAAATTATGTCTACCAACCGAAGGGGAATGCCGGGTGCTGTGGCTAATGGAGATGGTTTTGTACTTATCATTTGTCTGCAGCATTTTGTGTGCGCCAAGTGTGAGAAGCCTTTCCTCGGCCATCGCCACTACGAGAGGAAGGGTCTTGCCTACTGCGAGACTCACTATAACCAGGTAAAATGACTCAATATGCTGTGGATCATATGTCGCTACACCGTACAGAATGTGTTTCCCAACCCCTCCCATGCTCCATGTCCTCTCCGGCTTCCCCTACACAAACTCTGCCACAGCACGTATGATTCTATTAAGGGTCTTGCATTCTCACGAGGCCGAATTGAATCAGGGGAACTGCTTTTAAACATCAAACAACATCTTTGCCTGAATTCCCGGACTCCAGCCTTCCTAGAATGTTTTCATGGCTTAGTGTGTCTAATTGATGTTGTTTCCAAATCCTCTAGCTCTTTGGAGACGTGTGCTATCACTGCAACCGTGTGATCGAAGGCGACGGTAAGAATTGATATGAGACTATGTATAAAATGGCCCAATGACTGTTTTTGGAAAATAGTGTCTGAAATAATAACAAATCCGATTCAAATATACAGTGGTACTTTAACTTATGAGTTTAATTTGTTCTGTGACAGAGCTCGTAATTCAATCTGCTCGTATAGCAAATCAATTTTCCCCATTGAAATTAATTGAAATGCCATTGATCCGTTCCAACCCCCAAAAAACCACCCCAATTTTTTTCGTTGCATGTTTTTAAATTAGAAAAACGTATTTATAAATAAAATATATTGTATTAAAACATAATAAAAGAGAATGTAAAGAAATAAACTGGTTTTATAAAGTGTATTTACCTTGGAGATCAGACAACTTGGACTAACGGAAGATGCTGGTGGAGGGTGGAAGAGATAGGCGGAGGAGGTTGGAGGAGTTTGTTTTGTGCTTTATTGGTCGCTTTTGTTTGCTGCACTTTATTGCTGAACTTAATTGCTACAATTTTATTTTTTTTCCACTTCACTTTCGCTTAACTTAAAATAAATTGCCAATTCCATCACAAGCACACCTTGCTCATGTTTTTCTATGATTTCATGCTTTAATTCAATCGGCATCATCCGCTTCATCTTCTCAGCACTTACTTTCTGAGAACCCATGGTTAGAAAAAAAATATTGACAAACCCTAACCCTGACAAATAACGCACAAAAAGCACAAAACGCAAGCACAAAACACAAAAGAGATTCCACGGTCAGGGAACCACTTGAAGTGAACGAGTGAGACGCCGGATGCTGGCCGGATTCACTCGCCACGCCAACTAGCGGCGGTGTACCTGAAGCTCTCTCCTCGTAACTCACATTTTTACTCGCAAATCAATACAAAAAGTCGACGGGAGGACGGCTTGTAACTCCGAAAACGTGTATGTTAATGCACTCGTAAATCAAGGTACCACTGTATTTGGCTGTTAAAGACCATGGGTCACATTGAAAGTGCTTTCAATCCGACTCGTGATCCCAACTAGGGGTGTCAAGATTTGAAATCGAAAATCGATCGAGGTGAGCGTTGAACTTCGAAGTCGCAAGCAGGTTTCGCGATTCTCCCAGTATTTTTGGGGGTAATATTGTACGACATTGAGTTTATATCCGGGAACGGAGAAATTATGCTGGTGCTGGTGCTGGTGCTGCAGTGTGACTGAGGACACCGACAAGAGGCGACACAACACTTCCGCTTCCTGCAGGGGAAGCCCTCTCTCTGGCCGGCTCTGGGTTGGACAGGCAGCAGGGCACGTGGTAACATAGGCAGATTCATCACACCGCTGCCCGTTGTTTCCGAAGTGGAGCCGCTTTTAATTATGCTTTTTGCGCATTAGAGTCACAGCACAGTTGAGTGAATCAGATTACACCCATCACGGGATGAGAGTAAGGCGACAAAGAAGGCTCTAGAACTTAGGGTTACACTAGATGATGACGGAGGATTTGATGTCAAAGGCAAAAGCGTAAAATGTCCAGTGTCCACACAGGCGGTACACAAGCGGTGGAATAATTCCTCACTGTGGCATCAGACAGGGACCATTGTGACCGCTCAAAGAGCAGCCTTCTCCAGAGACTAACATACTCATCTTCTTAAAGAAGAATGTAACTGTAAAACTTTCTTTACTTATTCACCAAAAATGTGTAAATTGTTAATAGTGTGGTAAATGTTGAACTAGTTTTGGTAAACCTCTTAACTGTTTAGATGTGTGGTTTAAATATTCTCATATTTTTGTTATTGTTTGAACTGCCGTTAACAAAATTTGTTATTAGAACTCACATCGCTGTGGAACTATTTGGATTTTGATAAAGACATTCTGATCTGCACACGTGTGTCCAGAATGGCTCACTACACACACTACATGTGCGTACTACCGTCCAGTGTACTGTAGTATGTGAGTAGAAGAACGATGGTGTGTCGGATGTTCTACATCGCCACAGTGCATTGTGGGATACACGGATCATCACTGCATACTACAATATTTCACTGGATGAAGTATGTCATACTGGTACTTTTTTTTTTACATACTATAGTTTTAGACATACTAAACACAAATTTTGTGTACAAAGTAGTATGCCACTCTGGATACTGCAAGAGATCTCTGCTCAGTTGCCAATACCTGGCACTATTTCATCTCGATCACCAAGTGAAGGAGGCTATTTAATTGAAGCAAGTCAGGCGGCCGTGTAGTCAAGTCATGTCACACTTTTTGGATCACATTTCATACCAGGGCAACACAAAGCGCTTTACAAAGAAATTAAAAAAAGAAAGAGAGAACGTAGTTGTCAGCCGATCATTACAAGAATGCCCCTGAAACAACAAAAGCAACAACAAAGACAACAAAAACAACAATAAAAGCGACTCCAACCACAGTGGCAGCAACAGAAAACAACAACAGAAACAGCAACAACGGCAGCAGCAACATCGACACCAGCAGCAGCAACGTACACGCAACGACGTCACCGGAACCAGAAGTGGTAACTCTCACCGGAACTAGAATGGGCACTCAGGTTAGTGATGGTTAAGTCGAGGTATAAGGTTACATTAAGTTGAGGTATGAGGTAAGCGAGAGTTAAGTTTAGGTATAAGTTTAGGTATAAGGTTAGCAGCGGCAACGACAACACCAGTTAAGGTATAAAGTTAGCGGCACCAACAATAGCATCAGCAGCAACGACAACACCAGCAGTGTCAATACCAGCAGCAGGCAACAGCAACAGCGCACAAGTGAAGACGTCACCGCGATTGGAAGTGGTAGCTCTCACCGGAACCAGAAATCTCATCTGTATTGAGTCAGTCGTGTGTGCCATCTCATATCAACAAAGTAAAGCACAGACGTGACCGGAACCGGAAGTGGTAGCCCTCACCGGGAAACAGAAGTTTCAACTGTGTGCACCATGTCATTTTAATCCAGTCAGTCCTTAAATTAGCGACCCTAAATTACGGGTCAAGATTCCAAACAGACCTCGGGAGGGAAATCCTTTTGACTCTCCCTCTCCGAAAACACACCCTTCTTATGATCCTCTAAGTATATTATCACAACAGAAACAACCACAGCAACAGAAATAGCAGCAACATCAACACCAGAAGCAACGACAGCGAAACCAAGCAGGAGCAACAACAGCAACGCACACTCAAAGGTTCACCGGAACCGGAATTGGTAGCTCTCATCGGAACCGGAAAAGTCACTCAGGTTAGAGATGTTAGAGATGTTGAGTTGAGGTACAAAGTTAGAGACATTTAAATTAGGGTCTAAGGTTAGAGATGATTAAGTTTAGGGATCGTTATGTTTAGGTATAATGTTCGAGATGATTAGGTTAAGGAATAAGGTCAGAGATGGTTAAGGTTAGGTAAAATGTTAGCAGCGGCAACAACACCACCAGTTGTGGTATAAGGTTAGCAGCACAACACCACCACCAGCAGCAATGACAACACTAGCGGCTACTGTACCAGCAGCAACAATAGCAGCAGGAGCAGCAACAGCAGCAGTGACAGCACACAAGCGAAGACGAACCGGAAGTGGTAGCTCTCACCGGAACCAGAAATCTCATCTGTATTCAACAGTTCTCAGGGAAGCAACGCACAGTAAAGATGTCACAGGAACCGGAAGTGACAGCCCTCACCAGACACTGAAATTTCAGCTGTGGGCACCATCTCATCCAAATCCAGTCATGGTGGATGGTTAAGTTTAGGTATAAGGTAAGCAGCAGCAACAACAATACCAGCAACAAAAACAGCAGCAGCAATAGTAGCAGCAACTGCGCACAAGCGGAGACATCACCGGCGCCGGAAGTGGTAGCTCTCACCGGAACCAGAAATCTTCTCATCTGTATTGAGTCAACAGTGTGTACCATCTCATCTCAACGAAGTAACGCAGAGCAAAGATGTCACCGGAACCGGTAGCCCTCACCGTAAATTGGAATTTCAACTCTGTGCACCATCTCATCTTAATCCAGTCACGGTCCTTTAATTAACGTCCCTAAATTACGGGTCAAGTTTTTCCATTCTGACCTTGGGAGGGAGATCCTTTTGACTCTCTCCGAAGACACACCCTTCTTATAATCCTCTCACTGTAATATCACAACAGAAACTACAACAGCAACAGAAATAGCAGCAGCAGCCACAAAACGACAACAGCAGCAGCAACAACTCCAGCAGCAGCAAAAAAAAAAAAAAAGACAGCAACGCACACGCAAAGAAGTCACCAGAACCGGAAGTGGTTGTAACAGGTGTGGTTAGGACCCAATTGCAGCACAAAGACAGGCAGGAATATTTGGTAATGTCTTTTATTTGTAGAGCGGGCGGAAGACAGGCAGGGAGCAGGCAGGATACGTTGTCGGGGACAGGCAGGTTCGATAACAAGGAGTACAGACAGAAGACAGGCGGAGGGGCAGGATACGTGGTCGGAGCGAGGCAGAGTCTGTAGCGGGGAATCAGTCCGGAGAACACTGGAGAGTCTGGTGCAAGCATCGAAGACAATCTGGCAATGGGTGACTGGTGAGAGAGGCATATATAGTGGTTAGATTACAGATCTGGAACAGCTGTGTGCGCAGATGAATAGAGTTGGACTAATGGGACAGGTAAGGAGAGGGAGGGGAAAGTAGAAGAAGGCGGAGATCATGACAGTGGTAGCTCTCATCGGAACCGGAGAAGTCACTCAGGTTAGAGACGGTTAAGTTGAGGTATAAGGTTAAAGGTGTTTAAGTTAATTTCTTTCCTCCTGCTTCTCGGAAGAAGTTTGTGGAGTTTGACATGAAGTTAGTTATTGAGAAATAAGTGTTTTCCTTTAAAAATCAAGATGAAATAGTCTTACAATGGCAAAGCCGTCTGTGTTGAAAAGAAAATGTTTGAGTCGAATGGTGACAATAAGATCGAAAATCAAATGAATCGTGACACCCCTAGTCCCAACCCAATATTAATTTGTTTTCTTGTTTGTGTGATGTCAATTCACCCGTGTTACTTAGTGTGGTATCCGGCCTGATACTGTTTCAACAATGCAGTTGACTTACATTGATGCAGAACTCCTTTTTTTTTTTTTTTTTAAAGAGAGCACCAACAATATATAACAAGTATTTCAATGCATGTCGACCATTTCAAATGAATTGTTAACATTGTCTCCAGTTGTGTATGCAGACTATGGTCTGGAGTCACTTCAGAGTCATTTTATTTTTGGTGTTCATCCAGTTTTAACAACAACCATTGACCATTCCTCACTTTCCCCTCTTGCCAATAGTGGTGTCGGCCCTCAACAAGGCCTGGTGCGTCAGCTGTTTCTCTTGCTCCACCTGCAACACAAAACTCACCCTCAAGTAAGTCGCACCTCTTACTTCCAATCCACAAAGTCCAGCCTTCTAACTAGTTACACTTCAAATGCTTCTAACTGGGCTTTCTCTGAACCCTTTTAACCCTCCTGCTGCACCGGTCTTGCCCTAACCCATTCTTTTAGATGTCGTTGTTTCTACCTTCTATCTTCCTTCTCGTTTTCTCTTCCTCTGCTGCTCCCTACCCCTATGCTGCACTTGGCGCGGGCCAGAGAGAAGTTTGTGGAGATCGACCTGAAGCCGGTTTGCAAGCACTGCTACGAGCGGCTGCCGGAAGAGCTCAAGCGCCGCCTCGCCCGCCGCGAACGGGATGCCAAGGAGCGCAAGAAGAAGCCCATCGTCTGTCTGTAGTCTCTCTCTCTCTCTCTCTCTCTGTCTCTCTGTCTCTCTGTCTCTCTCTGTCTCTCTCTCTCTCAAAATTCCGCTTTATTGGCATGACAGTTATTATAACAGTATTGCCAAAGCTAGAGGGCAGATAGCACTCAACAAGAACATGAGATACAATAACAAAGATGAACCTCATAATAATAGCATTAACATGAAAAATTACAATAAAAGGTAAATGAATAAAAAGTAACAGTATGTACCGGGCAGGTTACAGCAGATTAAGATTGTCCCTCATCATATGACACTGTAAGAGGAAGCGTCTAGCGAGGGGGGCTGTGTGTCCCTCCCCGAGGAGCATGCCCATCTTTTCTTCATCAGACAGTGCGGTGAATGATGCTAAAACTGAGTTGAATTTATTAAAAAAAAAAAATGGTATGGTTGACAGTGCAGTAGAAAGTGCATCTCTGTCTATACCTCACCTGTCTTCCACTGACCACATAATCTTTGCTCTTTTGGCAGCCAGGATTTTTTTGTCTACATTTTTCAATGGCTAGACTGTGGTCACTGAGCCTGTACTTGGTCAGGATCTGCCTCTGTTTTATATCTCTGACAGTAAATAGATATTCTGCCAATTTATATTCTCTTTTTAGGGTCAGATAGGAATGGAGTTTGTTTTGTGTTTTGGTTTGTTGGTTCCAATGTTCTAGATAGGCCTTTTTGGTTTCTTTAAGTATTTGGTTGACTCTGATTTGTGATGGTAAAGCAGTGCTGGTCTGAGATGGAACCATATTGGGTGTTGGTTGCTGAGAAAGTCATGACCAGCTGACTGAGGGAGAGAATGAGAGAATGTTTATTATTAGCGGATATCAACCTTATTCTGCCCTACCATGCATTGGTGGGTGTTTTTCTTTGTATTTTCAATATACTTATGCAGAATAGGGCATGCAGGGTCTCCCTCTCTCCATTCCATTCCATAGCCCTCTCCCAAATCTGTTGTTTACTGACTTTTTTTAATCCTATTGTGCTTCACATTAGTATTCTCAGTTTCTTCCACTTTGTCATTCTATGCATGGTCATGTTGGGCTTTTTTTTATTGGCATCCTTTCAAGGAAATTCCAGCCTTTATTAGAACTTGCATCGCTGTGGAACTATCTGGTTTTAATCGACATTCTGATCTGCACACTTTTGTCCAGAATGGCTCACGAGGCACTACACACTACACACACTACATGTGTGTACTACCATCCAGTATACTGTAGTATGTGAGTAGAAGAACGATGGTGTGTCGGACATTCTACATTGTCACAGTGCATTGTGGGATACACCGGATCACTGCATACTACAATATGTCACTGGATGAAGTATGTCATCCTTGTACTTTTGTACATACTATAGTTTTGGACATACCAAACACAGATTTTTTTTTTGTACTGAGTAGTATGCTGAGATCACCCAGTGAAGGAAGCAATTCATTTGAGTCAGGAGTTCGTATACATTAATTTCTTTCCTCCCTTCTTCTAGGAACAAGTTTGTGGAGTTTGACATGAAGCCCGTGTGTAAGAAATGTTACGAGAAGTTTCCCCTGGAGCTGAAGAAAAGGCTGAAAAAGCTGGCGGAGGCCCTCAGCAGGAAGTGATGTGCTACAGCGCACGTGATCGATAGGTAGTCATGGAACGTTTTGTGTTGACACCTCTTACGCCAAATACTGCTGAAATATGCTACAGTATGTTGCCACTGCACTATGAATATATATCTAAAAACAGCAAATTCATTGTTTTTCTAACTAAATGTCATTCATAGCTACCACGGTTGCGAATGTTGCACGGGGGCGATACAGATTCAAAATGAAAGCGAAATGACTGCTGCATGATTAGGGATAAGTCAACCAGTTTCTTGGCACTACCAACTCAATCGACTTATCGACACCCACAAAATCAAACAAATGCAATACTTATTTTAGCTATAAGAAGCTTTTGGCTGTTGAGGCTTTGGCTTCTTCATGGCTGAACCTTCCAGGTTCAGGATGTCAAAATGTCCTCCCAAAAACAGAGTCAACAGTGTGGATTTGTGAATTTGCACCACCAAGAGGTTCAACGGGACTTTTAACTCTCTGAACCTGGAGTTGTCCGCTACTTTTCTTTCTTGAAGCCGGTGACAGCATGACTACAAACCATTAACTTCTTTTTTGCCACATTCCTAATGCCACTTACTTTTACTGAAGATATTCACTCAGTTGTATCGTGATATTCAGTGCGGTCTGAAACCAAATCCCCACAAAGAATATACTTGCTTACTATATGTCTATTTTGCTTAACATTCCTACTGCCACATTTTTAATTTTGATACGCTTGCTGTGTGTTGGTGGTCTACACCATTGAACTTAAACTAAAAACAGTACAAGATACTGCTGGGTGACCTTGAAGCGGTGTGTGTCTTATATAACAACTAACAGACAACTTTGTTTTAAGTATTTCCGCTATGCAAAGAAAAACAGTGTGGTTGCTGCAGTAATTGGTGTAATGTGGCAGTAAATGTCTTGTGCCTTAAAAGCAACCTATATAGCCTATGTATCTAAATAGCCAAATGCATTTTTTTTTTTTATTATACTTTTATATTTTCAGGTGGAGTGAATTGTCATTACATTTATTTGTCTTCATCAAAAAGGTACTGATACCAGTATTTCAATTTACTATAACATTTTCACTGTAGACTGAGAAGTGCATTCCAAGGTCTGTCAAAAAAGCTAAATTCAGTATGCTCCAGTATTGTGTTAATTAATTGTTTAAGTTAAATTACAGCAAAGCAGACTTGTGGGCAATTGTTAAACAGGTGTATGGAAGCTAGCAGACGATATTGCAGTTATGCTTTCCTCCCTGTGTCTTGTACTTACAGGTTGCGTGTGAAGTGCTAGCAGCATTTGATGTGTCTGGAGTACTGTTTGACAATTAAGGCTGCATTTGCTCAAGTGGTTGAAGGTCAAGTTTAAATATTGGAGCTATTAAAGGTTTACTTAACTCTTATTTTATCATTCAATTGAAAGAATGTAGCTTCAAGCTAAATCTGAACCTGGACTAGAACCATTGGACTAGGTTTCTTTTCAAGAGGTACTTGGCTGATTGACTGAATATTTTAACATGTGTTTAAAGGTTTTGTTTCTCAATATGACTCATGTGTACACTCAACACACAAGCTTGTAGTCAAATCGTTTAAATGATTTAGCATGATGCAAATTCTGTCCCAAAATACACAAGTTAAATATACATAAATTGTTCTTGATTGCACAGACCAGTTATGCTCTAACTTCTTCCTGTTGACCTGAAAATACTTCATTTATCAACCTAGTGACATGTGGGGTGAAAGTTGACTTGTGCACGGAGATATTGTCATTTATTTACCTTTTCACCAACGACTATTAAATAAAGCTATCACAATCACACCACAGTGTTCGTCATACCTTTTCCCAGTTTTGCCGTAAATATAATTATGATGTTGAATGTTGGCGTTTGTTTGCTGATAAAAGACCTGGTGGTTTTCACACAGGTACAATGAAGGAGCTGGTGGTCTTCATTCAGGTACAATCAATTACACACACACACTTAGTCCAAGGCTTCTCAAACTGGGGTCCACGCCCCACCCCTTTGACCAGTCGAATGTTTTCCTGGAGCAGCAAAGTGGGTAGAGACTGGTTGGACCAAGCCCCTGCCTAAAAAGGCAAGACCAGGGGTCGGGAACCTATGGCTCTTTTGATGACGGTATATGGCTCGCAGACAATTTTGAGCTGAAACTTTTTATCACAATTAACAAGTAATAAATAATTCTGTCTCATTTTAAAGGAAAACAGGTAAGAAATTACAATTTTGAAAATAAAATTCTAAATATAAATTTGGCAGACAAAGGGGGGTAGTCAAGCACCGGCTGCGGACCTGAGAAAGACTCCGGGGGCCTTTCACTCGGCGGCCTGCCCCACCCAGGTCTCTGCCCACAGGTGAAGGTTTAGGGAGGGAGACAAAGTCTTTCTGGCCGTGGCGCGCAGAAATGGCGACAGTTTCATTGTTCATTTCAATATGCGGCACACAGGCCACAATTACATAGATCACTGAGGATTATTATAATAATTGTGGATAATAATGATCCTCTTGGGCGCAGGAGGAATGGCGTTCCACTGCTGGGCTGCTTACAAGCCCGTGTGCCGATCCCCTCTGTAAGACAGACAAACATTAAGAAAACTCCAGTCGGACCAATCAGCTGAACACAAGTGGACGGAAATGGAAAAAGCTTTGATGTATTTGACAAATAATCTCTTGAACTTGAACCTGAAGACCAGCTGATTCTTAAAACTTGACAGGAGCTTCCCGCCACATACCACACAATGCAGCGTGTGAGTATTGCTGTGTTGACCATGTTTGGCTCTACAAACGCATGTGAGCAGTCTTTCTGGCATCCGAGAAACATTAAGAGCAACCTACGCTCACATTGAACTGATGGAAGCCTCAAGGCAGCGTGAAGCTTCACCTCACTACGTATGAAGCAGACTACAAGGCCATCAGTAAAACCATGCAGCACCACAAGTCGTATTAATGGTAAAAAGTATTTCATTTATTATTGGTTAGCTACAGTATAACAACAATATTATTAAGAAGAATAAAGAGAAATGTATTATATATAGCACTTTTTTAAGTAGTCAGAGATGTGTTACATGTTAAAAATGTATGCTTCAATTAAAAAATGCACACATTAAGTTGCATTCAATTTTATTAAATGTTGTATGGCTCACAAGGAAATACATTCAGAAATATTTGGCTTTTATGGCTCAGCCAAAAAGGTTCCCGACCCCTGGCCTAGACCTAAAAGATGCAAGTAGACATGTCTTATAAAAAAATCAAAGCCATAATAATAACAAACAGTTATTGAAGTACGTGCACAGCAGATTATTAGTCATCACCCATCAAGAGCACTTTGTCCAGCGAAAATGAAGGAATACAGAAAACACGTATTATTGTCTTGGCACATAATGGAAAGTCAAGTAGGTGTACTGAAAGACCTGTTGTTGGGAATAGCATATTTGTCTTAATTTCTCAATACAAGGACCTGTCCCTCACACAAGGCACATTTAACTGAAATCCGAACTGTGAGCAGGTGAATGATGAGGGTTGAAATGTTGGAGTGGCGAAAGTTGCTTCCTCACATGGTTGGGGATCAGTTTCACATCCGTATGTGAGGGGAAACCCAGGAAGTGTAGTCTAAAAGTTGTCCACTCGCCAAAGGTCATTTTAAGGAGTGTCTTCAGATCTTCTGTATCACCAAAGACCAGTGATGGGCCGTCAAGATCATTATCTATCACAATCTTGGCATATTTATGAGGGAATTTCATCTTCTCCAGCTAGGATCAAATATGATATAGTAAAAGTACATTAATGCTCAATTGTAGATCATAGGAATGCAATAAAGGAATATGTAGAGAGAAAAAAGGCCTACCTCCGTGCAAACATCTTCTACATTCATGTTCATGATAGTTTTGATCTGCAGAGGGGCTATGTTCCTCATCCAACCGGAATCCTTCAGCCTGGATATTCTTCTGATCCGACCCATCTCTTTTCTGATCGTGTGGTCCAGGTTGACTGTTGCAGGTTTAAACTTGTCCATGTCCTTGACTGTGAAGGGGAAATCTATCTTGAGGAACATCTCAAACATATCGTCGTCAGTATCCTCATCTAGGAGCTCATCTATTTGTTCCCTGATCACATAGAGCTCTGATCTGGTCTCGGTGAAGATCTCCCACAGTGTCTTTGACTCGTCAGTTATTGCCTTTACATTCTCATCAATTTCTGATCTCTGCTGATTGTCTTCCAGACACTGGAGGATCCAGCTGAGGCGACAGGGCCAGTGATTAGCCAAAACGACCCAAGCGGCAATGTGCTCCGGCAGTGGCATCTCCATCTTTAATGCTTTCATGACGGTCACAGACACTTGAATGGAGTTGACCACTCTTCTCATAGACATGGCATCATCTAATATGTACTTGTTTAGTTTGCCTCTGTTCAAGATGCTTTCAAAAGCAGAGATGATAAGACTCTGCGTCTCCTCTCTCAGCTCCGAGGCTGCTGCGCTTTTATCTATCAAGGGCAGTGTTGATTCCCAGGTTGGCTGTCCTTTCTCCATTAAAGGTCCATCCAGCGATGACCTGCTGCCTTTGGCGTCTCTCAGTTTATGCCCACCTTCCTTTACATCCTCTGCCATTTTTAACTGGCTTATTAGACTATAGAACACCTTGTCCTTGGACATGTTCGCCAGTGGCGGGATGGTGAAGGCCAGCGTAACGATGCGGTTCAAAAACGCTCGGGCTCTCACGTCTTTACAAAAGCAGCCGTCTGCAAAGTTCACTTTCTGCACTATCACTTCGGGGTTGACCGCCAGAATGGAAATGAAGGGGCTTTCCATATCCGAAAGCAGGATGTTGATGGCATCCAGGACTGAAACTATGCTCTTAGGGGAGCAGCGGTCAAGGTTTGTGATGCTCAACACGACCCTGATCTTTCTTCTCTCAACCAGCTCCACAAAGTGGATGAAGCTGCCCAGCAGCCACATCTCCTTCCTCACTTCGTTCATGAAGCCCAGCTGGTTGCTGACCTGCCTGTTGTTCATTTCCCACCTGATGTTGCTGTTGGGGTTGAAGATGAGGCTCTTGGCCACCTGGAAGATGAATCTGACAGCGCCCGCGGCGGGGACTCCCAGTGAGGCGATGACCAGGCCCTCCAGAACGCCCACCTGGGCTGTGGCAGTTCCTTTCTCTCTCTCACTGTTTTCCACCTCCGGTTTGGGGAAACCGAACAACACCAAGAGTACTACACTGACCACTATGATGAGGAGAACAAAGAGGAGAAGAAGCCATAGTGGGCAGCAGCAGAGCTTCTTGGACCTCCAGTCGTCACCGTTGTTCTCAACAACCTGTTATTACAGAGAAGGGAAGATACCAGTTTAGACCACACCATCATGGACATTGTGATTTGTAGTGATAGAGTAACATTGTCATTATGCCAATGATAGACTAATCTCAACAAGCCATACTCCAAGGAGGATAAAACCGGAACCTTCTGTTTGACAATGTCCTCTTCTCTGTACTGAAGCGCCCGGTAGAGTGCGAGTGGCAACTTCCCAAAATACAACTGCATGGCCTGAAAGAGTCGCAGCACCAGCCCTGCCCAAAGCAGGTCGCTGCCCGCAAAGTGCCAGGCGCTGAAATGGACATGAAGGAAGCGAACGTTTGTGCGCTGCAGGTTCTCCTCCGTCCACACAGGCTTGTAGAAGAGCAGGCGACCGATGAGGGCTAGGAAACCATTGAAGGAGCCCTTTACTGGGCGAGGCCTGGATCTTCCTCTGTATTCTCGTTCCATCTTCAAGGCTTCTTGCTCAAGGTGTGCTGGTTTAGACATGTTAGATGGAGAGACGTTAAATGGAATTGCTTTTTTTAAGCTGATTTGAAGACAATTTAATTAGTTGTTTTTCCGATATCCACTTAAGTTGGTTTAATATTCTCCAAATATGGATCCAGATAGTGGTCAAAATATCCAGTATATTTTATTCAGTGATGTGTTCAATACTTTTACTATTGGTATTGGTCTTATGTTTGAGTCAACAAATATTTTGATATCTGTCTGTGGTGTGGGGTTGTTGTGGTGAGCAGCCACACCTGACCTGGATCTAGGTGATTGGGATCAGGGTGACTGCATACCTGTTGTTCGTTGGATGGTCTAACGAGCAACAGGTTAAAACCCCCATTCCCGCACACGCTCAGGATAGGGTCCCGTGTCATGACATGTTCTATCTGCTCCTGGGCTAATTCCAGCGAGCCCACTCTCTACAATAAACTGTTGTTTACACCCCCCCTGTCTTCTGTGTCTCTGTGCCGGAGGGCCCTGAAAACGTCACTTGGGTAGCGTGTGGTGGCGAAACCGCCACACTGTCCAATGTGAACGTTCATTCATCTTGTCAATACTGAGCCTTTATTACCATATAAAAACAAACTTAAGCAAAGCAACCTAAGCTTTCTTTCTGAGGGTGAGATTATTTCAGGCAATTTTGCCGTGATCTTTGTTTGACTTCTCTATTGTTAACGAATCCTATCAAAATAAAGACAAATTGGATTTTTAGATACAAATGCAAATTTGGCACCCACAATACATTTTGAAAGAATTGAATGGCACTCTAGGCCGTCAGGCAGTCAAGTTAAGACACGATCATACTGATCCTACCTTCTATACATCTGAGCAGCATGTTGATTCGATCCGGACATGAGGAGTAGAGTCCCACAGTCATGGGCGACGAAACCTTCGTAAGGCTCTTGGACAGAGCATAAGCATAGACATCATCTGTTGACAGAATTGAAATAGATGAGAAAATATTGTTAATTGCTCCATTTAGATTTGTTTTTCTTTGAACCTTTTTAGGTCTGGTTATCTGCTTTTGAATAACTAAGATTTTAAATGTGATGTTCCATGGAAGAAGGGTTTAATGATACTTAATGATACTCACTTAACAACCGAGTTCCGTTCCTACAACCAGGTCGTTAAGCAAATTGGTCTATAATCAAGGACCTGTGTTATTTCATAGTAAGGCATGTTGGCATGCTTGTATGCAGCGCACAGAACACAATATACAGACTGGTTGGAGAGCTGGTCGTAATTCCGAACGGTCGTTAAAAAGGTAGGTTGTTAAGTGAGGAGTACCTGTATTGGAAAAATGTTGATATTCCCTCCTTTCTAAACAGATCTGACGAAACAATGGACTCTAGTTCAGATCATCCAATAAGTTAGAGAAACAGAGAACTGTTACTTTGTGTAACAGCACAAAGCAGCCATTGCACAAAGCAGGTAAACAAAACCTCCAAGACAGCAAACATTAAGAGTCTCTCAAAGACACTTCAAACCTGAAAAACCGGACACCTGAAAGCCTGTTAGCGTGACTTTCAACAATGACTTCCTTGGGGTATTTAGGATCCCTCTTGGATGGATATATTGGGTTTTTTTTACCTTTTGTGGACATGGCTGTTTGCTGGAAATCCCCCCCTTTGACCTGTATAAGAATTGGGAAAACCATAGGCACAGCATCAGGTTGTGATGCATCAGCTGCGAGTATAATGCACTAAAATTCCAGCCAATGGATACACTTCAAGAAATACATTTCTGCACCTCACATTCATTCTCTATGTCCACTCACCAAGTGTCAGTTCAGCAGCTTTTGTGATTTTGTTGAAATGGCAATCTTTGAAAGTACCTTTATCCATAAGGAAACATTTGCTATTTTTGTGTCATTTGCACAGCATCCTAAATCCCTCATTGTTAGACTGTCACTCAATTCATTTCCCATCGGTGACAAACATGCCTTGTATTTAAATGAATTTAGCTGTCTTGACTGATGGGCATGTTCAAAGAGATAGAAACGCAGAAGAAAACAAACAACAATAAAATCTTCTGTGAATGTTTGAGTATAACCTGCCATAATAGTATACTAAAACATGCTTTGTGGCTATATCTTCATAATGGGACCCTTTGGAAAACACTTAAGCGGACCAATAAAACCTCCCATTTCACCATTACTACCTCGTAAAATACCTGCTCACTTAAGTAAGCATTGGCATGGGACTGGAGGAACTTACCTAGTTCTTAAACAAATAATCTCACAGCCGATCTCTCTCCGTTCGGTTGCCGACGTCTTGACTAATTGTGTACAGAGCAGGGAAAGGAGCTCTGAGATGTGGAGAAATTTACACCACCACCTGCAGGGAGCTGAGAGTTGTAAAACTCACTGATAAGAAAAAAGCACAGGCTGTTGTTTTCACGGTGGCTCTCTGGAGACAAGGAAATGGCATAGGACAAGAACATTTGGGATCCTCCCTCTCCCAGTTTTGATATACGTACTGTTTTCTGGTAGGCTCTCCTGAGCATGAAACAACCATGAGATCTGCAAAGCGCCCAAGGAGGATCTGCTAAATTTGCCAAGCATGCAGCACAACCAGTTTGGATTCCCTCAGGTGGAGGTAAATCTGAGCAGCCTGTATTGACACGCACAATATCATGAGGTTCTTCTTCTTCTTCTTCTTCTTCTTCAAGATTCAAGAGGTTTATTCGTCATATACATATGCATACTTTCATACATATATGCAGTGAAATGTCAATGCCACGCACCCAGTGATTAGGCAAAATAGAAAAGAAAGAAACAGTCTTTAATTGTCACACGACACTCCACAACACATGCTTGCACACACACACACATGCTTGATGGTGGCCGGTGAAATGGCTCCTCTACTTTTGACCCATCCTGGCTTGTCCTTCCTCCGGGGGCACAGCCAGGAGCAGTGGGCAGCATACGTGGACGCGCCCGGGGACCAGGTGTAAGTGTCCATCGCTGGTCAGACGATGATGGGTGCATGTTTTTGGTGGGGGTCCTTACTGACGTGAGGTGGAGGAAACCCCATGTGAGCACGGGGAGAACATGCAAACTCCACACAGAAAGGCTCCTGTTTTTGGAAGATAACCCACCGGAGCACGGTGCCAACAGCGCCCCAGGCGGGAATCGAACCCAGGACCTTCTTGCTGTGAGGCAGCAGTGCAATGCACTGCGCCACCGTGCCACAAGCAAAGCAAAATATGTTCTAAACTGTTCACAAAAGCTACCTAAAATTTTTTACTTGACTAGCTAACTGATTCCTAAAACTTAATGCAATAAGTAAGTCGAATAATATAGAATAAAATAAAATCAAATAAGAACTCAAAGGTAATGCAGTGGGGTTACAAAATAGAAATAAAGGGAAAATACTTATGTATATGGGATAGGCTATTATGTATATACAGATATGTGCATTAAAGTGGCATAAATGTGAATAAAGTGAGTTAGTGTGTGGAGAGATATACAGTACAGTATACAACAGTGCGCCGCACCAATAAGGTAACACCGAACAGAACAGCAATACAGCATGGTATGCAGTAATCCCAGAACAGTGATACAGTATGCAGTACAGTATACTACATACAGTAAAGTAAGGTAGTGGAGCCTATGTGTGTGGCTCAGTGAGGACCCCTGGTGAGGTCAGCATTGACAGAACTTATGGCTTGTGGGAAGAAACTCTGTCTCAGTCTCTCTGTCCTCGCTGTGTGACTGCAGGGGCACTTGCCTGACCGCAGCAGCTGGAACAGTCCGTTGTTGGGGTGATGAGGATCCTTCATGATCCTGCTGGCTCTGCTACTACACCTCGTGGTGTATAAGTCCTGCGGGGAGGGGAGGGTAGTTCCAGTGGTATGTTCAGCTGAACGCACCACCCACTGCAGGGCCTGCATTCCCTGAGCAGTACAGTTCCCAAACCAGGCAGTGATGTTGCCTGTCAGGATGCTCTCCACTGCTCCACAGTAGAAGGACTTGCGGATGCTCACTGAGACCCGGAATTTCCTCATCCTGAGGTGGTAAAGACGCTGCTTCGCCTTTCTCACCATAGTGTCTGTTTGTACAGTCCATGTTAAGTCCTCAGTGATGTGGACTCCCAGGTTCTTGAAGCTGCTCACCCTGTCAACAGAAGTCCCACTGATCACCAAGGGCGCCTGCGTCCTCGGTTGTAATCCACGCCTAAAGTCCACAATCAGCTCCTTAGTTATGCTGATGTTCAGATGGAGGCTGTTCTGGCAACAGAGTGACAGGTCTGTCACCTCCTTACGGTAGGCCTTCTCATCATCTTTGGTGATCAGGCCCACCACGACGGCGTCGTCAGCAATCTTGATGATGGTATTGGAGCTGGACCTGGCCACACAGTCATGTGTGTACAGGAAGTACAGTAGGGGGCTGAGGACGCAGGCCTGGGGGATCCTGTGTTCAGGGTGAGGGCATGTGCTTCCCCACCCTAATTACCTGGGGCCGTGCTGTGAGGAAGTCCAGGATCCAGGCACACAGCGGAGTATTCAGTCCGAGCTCCTGCAGCTTGACACCCAGTCTGGTGGGGACTATGGTATTGACAGCTGAACTATAATCGATGAACAGCAATCTCACATAGGCCTCCTTCCAGCCATCCAGGTGCGTGAGCGTGGTGTGCAGGAACTGGGAAACTGTGTCATCCGTGGATCTGTTCTGCTGCTACGCGAACTGATAGATAGATATAATCCTTAATCAGCCTCTCGAAACACAGGGAGCGAGACGGTCTTGGATTAGGTGTGTAAAAATGTTCCAAACTTCTATCTCCCTTGGTGGCACAGGCGATGTGTTGGTAGAAAGTAGAACTTTTTTAAGGTTTGTCCTGTTAAAGTCCCCAGTCCCCACCACAGTTGCGTCGGGATTTTGATTTGAAATCCACACAACACATCATGCAGATCTGATAGTGGTGTGTCGGTGTCCGCTTGCGGTGGAATATAAACGGCTGTAATGATGACCGTGCTGAATTCCTGTGGAAGATAGAATGGACGGCATGAGATTGTCAGCTGTTCCAGGTTCGGTGAGCAGGAGCGGGAGAGAGTCCTGATTTGTTGGGGGGCCACCCCTTGGATTTCCCCCACTCAACCCGATCTGTCGTGCGGAACCTGGAGAAGGACTCGGCTGGACGAATGGCTTCATCCGGCACCAGCGGGTTCAGCCATTCTCCGTCAGGCAGAGGGACGCAACAGTTTCTCATATTCATTGGAATGTAATCCTCGCCCGAAGTTCATCCATCTCGTTCTCCAGAGACTGAACGTTGGCAAGAAAGATGCTTGGCAAAGGTGGACGGTAAGGTTGCGTCCTCATTCTGACCTGAATGCTGCCCTTGTTTTTCATGGCGCTGCCCACCCGTGGAACAGCGGCTCCACTTTTGTTGTTGTTGTAATGTTGTTGAGAGTGTTGGTGCGTAAAATCTCTCGCGGCCACTCTATATCCATGGATAAAAAGTCCCAAAGTTGTTCTTCAAGTTTTTATATCCACGAGTGCATCGTGGCCGTAAGAGGTAACTGCCGATGCTTTTTTTTCTTCTTCTTCTTCTTCTTCTTCTTCTTCTTCTTCTTCCTCTCCTTCTAAGATTGATGACTGTCTGGAATGTCCATGTTTTCACCAAGAGGACATTTCTGTCCGGGATGCTGTTTTCGGACGCCGTTCTCACCAGCATTACTGTGTGTGCTATTTGGTGCTCAACCTTCCCTCATTTAACCTGCAAACTCATTTGTTTAACAATCATTGTGCTTTCTGATAATCAATTCATGAGAAGTTAGAAAATGTTTTACTGGATTATTGTAAAAAAAACAACAACCACCTATAAATTAATCAATGAGTAAGTACTTCATACTGTTTTACATTCTCTGTCATATGAAGGCAATGGACATGACTAAGTAATTCAACTTTTAACACTTCAAGTACATTTCGGAGCGAGTAGAGAAGAAGAAGCCGGGAGGTTTACAGTTTGTTGTGAGGACAACAATAATTGTTGTCATAGTTTATCATGTTGATGTATAAATACAATTGCATGCAGGGCTATAACAATTATTATTATAGCTCTGCATGCAATCGTATTTACACATCAACATGATTGGGGTCCAACAAACCTTCTGTGCGAAGCTTTTGTCATCTCATTAAAATATCTACAATGCGCAGGGTCATAACTTATTTAGAAAAGTCACTATAACATGATTAATTTGATGGTGATCATATTAAAGAGTTATTTAGAGAGTCTATGGTGTTTTTATGTGTACTCGAGAGAGAGATTTAAGGAATATTTAATTGCATGGATTTGAATTACATATTTTCCCTTCATTGAGATAAATAAACATATCCATCCAACTCGGTTGAATTTGTCATTTATGCCCAATCAAAGATTCAAGTTCAAAGAAGTTCAAAAAAATGTAATCAAAAATTAAATGTATATATACAATAAATATGCTATATATATGCTAAATAAGTGCCGTTTTGGACTAAGTGGGGGTACTCGTTGGGGGTATATGTATATTTTGTACAATTTTGTTTACATAATATCCTAACCCTCACCCCAATGAATTATGCTCTTTAATTTTTCTATTGGTTAATTATTGTTCAGGTTATTATTCAGGTTAACAGACCTCATCTCTGATTTTTTTTTTCTTTTAATTGTTTTACATTGTTCAGCTTTCAATAAATGGACAATTAAAATGAAAACATAGTCACTATTAACAAGTAGCTTTGAGTTACAAAATGTGATTAGAAGGCAAAAATAACGAGACAGAAAATAAATGTTTTAATAAAAACAGTCATAGCTCATTGCTCATTCCCATGTATATAATCATATCTTTTCTCGTTTCTAAGTATTTCCCTGAGATGGTGGCATTTGACGCTTTTGAATCATACACATTGTTATTGAACCTATTTTTTACATGTTATAGGCAGTCCAAACTAGAAGTTTTCAAAAATAAAGTATAAAAGGACCTGAAAAAACTATTATAGCAAAGGACCTGAAAAACTATTAAAAACTTCTTCTTTCAGCTGCTCCCGGTAGGGGTCCTCCACAGCGGATCATCTGCCTCCGATACCTTCTGTTCTGCGCATCTCCCTCCTTACACCAACCGCCCTGCATGTCCTCCCTCCCCACATCCATAAAGCTTCTCTTTGGCCTTCCTCTTTTCCTCTTGCCTGGCAGCTCCATCCTCAGCATCCTTCTCCCAATGTAGCTCTCATCTCTGCTACACACGTGTCCAACGACCATCTCAATCTCGCCTCTCTCACTTTTCCACCAAACTGTCCAACCTGAGCTGTCCCTCTAATGTACTCATTCTTAATCCTGTCCATCCTTGTCACTCCCAATGAAAGTCTCAACATCCTCAACTCTGCCACCTCTAGTTCAGCCACCTGTCTTTTTGTCAGTGCCACAGCCTCTAAACCGTACAACATAGCTGGTCTCACTACCGTCCTGTAGACCTTCCCCTTCACTCTTGCTGGAACCTTTCTGTCACAGATCACTCTGGACACTCTTCTCCACCCACCTCCATCCTGCCTGTACTTGCTTCTCTTCGCCTCTCTCTCGCACTCTCACTGCCTTTGGATGGTCGACCCCAAGTACTTGAACTCATCTGCCTTCTCCACCTCCATCCTTGCATTCTCAGCTTTTCACCACCCTCCCTCCCATTCAGGCACATCTATATATTTAATAGAACAATTTTATGGACTTTTTTCAGATTTTTTTTCCTCCATTACAGACATCTGACATGTTTATGCGTTTAAAAGCAGACAAACCAGACATTTTAATATAACTGTCTTGTTTTAGTATTGGAGATATTCAGTAATACTGATACCACGTTTCAGTGCACATGCTTGGACCATCCCTACAATAAATATAGCAAAAAATGTGATTATTATTATTTTTTACTCAGTTATTCTTCATGCCGATTTCAATTAAACAGCAAAGTGCATATGTGATCCTGCTGTTGCTTCTCTTTACCACTAGGCGTCACTATTCACCTATTATTTAGTCCTGTTAAATAACCCCACACTTACTAATGGTGTAATATTGTTTAATGTTTGTTCAGAGATGCATATATTCATCACATGAAACACACACACACACACACACACACACACACACACCACACTGAATGAGTGTATTTGTTATTTCTTTATGCAGTCTCGAGGTGTTCACATCTAAACCTCCATCGCAGCTGAACATTTTCATTTTTGTTTGTGTGTGTGTGAGTGTGCGTTTGACAGCACTGCTCCGAGACCCACGTCGCTAGCGTCAGTGTCCACGATTAAAGGTCGCCACAGGTCTGGATAGACCAACACACACACACAGGGAAGGGAAGGAAGTTGAGGCAGTTGAACAAAGTGGATGTTTTTATCAGTGTATTTTGACCACACACACACACACACACACACACACACACACACACTGAATGAGTGTATTTGTTATTTCTTTGTGCAGTCTCGAGGTGTTCACATCTAATCCTCCATCGCAGTTGCGCATTTTCATTTTTGTTTGTGTGTGTGTGTGTGTGTGTGTGTGTGTGTGTGTGTGTGTGTGTGTGTGTGTGTGTGTGTGTTGGGAGGCGGGGGGTAGACGTCAAAACAAATTGCAATTAATGTGTCTGATAAGAATCAAAAGTATTAGTCCCAGGGTGGCATTTTTGTAGTAACTGATCGCTCAACTACTTTAATTAATGTTGTTGTCATGGAGAGGGAGCGAGCGAGACAGAATCAGAGAATCTCCTGGTTCGGCTAAAGGCCTTTAGCAAATCAATACGGAATGAATGGGATAGGACCCCACCCCCTTCTCCCCTCTCCTCCCGTACACTTACCAGACCTTGGCCTTTTTTTTCATCTAAAACTTGCAATTGAGGTTAATGAATTCACCTTGATGATTAATGGAAGATAGGTATCAAGCAGAATTGATTAATTATGTTCTGCAATTGCTCCGGCTTTGCGAAAAATTTCTAAAGAACGATAGGCAAAAGATAATTTTACTGATATTGAATGATCCCGGTTCTGGTAGTGACAATTCTTGCGGGTTAGTAAAAGGTTATACGTACACGTACCCACGCAGCCTTTGCTTAAACCACTTAAGACCGTTTTCCCTTGACGAGGTTCATAATGGATAAGTCCTTCAGTGGATCCACAAAAATAAAAAAAAAAGTAGAGAATAGGCCCAAACTCAGGTGGGGCTACGCAATCAAAACAAACAACACTAGAATTGTTTTTATTTTATTTTAAAATGAAGCCATAGTAAGGATGCCAAGACTGGGACTGTGGACACTTTGTAAAAAATAAAAAATAAAAAAAAAGTTTTAAAGTAGTCTAGCTGCAGTATTTTGCATAAGCTGTCACACATAATATGACAGCTTGATGTTACAAGGAGAAAGAGCAAAAAACACACACTGTTGTATAATCCACCCACTATAGGGCGCTGAAGTAACGTGGTAGTAACGTTGTCCGTCTACCCCCTCCTCCTCCTCCGATGAAGGAGCCGTTTACTGTGTTGGCCGAGATGAGATGAGATTTTTGGACAGTGGTGGGGATGTTCTTAGAGGTGATGACAGTTAAGGCGAAAGGTTTTGGAATTAAGTGGAATTTGGTGTGAGAATTACCATCTCATGTAAGGAAAAAGGGAAGGGATATCATATTGTGCTGGATTAATGTGCAAACGGCATATTATGACACATCTCAAACGTCTCAGTTCAATGACATGTCTCCAGTTGTGTCTCTACATTAGGGGGCCGGGCGGGCCGGGCCCCACCAGATTGCAATCCTTGTTTCAACTATATTAATTGAATCAAACATACATTGAGAAACTCAATGTGTGCTTGATGTTGACATGAATTAGTCTCAAACAGAAATAACATTTTTGAGGTGCGGTGAAAATATCCATTTAGGATGTTAAATGGTGCTGACCACCACATAGCGACTGCCAAATTCAGCCGAGCGCACTCTCGGCACAGTACAAGTACAAGTTCTCTTGATCACATTTAGTGTTTTTTTTATTTAAACATTAGCATTTCATTTTCAATGATCAACAGTCAGTTTTATAAGATTGACCAAGGCGTGTGTTCTGCACCCGCCGTGGTGTTAAGGCTGTATTGCCTTGCCGACATGTAGAGTCTGCATTTAGTGATGGCTTATGCTGGAGTTGAGTGTGTAAAAACGTTTGATTATTATTTTTATTGATTGTTTTGATTGATTCTTAATTGATTAATATCTCTGTCACTATGCGTGTTCACAGCCGACCTGATGCATGAAGTTCTATTCTCTGGTTAACTCTACTTGGGTTACTGAGTAAAACTCCTACTCTGTTCTGTGTTTGTCTGCTGTACATATGAGCTGCCTGCTTCTACACCTCTTGTTAGGGTTCACAGTTTCCACTGCTTTCTAAAATGACTGCATAAAATAGCTGTCTGTTTAATCTCGTTCAACATCAATCTTTTATTAAAATGGTGTAGAACGAACACTGTGACTAATTAGATTGTATTGGAGCGCAAAACAACTGCTGTGTCAGATGATGCCTGCTAAAAAAAAAATAAAAAGGCGATTATGCTTTATCAGAAAGGTGCCTCACCAGAATTTCAGTGCCAAAAATGCCACTGCATGTTTCATAAATCCAATGACATATCTCATGGGTGCGATGATACATTGAATGTTTCCATAGACATATAGCATAAGTCCAATGACATATCTCATAGGTCCAATGATATATCTAATGTGTCCGAAGACAAATAGCAAAAGTTCAATGATATATCTCAGAGGTCCAATGGACTGTATCTCATATGTGCACGTGCGTGCAACCACTCCGCGCATGATTATATTCCCCTCGTTCCTTCCTTCATTCTCTCCGCCTCTTCCTCCTCCTCGTCGTCAGTTCATCCCCAGCCGCCGCAATTTTCCTTTCTCCTTTTTCATTCGATCTT